>NC_058132.1:562968336-563008516 GCF_016433145.1 Gracilinanus agilis | reverse complement strand
GAAAAAATCTTTTAACAAAAAACTCTGACAGGGGTCTAATTACTCAAATATTCAAGGAACTAAATCAATTGTATAAAAAAATCAAGCCATTCCCCAATTGATAAATGGGAAAGGGACATGAATAGGCACTTTTCAGATAAAGAAATCAAAAGTATCAAGAAGCACATGAGAAAGTGTTCTAAATCTCTAATAATTAGAGAAATGCAAATCAAAACAACTCTGAGGTATCACCTCACACCTAGCAGATTGGCTAAAATGAAAGAAGGGGAGAGTAATGAATGCTGGATGGGATGTGGCAAAATTGGGACATTAATGCATTGCTGGTGTAGTTGTGAACTGATCCAAACATTCTGGATGACAATTTGGAATTATGCCCAAAGAGCAATAAAAGAATGCCTGCCCTTTGATCCAGCCAAACCATTGTTGCGTTTGTACCCCAAAGAGATCATAGATAAACAGTCTTGTACAAAAATATTTGTGGCTGCATTCTTTGTGGAAAAAGCTGGAAAGCAAAGGTATGCCCTTCAATTGGGGAATGGCTGAACAAATTGTGGTATATGTTGGTGATGGAATACTCTTGTGCTCAAAGGAATAATAAACTGGAAGAATTCCATGTGAACTGGGAAAACCTCCAGGAACTGATACAGAGTGAAAGGAGCAAAGCCAGAAGAACATTGTTCACAGAGACTGATACACTGGTAAAATCGATTGTAATGGACATCTGTACTAGCAGCAATGGAATGACCCAAGACAATTCTGAGGGATTTATGGAAAAGAACGATACCCACATTCAGAGGAAGAACTACAGGAGAGGAAACACAGAAGAAAAACAACTGCTTGAACACTTGGGTTTGATGAGGACATGATTGGGGATGTAGACCTGAAAGGACAACACCAATGCAACTATCAATAATATGTAAATAAGTCTTGATTGATGACACATGTTAAAGCCAGTGGAAATGAGAGTTAGCTATGGTGGTGGTGGTGGGGAGTTTGAGGGGGTGAAGGGTAGAGTTAAAACATGAATTATGTAACCATGGAAAATTTTTCTAAAAATTAAAAAATTTAAAAAAAATAAGAGGAAGATAAAGAAGAGGAGGAAAAGGAAAACCAGAAGGAGGAGAAGAAAATAGAAGAAGACAAAGGAGGAGCAGGAGGAGGAGGAGGAGAAGGAGAAGGAGAAGAGAGAGGAAGAGAAGGAAAAGGAGGAGGTGAAGGTATAGAAGAAGAGAAGAAGGGGAAGAAGAAAAGGAAGGAAGAGAAAAAGCACTCATAATTAAATTATATTTGAAGGTTTATAAGCTTTTCTTACAACAGCCCTGTAACATGATATAAGGATTGCTCCCATTTTACAGATGAGAATATTATATTCTTCTTAGAAACATCAGGACTTTTAGGGTAGAGGCTTGCATTTTGGTTTTATATCATCAGAGCCTAGCAAATGCATTGAATACTTTCGGGATTTGATTGGTTCAGGAATTATATAATTTTCTGTGGTTACAGATCTAGTAAATGTAAAGAGATAAGATTTAAACCCAGATTCATCTTACACTAGAGGTTCTTAACCATTTTTTGTGTCTGTGTCACAGACGCCTGTAGTAGTTCTGATGAAACCTTGTGGACCCTTTCTGAGAGTATTTTTAAAATGCATAATAAACAAATATCAATTTAAGTTAAAAAAAATGCATCAAATTAAATGATAGGTTACAAAGAAAACCAATTATAGTCACATAGTTAACAAAATATATTTTTAAAAACAATTTCTGGGGCACCAGATTAAGAACTCCTTCCTCATACTGTTTTTACTATGTCCCCATTGTCTATTATTTAAGTTTTAGGACCCCAGATTAAGGACTCCTGTCTAGCACTGTTTTCACTATACCCCACTGCCTCTTATTTAAGTTTTGATTGTTTGGTAAATCAGTCTCATTAGCTTTTAGCTTCACTTGTACTCAATGTACCCTGAGTTCTACATATGGTAAATAGTCCTCATGGGTAGCTCTGTAAAACTTCCTAGTCTTTTTCAATAATGTATATTGTTTCTCTCTAGTGAAGATTCCCTAGGGTACCTAACTCTCCTGTGTCCCTTATATAGAAGTTAATATGGTACTCAATACGCAATGGGTACTCAATAAATGTGGTTAATCGACCACCTCCTGAAGCTCTGTGATGAAAACATTCTTTAAAGATATATGTTTTTAAATGCCAGTCTGCTTCTGTCTAATATCAGAAAGTAAGAAAATATTCCTCAGCGCTGAAAATAAACTCACACCTCTCAATCTGCTCATGATTTCCCTCGACCCATCATGCCACACTCTAAAGGCATTACATATTAGCATCCATGCACCAGTTACCCTAAAGGGAAAAAGTCCATTTAAGAAATACACACACACACACACACACACACACACACACACACACACACACACCTGCCATAAACCCCAGCAAATAAGTTGAATTTGTCTTTGCCATGGTAAGTTAAGTGAAATGTATGCTTTGATGTTAAGAAAGTTCCCCTAATGGCAGGCAATTATGAATCACTATCATTTAATAATAAATCTGCACCTTTGTTTCACAATCCTGGGGCTGAACTCTGGCTTCATGGCTTAGCTTAGATTTTCATGCATCCAGAAGTCTAAAACTGGCAATGAGATATGGCTCCTTTCCATTGTCCTTTTCCCCCATTTTAAGTGTATCTAAAATTAGAGGGAGGTGGCAGCTGGGTGGCTCAGTGAATTGAGAGCCAGGCCCAGAGACAAGAGGTCCTGGGTTCAAGTCTCACCTCAGATACTTCCTAGCTGTGTGACCCTGGGCAAGTCGCTTAACCCCCATTGTCTAGCCCTTACCACTCTTCTGCCTTAGAACCCATACACAGTATTAATTCCAAGACAGAAGGTAAGGGTTTTAAAACTGTATTTCTTCATGCCCCTCAGAAGTTCTAACATAAAGTGAATAGAAAAGGTCTATTTTTTTTCTCCCCTTCCCCCCCCACCCCAATTAAGAGCTGTATGACTATTTAAAAGTTTTAAATATCCAACCTCCATTCCCTCCTAAAAGGATTTCCCTGATCTGATTGCCATCTTCCCAAAAAGACAATTTAGTTTTTTCTATCAACTCCTAATCCTTATCCTATTATCTTCCCTCTCCTGTGAATGCAGTAATTGGCTTACTTTTAGCAGGCCAAATTACACCTCCTCCCATCCTCAGGCAATTTTCAACTAGCAGACACTCCCAGGGATGTAAATCAAGGTGAAAAGAAAGGTCTGCTAGGACTTTACTACATGCAACTTTTAGCTCCATGCTTGCCACACAGTAGGCACTTAATAAATGTTTATTGGGACTACCAAAGTAGTTATAAGAGCAGGTCTTTCATGGAGGCAAGGAGATTATAATTGAGAAAACCATTCAGAGCCCTGATTGGGATTATAATCTGGGAAGTCACACTGAGCTGCAGTACTGGGACTTCCACTTCCAGGCAGAAAGGAAAAAGAAAATGGGCAACAGTCAAAACTCTTAAGTTCACAAAGGCTTGGGAAAGACACAATAGCCAGAGGTTGAAGTGGCTGGGCAGTGAGTTTTCTAGTGAATTTATGGTTCTTCAGATCTGATTGTCCTCTTTCAGTTTCAATTCTCTGAGCCAAGAAATATTTTTCTGGGAACCAAGAAGGACCATTCATAGTCAATTCAATCATATTTGTCTTTTTAGTTCTTTGTTTCAACACTCTGGGAAACAGTCAATCTGGAGATCCTGAAAATAATGTGGCATTCAAAGAGCTAGTTTTCCTAAAACTGTAGAACTAATTTCTAGAAAGTAATTTACATATTGGGAGTATCTAGATAAAATAAAATGACAATTTTTAAAGCTATCTATAGTTTGCTTAATTACTTTTTTCCTTTTTCCTTTTCCCTAAGGAAATACATTCTGGAGGAATGAATTAACTAACCTATAGAAACTAGCTTCATTGGGTTCTACTATTGTATATTGTGTTCTTGCCCTATTTTTAAAGATTTTTTTTTATCACTGAAGACCCTCTTAAATTTTTCCGTTTTCCTCCTAAATTCTTGCTTTCTATTAAACTGTATTATTTCTTCCTCTTCCTTCCCATATAGTCTTTCCTATATTTCATTCAGTGTTTTCATTTATTTTACTTGTTTTCTTAATATTAGTTTTGCCATGATTTTCCAGTAACATATTTTCTCTTCCTAGTACTCCTTGTACTTGTAAAAATTCAATTTCCTAAGATTCTTTCAATTTCAAAGATCCCTTTTCACAAGTATCAACTTATATCAGACATGTCTATATATTGTCACTGAATTAAATCTTTTTGTTTGTGTTTTTGGTTTGTTGTTTACTTTAATAATCAGATTACCTAGACCAGTGATAGGCAAACTTTTTAAAGAGGGGACCAAAGGAAAGGAAATGCTCATCTGTCAGTCTGTTTCTAAGGCAACTCTTATGAAGTTTCATTGTATTGTATCCTACTCATTATATTCGTCAGATTAGAAATAATGTCTTGTGGTGGGATAGAACATTTCAGGTCACATCTGGCCCACAGGCTGTAGTTTGCCAATCACTGACCTAGACTAATGGATTTGATTTCATTTTTGGGGGATTTGATTTCATAGTTTCACAGGATCATAGATTTTAGAATTGAAAGGGACATTAAGGATGTGCCAATCCTAAAACAAACAAAAAGAAATAATAACATTAAATTCATGTAAATAAAAAAATATTTAATTGAGACCAAAGGGTCATTAAGCAGAATACTGCACAACATCAAGAGTATAAGGAGTACTGTCTCTAAAGGAGTTACAACAAATGTTTTATACATTCAGGAGGGATGGCTTAGTATGATGGAATAATAGTCAAAAGTTGTTTGATATTTTCACCTTGAAGTCATTTTAAATACTGGAGTTGGTAAAAGGGGTAGTCTATATGATTGGTTGGTACTTTTACTCAAAGGGGAACAAAATGACTTCATGATGTCTTTTGACTCATGCATGAATTGTATTTAAATGAAGCAGAGTTACACAAAATCATCAGTCTCGTTTTCTCTTCCAGAGCCACTGGGAGACAAAAGACAGGCTGACTTGCAATCACCAGACATGCAGTGGATCAACTTGGAATCTTTGATGTCTGACCAAACTCTAAGCATTCCACAGCACCTGCTTTCCCTGTCGTCAAGGCCATTGGAATAATTTATTCACATTTACTCTTTGGTTGGGGGAAGTCTTCACTTGCCTCCTGGAGACAACTCTCTAACTCACTGATGGGTTTGAAGTCCATTAGCTACCCTCAGTTTGACTTAGTCAGTTTGCAAAGATAGCCTGCTGATGTGGAGCCACTGTGCATGCTGTAGTTTCTTGGTGCCATTGATGAGAGCTGGGTGACAGGTGAACACTAAAGGAGGAAAATAGCCCTGAAAGAGGTTCGGCAAGCCCTCACACCAGAGGTACTAATCTTCCCTGAAAACTCCATACAACCTCATCTATATGAAAGAACAACAGAGGAAGTGATGGTTTCTGGACACAGGTTTACCCCAGTTCTAGTATGTTTAAACAAGCTCAGATACATGGGGTTGTAGAGGATTACAATTGTCTTGGTGGAGCTGCTTCATTACTATGACATTTTCTTCCTTACCAACCAGTCAGAGAGATTTAGAGTCCAAAAAAAGGGAGATTATCTAATTCAATTTTATAGAAGTAACTTCAAAATCTCCATTTTAAGAAAGGGTTCCTAGGCCAAGCATGTTAGTTTCTTCATTCTTTTTGCAAATCATCTCCTGATTTGGGAAACTTCTTTCTTCCCCATAATTCTCCCTTTTCAGCTTCTTTTATGAGTTGTCTTCTTTCCTCATTAGACTATAAGCTCTTTGAAGGCAAAGACTATCTTTCTTTTTTATTTTTATTTGTATCCCTCTTCTCCTTTTTCTATATTATTAGCTTAATTTCTGGGACACAGTGTTAATAAGTGCTTGTTGATTTGACTCTAGGTCAATCCTCTCATTTTATATAGTACTTTAAAAAACTGAAGTCTTAGATATTCTTATTAACTTACCAAATTTACAGAGTTAAGTTGCAGAACCAGGATTTGAATCCACTTTCTCTGATTCTAAAATCCAGTATTGATTGTTTATGGTAGAGCTAAATAACTGGAACTAGTCTTATATCTGCCAAAAGGAACTTCCCAGAATGGACATTTTCCAACTTATCTGGAAATAAACACTTGGAATTTTCCTCTTGTTTAGCTGATCAAGTCATCATATTATGTGATGGATATTGCACATGAAAAGAGCTATGCCAAAAAAATATCACAAGGCTAGTAGCATTGTATTGAAACACAAACAGGGTCCTAGATTTGCAATTTTATACAAAGATATGATAATAAACCTTATCTAATATATACTATGTCCAAAGCATTGTGCTAGGTGCTGGGAGAGGTAGAAAACATTTGTGAAGATTTCTTCTCTGCTCTTTAGAACATCCAAATAACAAAAAGGAAAAAATCCAAATATTAACTTTTCCCAAATCACTTTAAAGATTTAGTAATCAGACCACAAATTCTTGAAAGCATAATGTATATAATTATCCATGAGGATTCACATAATGTGAAATATACCCAAGAGGTTAACCTACACTTTACGTTCACTATTCTTCCTAATTTCTCATAGTATAAGTAGGCAAAATTGCTACCCCCAGGTACCTATCTTTACAAAATAAGCCTATTTCAGTAGGATGAGGAATTAACAAATATCAGCAAACAGATGTCTTATCTTTTGTGATCAAGGACATCCACAGTTTACAATCCCTTGCATCAGGCCGGGTTTCCTATGGAGTTTAGAGCACTTTACATTACATCCAATCCATTCGAATGGAGTCAGAGATTCAAACATCTAATGAAGGATGAAGGAGGCATCAATAAACTGAAGGATTTTAGAGAAACCACTTACTGTAAGTGTGACAGACTTGGATGAGGTGGATGACAGTGTAAAGTACTCTGAAAAATCACTGCCTGAGTTGCACTCTGTTTTATCTCACTCACGCTGAAGTTATTCCTGAAAATGAAAGGAGTTGGTAAGGCCAAGGATTTCCTTCCTTAAGGTTTGCTGCTATTAAGGAATTGAAAAATGGGGGTGTCATTAAGTAAGAACTTAAGGGGGATTGGTATCAGTCCAATCACTCTATATCACATTACCACAATATCCAAAGATTGCTATAATCCTTGGAACATCAATTAACTCACAAACTGTCTTTTCTGTAGCTTTTCATGGAAGCAATATCCACAGCCAGTGTCTGAGTTCTTAGACAGTAAAAAGCCTGCCATAAAATACGAGATGTTAGGGGCTTCTTATGGCATAATGGGAAAATGGAAATGAGTGTCAAAATGATGTCATGGCTTCAAAACATTGTTGGTACAGGTGCCTGACAGGCATCCTTGACACTCTCTGTAATGACATAGTAAGAAAGCAAAAATAATATGACAGTGACTTTCTATAGGACTTAGGATGATTGGATTGGTGCTACTCTCCATATGCTGATCACAAGAGGAAAATACATTTCCTGTTTAAGTCATCAATATTTATGAGGTTTATTGATTATGTTGTCATGTTTAAAATATGTGCTTAAAGGGTCACTTGGAGTTCCAGGGGCACACATGAGGGCATGACATTATTTTTTTGCAGGAATTGGAGTAATGTCAGAATATTTGTATTTTCATGCTGAATGAAAAAAGTCTTTTCATTCCTAATAGTATCATTGACATTATTTTACAATTGCCAGCTTGTTTCTGGTAAATTTATTATAGCTAAACAAATGGATATGGTCATATGTTAAGGCATAACTATTACTGAATATGAAAAATGATTAATAATGCTTTTTCTTATAAATTCGAGCACATACTAGGAAGGATAAAGGCAATATGGCTAAAATAGTGAATAGAATGCCATATTCAGTGGATATCATTTGAGTAAAGAATTCTTGGGTTCAAAAAAGAGATTGTCATCATTGTAGGTGGAAGGAGTCCCCTACCACTCTTGGAATTGTCCACACTAGTGAATTCACAGATTATTTACATATTCATGTATTAGAGCATGCATAATGTAAAGCATCATTCTTTTTATAATATAGCCTTCCCAGTATCAGTTTCATCTTTTGTTTACATGGAAGTACCATGGATTAATATATCCTTCTTCCCACCCCACCCTCCATGTCTTCTCCCTAATTCCTTTTTACATGTTATAGTGGCTTATCCCCTAGTCACAATTTGTCTGAGACTTAATATCTTTATCTATAAAATGTGAGTATGTGGCTAGATTTCTCCAAGATTTATTCAGAATCTAAAATTTTGTCATTTATGCCACCTCAGAATTTGAACAGTCTGCTTGGTAGTTAGAGTGGGGGAAATTGTTTGTATATAAATATAAATATAGATATAAAAATGAATATATATATATATATATATATATATATACCTATGTCTCCTGAGGGAAAGGACATTTATTTTATCTTTCTCTTGGTCCATCTCTGCTTGGTTTATCTGGTGTGGTACAGAATTGGCAGAGGCTAAGTAGCTCAAGTTGAAGGTAAGGCAAAATATCAGAAATATATTGGGACTGATGGATTAGCTATGTTGTGTTATTAGTAGTAAAGCAATGATTTTACCAAGTTTTTCTTTTTGTTTAAAAATGTTAAAAATGTTTTTAAAAGATGATCCCTTTTACTTTTATGTTGCATTCATTTTTGAATATGCCTTTTTGTCCCATATTCACAGGTTCCTCTGTTGTAACGAAGATTTAAAAAGAGAGGGGAAAACAGTTTAGCAAAATGAAACAATAAATCTATGTGTCTAGGAATATATGCTATGTATTCCATGCCTGTTGTCTTCTACTTTTGCAAAGAAAGGAGTGACATTTCTGAACTCTTTTCCAAAGTGGGGCTTAATCATTAGAGTGTTCAGTTTCACTTTTCTGTTCTTTCCATTTCCAGTGCTTTATCATCATGTTGTTTTTCTAGTTCTGATTACTCTCTATCAGTTTGTAGATTCTCCCATGCTTCCTTGAATACTTCATATTTGTTGTTTCTTATAATACATTAATATTCATTACATTTAGATATCACAGTTGGTTTAACCATTTCCCAAATGATGGGCATCTTTAATAAACTGTTTCCAGTTCTTTGCTTCCATGAAAAATACTACAATTGATATTTTGGTATTTAAGGAAATTTTCTTCCTGTCTTCAATCTCCTTCAGCTATATACCTCTTATTTTCACAGCTCTACCAAAAATGTAATAGTGTACCTATTTTCCCATATCCCCATCTACTGTTATTTCCAATTTTTGTTTTTCTTGCACAGTTTCTTGATATCGGATTAAACCTTAGAATTTTAAATATTTTTATTTTTCCCGTTATTTGTGCTTTGGAACAATATTTTATAAGATTGCTGTTAGCTTATAACTCTTCTTTTAAAAATTATTTGATTATGTCCTTTGCTTGTTTAATTCTCTATATATTGGGCAGTAAAATTTTATCAAAGATAACTGATGCATTTCCTCCTAACCTGACTGTTTTCCTTCTTATCTTAATTGTTCTTACAAAAAAATTTCAATTTAAGAGAAATGATAATTTTTTTTTGTCTTTGATGATCTCCTCCATCCACTGGTTTGGTTAAATATTCTCTCCTTAGTCATAGTTGTTATAGCTACTTCCATCCATTTTTTGTCATATATTTTATGAAGTGACATTTTACTATTAAGTCAAATATCAAATTGGAACTTATTACCACAATAATATATGTGTAATATGGTGTAATATGCTTGTGTGTGGATGTCTGTACCTGTGTATATATGTATATTGAAATTACTTGATGGATTTCCCAATTTGTTAAATAGGGGGTGACATGAATTTTATGTATGTGAGTTCATAAGATGCTGGAGTGAAGAATTTGATCACTTCTGGTATTTATTTAGCCTGTTGCTCTGATTTATTTTTCTATTTTTTTAGCTAGTAGTAAATAGTATTGATTATTATGGTTTTATAATCTAATTTTAGATCTGAAAGTAGAGTTTTTTATTCCTAATTTTTTATAATTTTCCTTCAAATTTTAAATATTTTGTTTCCCAAAATGAGTTTTTTTATTGTTTTGGTTAGGTCTGTTAAATTTTTTAATACCTTCATTAAAATTTGTTTATTCTCATATCTTTTCTAAATTATTCCTCTTGTTTCTTGCAATAGGGAAAACTTTTCATTTCTTGTTTGCCAAAATTTTTGCATTTAATTTTTTTTTATTATATCACCATCAGCATTTTTAAAGCTATAGCAACAAAGCAATAATGGGAAACTCTTATTTTGCTCCTGAGTTTATTGAGAATACCTGTAATGTTTTCCTATTACAGAAAATACTAGCTTTGATTTTAGATATACATTTTTATTATATCAAAAATTATCCTTCTATTCTAATTTTCATAGAATTTCCAGAATGTTATTGTTATAATCAGAGAAATAATAGACTTTAGGTACAGAATAAAGCATAACATTTTTTAAATGGCCACCATGTGAATGTTTTGCTTCAATATTCTTAATTTGGCAAAAAGGTGGGCTTCTATTTGTGAAGATGTGGAGTTAAAGTACAAATAGTGATACAGAAAAAAAGAGGCAGAAAAACAGCAATAAAATATTGAAAAAATATAGAAATATAGAAAAGCAGTGTAGCTTCATTACTGTTGTATAAATTTAATATAAATTTTTAAGAAATGACATGGTATAAAATAAATTGTAATAGTTTCATATGCAATTCAATTTTCTGGATTTTTTTGTTTGTGTTTTAGGGATTTGCTAAATTCATAAAAAAGACTTTTTAAACGTTATATAGAGCTGTAAATTATCAATGAATGGGAAAAAAAGACATCATCTGCTTACTTTACTATATGCTGGCCAGTATAATAAATGTGAAGATTAAAAAGCACAAAAGATGGTCCTCGGGCTAAAGATGATTACAGTCTAATGGGAGGGAGAACATATAAGGGGGTGATGGTTCAGAAAGTATGTGTATGTATGTGCAAGTGTGTGCATGCATTCTGTGAAGTCACAGAGATTGTGAATGAAGCCAGAGAGGAGGCTACATTCTCAATAATTCAATACCATTGTTTAGAAATTCTATAACCTGAAAAAACTTTTTATTTTGTGGGACTGGTGACTTTTGCTCACACAGATCAAGAAGTTACAATTAAAGGAAAATATGCAAGGTGTTTTGTTTTTTTCCCAAACAGTGATTACCAATTTTCCTTCCCAATATTTTTTCCAGTTCTTTCTTTCTGAGTTTCACCACTCAATAATGGACCTAACTAATAGGATTCCTCCCCTACCCCATACCACTCAAATGCATTTATCTGGAACTCTTCCCAATTCATAGATCTTCTCCTCTTTTCATTGAGTCAGAAAAAATGTTAATAATTTTGAAGGGAGTTAAATTTCCACTAACATTACCTTGATTAATGATGGCTTCAACTCCAGTTGTTTCTATACTGAGAGATAAGGAAAATCCAGTTTCTCTTATTTGCTTTATACATTGAAAATAGCTTAAATTTATTAGTTTTAAAACATTCACATCTTTTACCTTCAAATCCTTTGCTTAAAGTTGACTACAACTTTTCTAACTATTCCTACTTGCTTTACTCATTTGTTGGTTGCTTGATGATCTCAAAACAAACTTTTCACTCTCTGCTGATCACAAGGCTTGTTTGCCGCTATGGCTTTAACTACATCTCTGACCAGCAGATTGATTGTTCTACTAGAAACGTTTGAGTTTTTCAAACTACAAACCTCAGAATGTCACAATTTGCAAACAAGAGTTGCCTAGATAGTTGATTGCTAATAACAACAATACATACAGCATATACTGAGTTCTGACTTCATAAACAGAATCTGGAAATTTTCTAAGTTTAGCACAGTAAAGAATAAAGATGTTCCTTCCAAAACAACATATATACACTTTCTCATTTTGAGATAGACACAATTTAGAAAATCAATTGAGAAATTAAAACATTTGGTCCCCAACTCTATCGGGTAGAGGCAAAGTCTCTAAGCAATCCTGCTGAAGGCCCTCTATCCCCTCAATGCCCTTTCCAGAAAAAAATAAGTGTTGATTTGTTAATTATTTCCACAGTCATAGATAGAAAGTGGGACATGGGAGAAGGAGAGGAGATTCTGGAGAAAATACTCATTTGATGGCTTGGTTGGCCAAGCAGAAGTATGGTTAGGAATCTGGGCCAAATAGATATATAATGAATGATGTGATCATTAACAAGCCATGACTTCTTTTTTTTTTCAAATGTTCTATTTTAATGTATTTGGGGGACATTTTAATTTAATTATGCTAATTGTTTTCCTAGTATTGGACCAACTTTGCAATGCTTTTATAAAATCTCCTTGGTCATAATGAATAATTGTTTTTAGATATATTGCTATGGTCATTTAAAAATGTTTTTTCACCAAAAATTTATGAGTTTTCCATCAATAATCACTAGTGATATTTCTATAGAGTTTTCTTTTTATGCTTTGTCCTTCTTTGGTTTAGATGGTATATATGGCATATATACCATAAAAGAATCATGACAAAGGAAAATCATAAGTTTTCTAGAATCATTTTCGTTCTATAGTTATTGAGGTCCTATACAAAAAGGTCCTCGGCCTTAGGACATATACAATATAGATTTCTTGGTATCCATCTAAATGAAGACTTGGTGAATCTATTTTCTGGACATTCATAATGGAGAAACCCTTTCCCCCTTTTGAGCATGCACAGGTATCCTCTTTTATTTGCTGGTTTATGGCATGACAAAAAGCTTTTTAAATGGGTAATGAGCTGCTAAGATAGAGCTGAGCAGGCACACGAAAGTCATAAACACATGAATTTTTTCCCTTCCATGGTAGTAAGTGAGGCAAGAATTTCTCCTTTAAGGGTGGAGAAGAACTTCTCCAAGTGTGGGGAGAAGTATTATCAACATAAGCATGGTTTTCTACTGGGTGCCTCATCTTCCTACCCAGCTATCATGTGGCCATGAATAATAGTTTTTTTCTGCTTCTACTATCTATAATATAATGTGTTTTCTGGAGATAGTTAGGTAATACAACAGATAAAGTGAAGGACTTGAAATGTGGAAGACCTGATTTCTCATACCACCTCTGACACTCACCAGTTGTTCTGACCCTTGGCATGTCACTTATTCTCATTCTGCCTCAGTTTCCTCGTCTGTAAAAGGGAGACAACAAGAGTACCTACTTACTAGATTTGTTGTAAGAATCAAGTGAGATACATTTGTAAAATGCTTTGTAAACTTTAAAGGGTTACATAAATGCTAGCTATTATTGTTGTTCTCTCTAATATTTGATGATTGTCAGAGTCAGAACAGACTAAGATATGACTGTGAATTTTTAAAAGTAAGAAGAGACATCAAAGGTCCATCAACAGAAGTTATGTGTCTGCTGAGAGCCACCCAGCAAAATCCAATGAGTAGCTAATCCTGAAGACCTGTTTGACCCAGTCCAGCAATGAATAAACCCAGAAACTGAGACTCTGGATCTAGTAAGGCATGGGGGTGTGGGGCAAACACAGCTTTGCCACAGACAGAAGTGAAATTGGCAGGGAGGGGCATTTTCTAAATACAACTTGAATTTTTAATTCACTATCCCCTATAAACAAAGTAGAGTCTGCTCCAGATTGTAAAGTTGTTATACTATGATTCTTCATATTATCTGCTAAGTAAATATCTCTTTGTAAAAGCTAATTGATGTTAATTGTCTAACTGTCATTGGGGAAATGTTAACTGGTGAATAATATTAAGAGAAAATATTGAACCCCCAAACTATCACTATTAGTCCTAGAGCTCTAAAGGGGAAAATAGCCATGTTTTTAGAGCCATGAACTACTAGTCCAGCTAAGGATTAAGGATTCTAATTCTTTGCTACCACAAAAAAAAGTTGCAATAAATATTTTCATACAAATAGGTCCCTTTCCTTTTTTTAAGATCTCTTTGGGATACAGACCAATAATAGTATTGATGATTCAAAGGAGATGCATAGTTTTAGAGTTGTGATAATTTAACATAAATCTGTTCTTCTCTTTCCTTTTTAAAAGGAAAGTTTAAAAATCCATTTCCAGCCCTTGATTGTATCAAAAACAAGGCCTGAGGCTTATATGGATAAGGGTGGTGGAGCACTTTTACTATAGGAGGATGCCAGAAGCCTCATGGCTCCCTGGAGTCACAAAGGAAGTTCCTCTCTTGGCTTACATTATTCCTGGCATCTGGAAGACAGGCCTCTGACCTGGACTGAGGTCAAGTCTGGCCAACCATGGAGACCCAGAAAAAATGATGTTGTGGGGGAGAGGAGGTGGTATAAGTTATGGATTTGAGATATTTGGAACCTATTTCCCAGTGAACAGAAATGCCAGGTGAACCAGGAGCTCAGGTTAGCTAAGTGATCAGCCATGAGATGGACCTGCTTTTCAATACCTAATAAATAATTATAAATTAATATAGAGTCTCCAGAGAATTTTAATCTTAACTGAGTTCTTTGAGTATAATTCCAAATTACTCTCCAGAATGGTTGGATCAGAACGCAACTCCACTTACATTGTATTAATGTCTCTGGACTTTTATATTCATTGATGATTAATCATAACTTTGCAAGGTATATTATTTTGGGTTGCAGCTTTAGCTTTTTTGTTTTAAGGAATGTCCTATTCCATTATTTTCTCAACTTTTTCTTAATTATTGAATAACTCTGGTTTGTTTTCATTCCTTCATAGCTGAAGGTTCCTTAATATTGAAATTGTGAAACTCAATCGCTATGTGCCTTGGATGCTTGATGCCTTTTCTCTTCATTTATTTTGTATTTGAAACTTTGCCTTGTACTCTCCTATCTTTCATTCTCTAACTCTTCACTTTTTTCTGAAAAAATCCTTCCTCTTAGACTGGACTACAAGGCAGCCTCTGCTTCCTCATGTTGGGGAAAATGAATGTCATTGGCCAGATTTCCTACCTAACTGACCTTCAAGATGGAGATAAGATTGATTCCATCTAAATTTCCTCAACCTTTTTTGTCAAGCCTGATGAAGATTGTTTTGCTGATTCCCACTTGCTTCCTTTCTCCAATCTTTTCCTTTCTTTAATGAGACTGGGTAAAATATGTCTGTGGTTCCTTGACATGAAGGCTGTATAGACAGAGTAGCTATAACTGTGGAAGATCCCTACCTACCAAAGGATGGACCCCATGGCAGTATATGTCCAGCCTCCCTCCTTTATTCACCTTTTCCTCATGACACCAGGTAACCTGTGGAGTAGGAAATACTTGAGCAAAATAATGAAGTTTCAGAAATTGTCTTGAGAGTTGTTTTCTTTGTATCCCCAGTGTTGGCACAAAGTCTTTTTTTTCTGCTTAGTGTAAAAATCTTTCCTTTTCAACTCATTCCTTGCTAGCCATGTCTTAGGGTCCATGTTACCTTGCTTCCTCTACTTTTCCCTTTCTTTCTTCAAATGGTGGTCACTATTTAGGGGATGAAAAAGTTTCAAAGTGAGTTATTGCCATCAGGAGAATCAGATAGAAGGCCCCATATCTTGACCTTAAAATATAAGATTTTGAGATTATTTATCCTATCTGTGCCTAAAATGTCTGCATATATTGAGGAAAATAGACATTCAGAGCAGTAGCCTGAAGTATTTAGGTTCTCAGAAGTTATTCCATGTTGGCTTTTCTGTTTTGTTTTCAGTTTATCTTGTAGTGTGCTTCTTTTTATCTTGTGGTTTCAACTTTAGTTATTCTACAGCTGATGCATTCTTTCTTTTTCTGAGGATTTTGGTTTGAAGATATTAAAGGAAAGTAATTCTTCTGCCATCTTACTGGTCATCTAACTCAGATTTACTAGAACAGATTTACATCTCAAGAGCAATTGGAAAAAGACAGCTACAGTGTTGTTACTATCTTTGGTGACACATGAGAGAGGAGGTTTTTAATAGAGGAATATAATTTTTAGCACAACCTAACTATAATGTTCAAGAGTAATTTTTCAGTCTCTCATAGCTCTATAGACTTTCTTCTTCAATTAAAAAATAAATCATCTGAGACCTAGAACTGACAACTAGAAATTTCCAATTAGTAAAATTCATTTGTTTTCCAGCAATAAAAGTGTGTATACTTTTTAAAGCATTTATTTAGGCTTAAAGATAGATATCTCTCTCATTAGTTTCCCTCATCTCCCACCAAAGTATCCATAAAAACAAGGTGAAGGGAATGGCAAATAAATAAAGAGTTGGGTTAAAGAAAGATCCTGAGGTGGAGAAAGTGACAGAAATATCTTGGGAGATGTGAGGTACTTTGGTATGCTCACTTCATCCTTTTCCTGGAAATGTACCAATATTAAGCTCAGGTATATGAGCTACTTAGGTGCTCCAACTCATCATATTTTGTTGTCTATTTGGATATGAAAGCTCAGTGTTCTTTGTTCAAGGGAGGCAGGGAAGTTTAGTTGTATCTGTAGAATGTATTTTCTTTCATTTCATTTATTGAAACAGATTTTTGTCCCACAGAGAATTGTCTCTATTTATCTGTGGGTCCTCTTCTCTCTGTTCTTTCATCTCCCTGGCTATATCTTTTCCTTTACTTCCAAAAATCCACATGGCAGGCATCCAGTTGTATTTATCCACTCCAACTAATTGACAGTCACATAACTGCAAGTGATTTAAGGTATTATTGTGAGAGATTTCTGTTTGCCTTTTTAATTAAGCAGTTGTTCACAGGTGCATACAGTTACAACAAAATTAATTGATAGCTTTATATCACACTTCTTGAGCCTGCTCGTATTTGATGTTTGCAAACAGAACCAATAGATATGTCTTATCTTGTACAGAGGGAGCATTTCTCATTTTCTTCCAACAAAGGTTAGGACAGGTTGACCTAAATATTAGAAAGTCTATCCAAGCAGCACAGGTAATTTTATTAAGCAGGAAACAGAGTGGAAGTTTATTTATGGAACCGTTTATCATCAATGATAAGTACAATTAGAAGACCTTTATGTTTCTGGATACACAGCAAGTTTCCTGAATGTCAAAAATCCTTACTAGTCAAATCAAAGAGCTTCTTGAATATGGTGTGGGCATAGCTTTCCTTGATATCGAGATATTTAATTCACTAAAAGGATATAGTTGTTAATGGGCAGACTTATTTAATTATTATTCATTCTTCAAAATAAAAAAAATAGAAACACATGCATTATCTGTAAAGTCATCATATCATTAGGAAAAAACAAATCAGGAAAACAGTATACATAAATATGATTATCTCAGAATTTCTTTATCCAATTTTTTTTCTAGTTCTGTTGTTTCTCCTGCTTTCCTAGTTCATTATCCAACTTTGACACAACTCCTTTGTATCACAAGCTTCTAGGTTGGTAGTAATCCATCAACTCCCCCTCCCCTACCCGCCCCCCCCCCCCGTCTGGGATATATTACATAAAAAGCTTCTAATTTGTCTAACTACACTATCACTTAGTCCTCATCTTTCCATTTTTTTCCCACCACGATACTTAAGAAATTTTGTCAAGTGCTTTGTTTAATTAAAAGTATAATGTGTGTATATAGTTTCCCTAATCATTTGGTCTAAAGCTAAAAGGGATATGATATCATGTCAATCAACCAGCATTTATTTAGTGATTACTATATACCAGAAACTGTGGTGCTAGGAATTAAAAAATAAAGAGAATAGTCTTTGTCCTTAAAAAACTTATTGTCTGTTGGAAGGAGATAACATGTACAAATATTTCATTGTTCAGTCATTTCAGTTGTATCTGACTCTTCAGGACACCATTTGGGGTTTTCTTGGCATAGATAATAGAATAGTTTGCCATTTCCTTCTTGAGCTCATTTTACAGATGAGGAATTGAGGAAAACAGGGTTAAATGAATCAGATAGATAGTGTCTTTGCTGATTTGAACTCAGTTAAATGAGTCTTCCCGACTTTATATATACATATATAGATATACACAAAGTAAATATAAGACTGGGGAAGGGGAGACATTTGTTTCTACAGGAATCAATAAAATATTCATGTAGAAGATAATGCTTGAATTGAGCTTTGAAGGAAATCTGGAATTCAAAGAAACAAAAGTCTTTACATGTGAGGAATAGATAGATCCAAATTGTTCTCCAGAATAGTTGAATCAGTTCATAACTCCCCCAGTAGGGTATTTTGTGTCTCAGTTTTTACACATCCCCTCCAATGTTAGTCATTTTCCTTTTCTGTCATAATAGCCAATCTGATAGTTATAGGGTAGTTGCATTTCTCTAATTAGTTAGTGATTTAGAGAATTTTTTACATGACTATAGATAGCTTTAATTATTTTATATGAGAACTACCTGTTCATATCCTTTGACCATTTTTCTATTTGGGAATGACTTGTATTCTTATAAACTTGATTTATTTCTCTATGTATTTGAAAAATGAGGCCTTTATTGGAGACATAAAAATATTATGAATCCTGTATATTATTTTCCATCTTATTTCCTCTGTTTATGTTTATTTTACTCTTTCTTCTTTCATTTTATACATCTTCAAAATTTTTTTACTTCTAACCACATCCTCTTCTTATTTCCCAATTTATTATTTTTAAATTAATATAGAAACAACTTTTGACAGTTTTTTAACATTTTAAAAATTCACATTTTCTTCCTCCTTCTCCTCCTCCCCTCCTTGAATCAATATCTGATATACTTTATATCCATAGTTTCATGTAGTATATATTTCTATATTGCTCATGTCATAATAAAAGATACATGTCACATATACAATAGAAATCTCATGAAGGAAATATATTGGAAGATGGCTTTGTTTGATCTGAACTGAGACTCCTTTGTCTTTCTTTCCAAAGTTCCTTCTTTGTCTGGGTATAGCATTTTCAACATGAGTTCTTTGGGGTTTGCTTTGTAGACTTTATTTTTTTATATTAACTACCTCCTCTTCTAATTTGTCCTTTCTTCTATCTGCTCTACCCACTCTTATTCCCTTCCCATCCAAATTTCCTGTAAAGTAAGATAGATTTTGATACCCAACTGAGCATATAGGTTCTTCCCTCTTTGAGCTAAGAGTAAGGTTTAAGCACTCCCCTCCCCACCTCCCATATCTTCCTCTATACTATGAAAGCTCTTTTGTTTCTTTTTTATGTAAGATAATTTACCCCATCCTATTTCTCCCTTCCCCATTTTCCCAATGCATTCCTTTTTCTCGCCTGTTAATTTTATTTTTTTAATCATTCTAACATATTCACCTCATACTCTTGCTTTCTGTCTATGTATACTCCTTCTAACTACTCCAATAATGATGAAATTCTTAGGCATTATAAGTATTATCTTCACATGTAGGAATATAAGCAATTTATCCTTATTGAATCTCTGATGGTGGTTTTTCCTGTTTAACTTTTTGTACTTCTCTTGGGTCTTGTTCTGGGCATCTGTAAATTTTCAGTTCTTTCCAGATAGTATGAACTAAGGAGAGGTGTGTTTAAACTCTCCTTATCCGTGCTTCAGTCTTTGAACAAACACAAGCACTCTTTTCTACCTTGGGGACTGTGACTAGAATCCCCTGATCCCCTGTTCTTCTGTCATTGCAAAAGCTAGTGTGAGCTAGTGCTTCTTCTTTCTGTGAGGTAAAAGTGAAGGGAGGAAGAGGATTGGAGGAATGGGAGAAGAGAGAGGAAGGTAGAGAAATGGAAAGGAAGGTAGTGGTCTTCAGTCCTGGCAGGGGGAAATTGATTGGAGCCCTTCAAGGGCTCAAATAAATGATCAGAGAGCAACTTTAGGGTTTTGAATAGCTAGGTTTTATTTAGATTAGGAAAGGGAAGGTCTAGGGAAAACTAGGAGGTAGGAAGAAAGGGAAAAAGGCACCAAGAGAGAGATCAGGGTCTCAGGGTAGAGAGGGCTCCAGAGTAGAGAGCAGAGCTTCCAGGGTCAAGAGAGCTAGTGAGAGCTCAGGTAGAGAGAGCTAGGGAGAGCTCTGGGTAGAGAGCACTGGGTAGAGAGTGCAGAGCTTCCAGCATAGAGAGAGCTAAACTTCCAGGGTTGAGAGAGAGAAAAGGAGGTCAAACTTTCTCTTTTATACTTTCCCTGACACCTCCCACAAAGGAAGTGGGAGTTGTCAGGGGAAGTTGTAGCAGGGATCCCTGAGAGACTACATCTCCCTACATTCGAAATGAAACATTCCCCCTTGTGATTGTAATGGTGGGGCACCAATCTCCCCAATGGATCATAACAAACATAAATAAATTTACAATTATAATAAATAAAGGGTATATACATCAATACAAGGGGAGAAAGGTAACAATTTTTACAATATAAAGAAATCAAATGGGGCTTCTTTTAAAAAATATTCAGGGGCAGTCCCCTTTTTCACAACAAAATAGATATATATCCATGCTTTCTCCTTTCCCTTCCACCCCTCCATCTTCCCCAAAACAGCAGGCAAAATGATATGTTATGCCTGTGTTATCATATAATACATATTTCCATGTTTCTCATATTGTGAAAGTAGGCATATATTGTTTATACTAGAGAAAAATTCATGGAGGAAACAAAGAAAATGTTATGCTTCAATTTGCATTCAGAGTGTTCCTTTTATGATGGTAGATAGACCTTTCACCTCCTGAGTTCCTTATAGTTGACCTGGATCTTTGCATTGCTGATGATAATAAACCATTCACTGATAGACATCACACTTAATTTTTGTTACTGTGTACAGTGATCTGCTTCTTCTCATTTCTTTTTCCATCACTTCATATAAATCCAGATTTTTTGTGATTATCTTGTTGATAATTTCATAAGGCACAATAGTATTCCATTACAATCACATACCATAACTTGTTTAGCCATTCCCCAGTTAATAAACATCCCTTCAATTTCCAGTTCTTTGCCACCAGAGGAAAAAGCTGCTATAAAAATTTTGTACAAGTAGGTCCTTTCCCACTACCTTTGATCTCTTTGGGATACAGATCTAGTAGTAGTTATTGCTGAATCAAAATGCATGCAATTTTAAAGTCCTTTGGGTATGAGTCCAGATTGCTTTCCAGAATGTTTCTATCAGTTCACAACTCTACTAACAATATATTAGCATTCCTATAATTTATACATTCTCTCCATGTTTATAATTTTCTAAAGTGATCATATAGGTTTGAGGTGGTACAAGGCAACTTTGTGGGGGGATGTTTAAAAATAGGTGAGAGAAGAGAGTCTGATTAAGAGATTATTGCTTGTAGTTTTGTAGGAAGGTATCAACTAGGGTGACTGGAAGTCATACCCTTAGATGTAATTTTGGAGCAGAAAGATATGGGGTTGGGAGAAAGAGTACATGAGAAGTTTCATTTTGGATATAGTAAATTTGAGATGGCAAGAAGGCAAGAAAATGGGTCTGTCAATATATTGTTATTAGTGAAGAGTCATTATATATCATGAGTGAGTAGAGAGATGGTTTGTTGGTGGATTCTTGAGCAATTTAGGGTGCTAGGTTTTTCATACCTTCAGATATAGATTCCCAGAGAGTTCATATTGCTCCCATCATGGTTGGACCAATTTCCATCTCCACTTAATGTATTAGCATTCCTGTCTTTCCAAAACTCCTCCAACATTGGTTATTCCTATCTCTGGTGAGCTTTGTCAATTTTCCGGGTTTGAGGTGAAATTTTCAGAGTTCTTTTGCTTTGCATTTCTTTTATTATTTGTTATTTTGGATAAATCTTTCATAAAGTTGTTAATGGTTTATTGATTCTTTTTTTGATAACTGTTTTTATTCTTTGGTCACTTAATCACAGGAGATGGGCTTTCAGTGATTTTTTTTCTTTACACTTTACGCTATATGCCTTTTCCTCATATGTAAAGCCAACAGAAATGACTGCACTGAAGTAAGGAATGTAAGTCTATTGAGATAGGACAAGATAAAATTTAAACACTAACACAGTCATACCACTGAATGACAGGGCAACTCCTTGACCTGGGAGATCACACATAGTAGTGATCCATTCAGAATTATTAGGACAGCCTATGCATTAAAGCAGTGTTGCTAAGGGCTGTTTTGCTGTTTGTAAACTTCTTCTTGGGAAATGAGATTTCAGATAAATAACACATGACTATAATAAGATTAGTGAGTAAAAAATAGCAGTTGGGAAATTTTGATAATTGACAGTTATAAAATGTACTTAAAATGGCAAAAATAAGTAAAATATGATATCACTGAATACTTCAAAGGAAAAATGGCCAACTTTGGGATTTTTATTTCAGTTGCTTTTCTAAGGCAGTAGCGATGCAAAACATAGGCTGATAATGAATATATAACTACTGGATATAAGAATCATACCTGGGGGAAGCTGGGTAGCTCAGTGGATTGAGAGCCAGACCTAAAGATGGAAGGTCCTAGGTTCAAATCTGGCCTCAGACACTTCCTAGCTGTGTGATCCTGGGCAAGTCACTTAACCCCCATTGCTTAGCCCTTACCACTCTTCTGCCTTGGAGCCAATACACAATATTGACTCCAAGATGGAAGGTAAGGGTTTAAAAAAAAAAAGAATCATACCCATTTCTAGCATAATAAAAACCAGCCAAATGAAAAAAGAGAACTAGCTAAGAGTCTTCAAATGTGTCAATAAACAAAATTGTTAAGTAAAAATAGCAATAGGTAGCATTTATATATTTTGAGTGCACTTTAATGTTTGCAGTGCTATTTACTTATTATCTCATCTATTTTTTCCCATTTTTCTATGTTCTGATATGACCAAACTATTTGATATTCTCCGTATTCTATCTCTTCATCCCTGTATTGTATTCTTTCCTCATTTCCACTTTTTGAAATGTCTAGTTTGTATCATGGCTTCATGGTTTACATGTCACTTCTTATAAGGGGATTTTTCTGATTGAATCTCACTCTCCATTGTTAATTGTCTCTATACTCCATGAAATTTCTTTATATTTATTTTGAATATATTTCACACTTAATTGTCTTCATACAGGTTGTTTTCCACCTCCTCCTTCTCAGTAGAACATAAACTTCTTGAAGGAAATGAGTATATCACTATGTATAAAGTTTAAGTAAATTGCTTTGTAATTTGTAGAACCTCACTCACCCCACTTTAAAATGAGGACATTTTCTTTTCTCTCGGTCTAAAATATCTTCAACTCTTTATGGTCTTTCCAAAAGGTTACCAACTGCAGCTCAGCAATCACATCTCCAATTCATTCAGTATTATAAGATTAAGTTCATCCAAGCCTAATTACTTGATCTTATTAAGGAAAGAGGGTTCTTATCTCATTCATCTTCTTACTTCTCTTGGGTTTCAACTATTTGTTCCTTTATATTTCCAGTCTGATCATTTATACTTTAGAAACCATCAAATGCTACAAACTGGGAAGGACTTAATTGATTATTTTCTTGATTGTCTAAGATTAAAAAAGCAATGGAAAAAATACTAATAATGCAGATTCTATTTTTAAAAATGCATCCTGATTATATATATATATATATATATATATATTTGCAATGAAAAGGCTTTGCTTCTAAGATTATCTTCTATGTATTTTGTATTTAGCTTTTACTTACCAATTTATATATAAGTTGCCCCCCTTTATTAAAACATATATTCCTTGAGCACCAGGGTTATTTTTACTTTTTTGTTGTTGTTGTTTCCCCAATGTTTGGGAAATTTCTGGCACTTAATAAATGCCTGATGAATCAGTTTGTCATGAATAGGCTGAATAGGCCAGCATTAATTTTTGTCATCCTTTTATGATTTTAGCCAATTAGATAGGAATCAGATTGAATCTCAGAATTTCTTTCATTTGCATTTCTCTAATTATTAGACACTTTGCACATTTTTTCATGGGTGATTCCTTGTCAATACTCTACCTCTTCAAATATATGCTCTATTCTATGGCATAAGAAAATGCTATTTGTTGCCATATGAAAACTGGCAAGCTAATGTTGTGTACATTTTCATTTTTATTTGTAAAACTAAGTCAAAGCCTCAATTTAGTATTTACTTTGTTAAGTGTGAAGCATTAACTTGTAAAAAATATGGACTGGTATTGATCTTGGCCACAGACTTTGATTTGTCTTCACGAATACTTGTCTATTAATTGGATAATTTAGATGTTTAAAGATTCAGTTTGGATACTACACATTCTTTCTCTTTCATGCATATACTTTTCACAGACTTGAAAAATTTAGTTTCCAGTGTTCCTGGGTGACATTTTATAATGTAAAGGTATTATACTCTATGTCAAGTTAGCTTTCGATTAAGGTTAATCCTACTGAAATATCTACATCTGCTTTTCCCTCTCTGTAATGTTTATCACCTAATAAAAATGCTAAAGTTACCAAGGAAAGATGTTTAATTTGTTCGCACTGCTCAGTTGTATGTTGCATCCTATTTTGTAGTAAATGGCATAATGTCCCAAGTGGGCTGCCATACTGTCAGATACATTATTTATACATAACATTACTGGTTAATCAATGAATAAAAAAATGCAGTAGCCTTTTCTTTTCTTCTTTATCTTAAAGCTATAGTAGGCCATGTAGTTTTCAAAAAGGAATTCCTTAATATCTTATTCAAGTTTTGGAGGATTATTTTTCTTTTATCATGGCTGAAAAAATGAAGATGATAATTAAACCACAGACCATAAGGTATTGTAAAGGGAGAGAAAAATAGCTAGTTAAATATATATTTAACCACTCTTTTTTCTTAGTAAAATACAAAACAAATTATCTACTAGCAAATATACCAACTATTAAACGAGTAGGATAATCTCTTGCAAAGTGGTAGATAAATTCTCACTTTATCATACTGTCTCAGAAAAAGCTAAATTAAAAGGTTATCCCAAGGCTTTTTTTGAACCATAGACTCTCTCTTAAACTGTGTCTGTGTGACAGCTAACAAGGAATTAGCCATAATATGAACATGGGTGCTAGTTAATAGGGATATTAGATTAAATTCACAAAAGATCTCCTTGTAAATGCTTGTTTCTGCTCAAATGATATTTCTTTCCCCCAAATTATTACTGATTGGCTTGCATTTGGTCTGTAACTATAGAATAAGAATATGTATCTCACTCTCTATATAAACCAGCATGCATATATCATAAAAAGGCAGCATATCCCAGTAGATAAAGGTTTACCCATGGAATCAGGAAGATCTAACCTTTCATGATTATAGGACTATAAATAAGAGAAGGATTGCTTATTTGAATTAGTGGAGAGAATTTCTACACTTAGTGTCCTCACACAGGTGAAATTATATATCTGAACCCCAAATTACAAACACATGTTTACACTATGAACATATATTTATACATATAGACATGCATAAACAGTATTGTTCCCATGTGTGTATTCACACATATACATATGCTATGCACAAAAGTTATATTTTATATGTAAATATTAATAACCTGGTTTCTCTTGTCTTCTGAGTCTCCTTAGGCTCTTCAGAGGTAGTAATCAAAAACAGTAGCAATATTCCAAATTAATAGAATTTATAAGGGATGGGGGCAAGATCTATAATCATCATTTGGATGTCTACCATATCTAAAGTGATAAGTATTTGTGTGCAGGAAACAATATTGTTTCTTTAAGGGCTCAAAGTGTTAATCAAACAAGATTTTTATAAGTCTAAACAGATATTTTAGTAGGGAATATATAACAGCATTTAGAAGGTAAGATGAAAAGATAGTTTGTTTTTCCTTTAGCTCATTCTGTTTTATTTTTATTAATAGGAGTTTCAGATCAATACAAAATATTCCTCTCGGTTCCAGTGATTGAATATGAATATATTATGTGCATACAAAAATAGTGATAATCTAAGTTGATACAATAGTTCATTTTGCATTAGTGTCCTAGATGGGACAATGTTAAGAAGCAATTTAAATGAAATTCATTTAAATGTCAGCTCTCATGCTTGCGATTTTTCTATAATTGGTTATTTAATTAAAATAATTCTCATAGTCATTAATTTAGACTAAAACTTGCTGTGCACTGACATGTTTTAATTACATGGTATTAACAAAATTGATATGCTTTAAAAAAGCATGGTTAAATTTTAAACAAGAATAAATTAGAAATCTCATAGATCATCCTACTTAGAGTATTTATGAGGAAAGTCAGTCATTTTAAATGTTGATTATAAACAAAGTCCTACCATTATTGTTCGCAAATCTCATTTTGGACCTCAGAGCTTTGGAAGACTATTTTCTGTTTCTTTAGGACTTCTATCTTTGCATGTCTTTAACCAACACAGCATGAAAGCATGAAGTTAACTGAGTAGTCAGACAATAGCACCAAACATACCTAAGAAGAGATTTATAGGGAGTGTTTACATGCTATAGGAATTATGATTCCATTAGACAAACCATTTAAGGGAGCTTTTTAAAAAGTCAAGTTTCTGAATATGCAATTGGAACATGAAAATAAAGTAGATATATATTTTTACTTTAATTTGAAGAGTATGAAGAGAGAGTTGAAATAAAGTGTGGTTGCCCATTCAAAGAAAATAGGACAATAATGTTTTAACATTATAACAAAATGAGTTTACATTTGTGACCATTTTACATTCTCATTTCAATCTTTGTCAAATGACTAGATAAATATTTTACCCTTTTCAATTCACAATTACAATCTTTGTCAGGAATGTGAGAAATCAGAATTTTAGTGTTTTCTATGAATTAGAGGACTTCTATATTGCTTTGACCTTTTTAATATTCTGTAATTTAATTAGATGGACAGTCTCCTTTCCCAAGGATTGCCAGTTTTCTTATTTAATAAACTTACTGACACAAAGCTCTATTTAAAAAACCACTGTCCTTTTGTTCTACTGTTAGTAAGTCCTCAGTTGGCTAAAATGTGATTTTTCAACCAATGAATATTTCTTCATTTTGTTTTGGTTCATTGTTTTCTTAAGATTCACTTGGGATATCATCTGAGTGCTATTAATTCATGAGACAAAGTGTAGAAGAAAGCAACATAGTTCAGGAATCATAGTACTAGTTGAATATTTCTTCATTCTTATCCAACTTCTAATTATCATAAGCTTGCATGGGTCAAGAAGATTGAGATGTAGCACGTGATTTCTTGTAAGATGTCTTTCTCTGATTTATTTTGTCTTCCAAGTTGATAAAATAGACACTTTCAAAGTACACTAGATTTGTAATCTTGTCAGTGTAAAATCAGCCATCTTCAATGACATACATGGTAACCAATTATTATCCTCTCTTTGTTTCTTCCTTCCTTCCTTCCTTCCTTCCTTCCTTCCTTCCTTCCTTCCTTTCTTCCTTCCTTCCTTCCTTCCTTTCTTCCTTCTTTTCCTTCTTTCTTTCTTTATTCCTTTCTTACTCTTGTCCATGTCCTACTATAAATCCTCAACAGAGAGTCCACACAATATTTTGCAGGGGATTGAAGTAGAGGGGAGGAGAGAACCTTTCCTAGATCTTTTGCAACTGAAGGATACTGATGTAGCATGTGAACTTTCTGTTCACATAGCTCAGTGATTACCAAAGTGGGTGCTACCACCCCCTGGTGGGTGCTGCAGCGATCCGGGAAGGCGGTGATGGCCACAGGTGCATTTATATTTCCTATTAATTGCTATTAAAAGTTAAAAAAAATATTTTCCAGAGGGCTAAGTAATATTTTTTTTTTCTGGAAAGGGGGCAGTAGGCCAAAAAAGTTTGGGAACCACTGACATAGCTATAGGTTCAGTTGTTATCCTCACTCTTACCACATGGACAGGCTAGTCTCTTTAATAAAACAAAAGTGAGAAATATCCATAGTGTTTTTTGATTATGATAATAGTCATGAACTATTTGTATGCCATGAAACCAGATAGCCACAGCATAATAGAATTGGCATTTGGGAACAGTTTCACTACCATGATTTGCCTATATGTGATTTCACTATTTCTGATTGGCCAATCATGTTCAAAAGATGTCCACTGTCCCTCCCAGTACAGGTGATGGCAAAGTAGATACAAAAAGACGAAGATTGGACTGGGTTGGAAGTATATCCAAGATGAGAATTAATGTCATCATAGATTATTTTTTCCTATCTCACACCATTGCTTATTGGAGTTAAATTGGTTCATTTATTAAATTAGCAGAAAATAACTAGTTCATTCTTATTGTAGACCAATTACTTGAATCATATAAATGTGACCATAAAAATAAAATAATTTTAAGTAGATCTTTTAGCAGGAATATTCTTATAACAGCTATTGTTTTTTGTTGTTGTTTAGTCATTTCAGTATGACTCTTTTTGACCCTGTCTGGGGTTTTCTTAGCAAGAATACTGGAGCGATTTTCCATTTCCTTCTCCACAGTTAAACAACTACTAAGTATATGTGTAATATTAAAGATCATGACACAAACTATGAAAAAGAGAATTTATTGTCCTTATCTTTATCAAAATAGCTATAACCAAAGCATTGAAGAAAAATAGGAATTAGACATAAACCCAAAAAGATTACACTCTGACACTCCAACCAGGTAGATTTAAACCAGGAATACAAGGACAGTTCAATATTGAGAAAATTATTAGCATAACTAAGTGTATCAGTAACAAAAATGATAAAGATCATATGTTTATATCAGTAAATATAGAAAAAGGCTGACAAAATTGAACACCCATCTCTATTAATAACAATAGAAACCATAGGAGTATAACAGTCAGGAGAATCACTGTAAGAGAGATTTCTAAACCCTTTCCAAATGTTAGATCCCTGGTACCATTCCTAGTTTGGGTTCTGATGGGACCACTGTAATATGATTCATGTCTAGGACTTTCCCCAAAGGAAATTGGCCCTCAGCTTCCAATGTAAGAATCAAGTCCAACAAAATGTTGACTATAGAATGAATTCTATTTATGTCAAAGAATAATGGAAAAACACAAAGGACTTTCGTGAGCCAAAGTAACAATCAAGAAAATTCTTGTCCTCTAGTAGTCCCACTATTGCAAGAGACAATATAGTCCAGTGATTCCCAAAGTGGGCGCCACCGCCCCCTGATGGGTGCTACAGTGATCCAGGAGGGTGGTGATTGCTACAGGTGCATTTATCTTTCCTATTAATTGTTATTAACATTTTTTAAAAATTAATTTCCAGGGGGGCTAAGTAATATTTTTTCTGGAAAGGGGGCGGTAGGCCAAAAAAGTTTGGGAACCACTGATATAGTCCATGTGACTTAAGTACTACTGAAACTATAGCCCTAGGTCACTCTTCCTCTCAATCTGAGTTTTTCCTTGGAGGACAATGTGGATATATTTTAGCCTCTTCCATGGGATGCCAGTCATCTTTGTTGTCCTCTGCTTTTAGTATGTAAGTATGTAATTCTGTGGATAAATTTGCATGTGTTGTCCAGCATTCTCTGCTATTCTCAATCTGGGGAGCAAGGGGAGCATCTACTAATCTTTTGCTTATACCTCTTTTCTTACTATATTCTTATTGCTTCTTTTTTTAAGCCCAAACTAAGGGCCAGTTCAAATTGTCAATTTTGCCTTGAAAGTGGGGGGACTCAAAGATCCTCATTATGAAATTCAACTCCTTAATTTTGAACTTTATCAATGACAGAATAAAGAGGTTCACCAACTGAGAAGTATATACTAATATCAGAGAGTCTATACCTTGCCAAAAAAGTAAACTCCTAGAAGGAATTTCACATGTTCTACAAGAGACAGTAGAGGGGAGAGAGACAATTTCTCCTATTTTGTACACCTGTCCAGACACACTATCCCAGAATCCCTCAAATATTAGATAATTCCCTACTAAGAAAGGTTGTAGTTAGGACTGGGCATCTGATGAGGATCTGACGAAATCAAAACTGTTCTATTCTTTTTTCTTAAGCTAACAAATGTATCAGTCCATACTTTGCGAAAACCTATAATGTATCTCTACCCTGCTCCATTCCCATGCAAGTTAGTCAGTTTTTTTTTCCCCTTAACATGTATTGAAACAATCCTTGAGACTTCATTGGTTCAAGGAACTAAAGACTCAAGATAAGGACATTATTTCCTTGGTTGCCTGAATAAAAGAGTCACAGAGAGCTCTAAACCCTCTCTGATGCTTGGCTGATACATAATGATGGGCAACTCAGAAGTATGGGACATTCACTTAGCTGAATCATATTCTTCTCTTGGTATGGCTAAGTAAAGGTTCTTTTGTTAACTGAGGTGAGATATGAATATCTTACTTCATTCCATTATGGATCACAAGGAACCAGGAAACAGGTTTGAGTCAGTACTAGTCAGTCCAGAACAGAGCCAATTTTTGACCAGGCATACCTTACTCAGTCTTGACCATTCAAAATTTTAACTGCTTACCTACTTCAGTGATATGTGATTTAGAATGTAGCTGCCTATGGGCTTGTTCCACTATTAATTCTTAAATGTGATTGATACTTATAGACATAAATGGATATTTAATGGTATCATTTAAGATGAATAAATATGCCCAGCTAGCCTTTCCTATTCTGTGCAATGTCATCTATAGTTATTTTTCTTAATTTAATTTCATTTTATTTTCAAATTTGAATTTTCTCTTTCCCACATTCTCCAGCCTAGTTATTCTTTCTTGTTCTATGTAACTTTAGAAGCCAAGAGAAGAATTGGAACCATCACTGTCCCCTATATTTGTGTAGCCTTTTGTATAACCTAAGAATTATTCTCATAATTAGATTAAATACTGGCCAGTTTAATTACTGTTAAACTACTAAAAAAATTTAATATCAATCTTTAAATTCCATTTTAATTGATATAGTAGGATTTTCAAGACAATTTCTGAAAAACTCAGAATCAGAAAGATCCTCAAAGGTCCCCTAGTTAAACCCTTAAATATGATTTCTTGTTTCATCTAACCTTATATAATATAGTATGAATTTCAAATAATATTTAAGCAAAAACAACAGGAAAAAATGCTAGAGGTTGACAATAATATGGAAGTAGTGATATCAACAAATTACTAAATGATCACAATGTTCTTCTGATTCCTGAATTAGGTACACTGAATGAGTAAGTAAATAAATGAGTATTTATGGGAATTGTATAGTTTTGATAATATGCATAATGCTACTTTATTTAGAGGGGTCCTAGTTTACCAAGTTTGACTATAGAATTCAAAGTGCCTAGATAAGGGCCTGTCTTAGGAGGAAAATTGATTCATGACCTACATCTAATTATTGAAATGGTATAAATAACACACCTGCTGCAAGTATGGAGTATAAAAAGTTAAATTCATTTTGCTAAATTACAATTGTCAAATACAGAATGTTACTTGTCCTAGGAATGGTTATGGTTCTGATCTGTTAATGCTGGTCTCTCCTGGTCGCAGAGACACATTTTGCTTAAAATAGTGGACAAGATCAGGTCTGGGGAAGCTATATCTATGTAATTGCATTTATATTGCAATGCTAGCTCTTTGATCAATCCAAGGATCACTCAGCCAATTGTAAAAATGAGGACTACACGATTTAAGGAATGTCTGTTTCTAAATTCTCCTTGTTCCCTATTTTAATAATGAGAAAAATAATAATGATGACCATTAAATATTTACAAAGTACAATAAGATTTGCAAGGTGATTTTCCATTTATCATCACAACAACTCTGAGATTTGGTGGGTAATGTTGTGCTCATTTTATTGATGAGGAAACCTGAAGAAGGCAGAAGTAAAAATGACTTGCCTAGGATCATACAACCAGTAACTATTTGAAGCAGGATTTGTACTCAGGTTTTCCTCATTCCAGGTCTAGTTACCTACTGATTTTGTAACCTTATTTTTCTATATTTTTCTCCCCTTTTAGCCTTGTCTACCTTCTCCTGCCTAGTTAAATTCCTAATATGCCTATGGTCCTATTGGGTACTTCCTGATTCTAGATTTATGTAGAGCACTCAGATGTTAATGATGATTGCAACAGGACCTAGTCAAAACCCACAGTGGCCACATTTCCTCTTTACCTTAAGTTTGTGGGCATGGCCAGAGGATACAACTTAAAGCGATATGGGTTTTGGAAGGGCAACATATTGAGTTATTTTATTAATATGTATATCTTGAGAAGATGATGTAGAGCAGTGATTCCCAAAGTGGGCGCCACCACCCCCTGGTGGGTGCTGCAGCGATCCAGGGAGGGCAGTGATGGCCACAGGTATATTTATCTTTTCTATTAATTGCTATTAAAATTTAAAAAAAAATTAATTTCCAGGGGGCTAAGTAATATTTTTTCTGGAAAGGGGGCAGTAGGCCAAAAAAGTTTGGGAACCACTGATGTAGAGGGACATTCGCTGGGCTAGGAAATGAGGAAGAGAAGGATTGGTTTTGTCACATTTGAGAAATCCAAAGGGTAGTACTCTCAAAGGTTCCAAAGTACTGGCTGCCAACAAAGTCCATGTCTTTAATACCCTCATTCTTTCAAGTTACCATATGGCTATGGGCCATGGAACAACATGATTTCCAAAGAATCATTATTATATACAATGCTAAAGGCAATGGAAGGATGCAAGGCAGGTATGAGTTGGCTGCAACATGTTTCTGATAATAATTTGCATGTGAGAAGTAGCACAAAAGACATTATTACTAAGACTGTGTATGAACAGGAAAGTAAGTGGGCTGACCTAAGAAATGAAGAAAAAAGTCAGATAGCTTGAGTGCTATATTGGTATCTCAAGATTTTAGGAAAAGGGAAATAATGATTCTATTGATCGAGTATATTTTATTGAATACTTCAGAAAAGACATTGACAAAGATTTTACAGGATTAAAAGGCACAGAGCAGTTGGTATCTGCATCAGTGAAGGGGTCACTCATACTGATGAAATAATGGATGGAAGTATCATAGTAAGGAATTTGGAATCCAGATAACTTGAACTTCACTCTGAAATTTTCCATTTACTAGCTGTGTCACCTTGGACAAGTCTCTTAATTTCTGTGACCTCACTTAATCCTGTGAAAAATAATAAGTGATCATATGTGGCCAGATACTTCTACATAAATATAAACTAACTAATTAACAAGCAGTAATTAAGTCTCTACAATGTACAGGTACATAGATGCCAGTGTTTCAAAGTCAAAATGACATAGTCTCTGCCCTCAGAGGAATGATTATTTGGTCTATTTCTCTTTTAAAACCACCATTGGAATGGTTGCCATAAAGAGTAAATAAATATGGTACATTCATGTAATTGAACATTATAATTAATTTAAGACCAAATACAAGGAATACAAAGAAATATGGGAGGGCCCTTATGATATGGGGCAAAACAAACAAAAGGAAGGAGTACATATTACAACCATATAGGAGATGGGCAATTCTAAGATCTCAGAGCAAATGATTGAAAATTTGTAATGGTACTCTATGCATAGAAATTAATTAATATAATGCAAATCATTACTAAGTAAGTTGTAATTATGTTCAATGTTAAATTTTTAATTGAAAGCTTGTGTTTCTCTGTTTTTTTTCTTTTGCTAATTCTCCAGAGTTGCATTTGGCTCTAGAAAATCTCCTTCCCTCCAACTGTCCTCCTCCTCCTTTCTCTCTAGCCCCCAACTTTCTTCAGAAAATAATAATATTTCTCTATGTTTGGTTGCTATGGTGGGAGCATTATATTCTAAGGAAGAGTTTGTATGAAAAATGGAAGACTAATTTCATGCTTAGCAATGAGTATTAGTCTTTTTCTTGAAAAAGCTGTGGATTGTCATTAACTGACAAACATATTCTGCTGCCAAGATCTTGCAAGAATTGTATTTGTTGTCTGATGCCAAACATGCTCTTTAAATGCTAATGAACAAAGTATGCCATGCATTCTGTTCTTGATGGATTATGCCTATACCTTCTGTGGTCAACAGAAGGGGAATTCCCGGCCCATATGATTTCCATTCTGGCATGCTCATCTCCTCTATGCTCACAGGCCCATATTCACTCAAATATATGACTCAATCAGGTTTTTCTATTGAACATAGATAGCATCTTCAGCATAGCTTATACTGAACTGAAGAAATGTTACCAAATTTCTCTCTTTTTTTTTTACAGCAATCCATTTGCACTGTGATCTTGCCATTACTGACTTTTCTTTTTTCTTACATTATCCATGTTATGTAAGCTAATTTTCAAAATAGAAAACTTAAATATTTTTTCTTTTTTTGAGAAATTGCATTTCTATTGAGTGTGCATGAAATGTATGTTTTAGTAGCTTATCCCTTCTATTCTTTAAAAAATTACTAAACTTTGAGAGGAACCTCTTGTAGGATCTGGGTGGTATCTGCTATTATATATATATATATATATATATATATATATATATATATATATGTTCCTTTGGTTGCTATTCAGGGAATTCTGCTTCATTTTCATATTTTTAATTTGCCCTCCTCAATCCTTACCTATAAGTGATTTTGACCATTGACATCAACAATGTAAACTATTCAAATATCTATTCCCAAGTTCTCCTTATGTAGTATTCCAATTTCGGGGGCAAGTCCTTATTTTGTGGACTCCTTGCTTCACACATTTTTCATTTGAAACTAATTAGCCAGAAGTTGTGAGAATGGGAGATCAGCAGTGAAATAAAATGGCAAATGGCATAAAGATTTCACAAGAAATTGGATTTTAGTTCTTGTTTTAAAGCTCAATAGATACAGAAAAAGTTTTTTCTTTTTAAAAAATTTTTAAAAATATTTTTCCATGTTTACATGATTCATTTTCTTTCCCTCCCCTCTTTGCTCCACCCTCTCCCAGAGCTGACAAGCAATTTCCACTGAGTTGTACAAATGTTATCACTTGATACCTATTTCCATATTTTTCATTTTTTCTATAGTATGATCTTTTAAAGCTTAAACCCCAAATCACCCATATATACATGTGATAAGTAATGTCATATTTACTTCTTTTACATTTGTACTCCCATAGTTCTTTCTCTCAATGTGGTTAGCATTCTTTTCCATAAGTCCTTCAGGAGTGTCCTGGATTGTTTTATTACTACAAGGAGCAAAGTCCATCCCATTGGACTTTTCCACAATGTTTTACTTTCTGTATACAATGTTCTCCTGGTTCTTCTCATTCCACTCTGCATCAGTTCACTGAGGTTTTCTGAGTTCACATAGAAATCTTCCAGATCATCATTTCTTACAGCACAATAAAATTCCATCACTATCATATACCACAATTTGTTCAGTCATTCCCCAATCGAGGAACACCCTCTCATTTTACAATTTTATGCCACCACAAAGAGTGCAGCTATGACTATTTTTGTACAAGTATTTTCCCTATCTCTTTGGGGTACAAACCTAGGGTATGCATTCTTTTAAAGACCTTTTCATTTAATTCCAAATTGCCTTCCAGAAAGGCTGGATTAATTCAAAACTCCACCAGCTGTACATTAGTGTCCTGATTTTGTCACAACCCCTCCAATATTTGTTATTTTTATTTACTGTCATATTGGCCAGTCTGCTAGGTGTAAGGTGGTACCTCAGTGATGTTTTTATTTGCTTTTTTCTAATTAGAAGAGGTTTAGAACACTTTTTCATGTCCATATTGATAGTTATGATTTATTTATCTGAAAACTGCCTATTCATTTCTCTTGACCATTTGTCAATTTAGGAATGGTTTTACTTTTTTTGTATAATTGATTTAGTTCCTTATAAATTTGAGGAATTAGACCTTTGTCAGAGATCTTGGTTATAAATGTTTTTCCCCAATTTGTTGTTTCCCTTCTCATTTTGGTTGCATTGTTTTTTGTTTTTTTGTACAGAAACTTTTTAATTTAATATGATCAAAAGTATTCATTTTACACTGTGTAGTGTTCTCTATCTCCTGCTTGGTCTTAAACTTCCTTATTTCCCATAGATCTGACAGATATATCATTCTATCTTTACCTAATTTGTTTATGATTTCCCTCTTTATATTTAAGCCATTTACCTACTCTGAGTTAATCTTGGTATATAGGGTGTGAGATGTTACTCTAAATCTAATTTATCCCATATTGTTTTCCAATTTTCCCAGCAAATAGTCAAATAGTGGATTCTTGTCCCAAAAGTTGGGATCTTTGGGTTTATCACATACTATCTTGCTACTGTCATTTACTCCAAGTATATTTCACTGATCCTCCCTTCTATCTCTAACCACCAGCACTGTATTATTTTGATGATAACTGCTTTATAGTATAATTTGAGATCTGGTAATGCTAGGCTTCCAACCTTCATATTTTTTTTTTCATTAGTTCCCTTGATATTCCTGATCTTTTGTTCTTCCAGATAAACTATGTAATATTTTTGTAATTTTATGAATTTTTTTTGTAATTTGATAGGTATATAACTGAATAAGTAAATTGATTTAGGTAGGATTGCCATTTTTATTATATTAGCTCATCCTACCCATGAGCAACTGATTCTTTTTCAATTGTTTAGATCTAGTTTTATTTGTGTGAAGTGTTCTGTAGTTATGTTCATATAATTCCTAAATTTGTCTTTGGCAAGTAGATTCCCTGGTATTTTATATTGTCTAGAGCGATTTTAAATGAAGTTTCTCTTTCTAACTCTTGCTGCTGGATTTTGTTAGAAACATATAGGAATGCATCTTTTGAGATAATCATCTGATTTCTATTAGTTTGTTTGATGATATAGTCAATTATGTGAATGGTTTTCATAATACTAAGCCATCCTTGCATTCCTGGTATACATTCCACTTGGTCATAGAGAATAATCCTTGTGATAACTTGCTGTAGCCTTTTAGCTAGTATTTTATTTAATACGTTTGCATCTATGTTCATTAAGAATATTGGTCTATAGTTTTCCTTCTCTGTTTTGGTCTTTCTGGCTTGGTATCAGTACCATATTTGTATCAAAAAGAATTTGGTAAGACTTCTTCTTTGCCTATTTTGTCAAATAGTTTTTAGAGTATTAAGATTAATTGATCTTTAAATTTTTGATAGAATTCACTTGTGAATCCATCTGGCCCTGGTGATTTTTTTCTTAGGGAGTTTCTTGATGGCTTGTTCAAATTTTTTTCTGATATGAGATTATTTAAATATTCTATTTCCTCTTCTGTTAATCTAGGCAATTTATATTTTTGTAAATATCTTTTCCATTTCACCTAGATTGCCATATTTATTGTCACATAATTGGGTGAAAAAGCTCTTAATGATTTCCTTAATTTCCTCTTCATTAGAAGTGAGATCACCCTTTTTATTCATGATATTATTAATTTGGTTCTCTTATTTCTTTTTTCTTAATTATAGTAATTCATACTTCATCTATTTTATTTTTTAAATATCAGATTCTAAGCTTATTTATTAGTTCAATAGTTCTTTTACTTTAAATTTTATTAATTTCTCCTTTGATTTTTAGGATTTCCAATTTGGTCTTTATCTGAGGGTTTTAAATTTGTTCTTTTTCTAGTTTTTTTTTTTTTTGGTTGCATGCCCAATTCATTAATCATCTCTTTCTCTTTTTTGTTAATATGAGCACTCAGTAATAAATTTTCACCTCAGTACCACTTTTGCTGTATCCCATAAAATTTTAATATGTTGTTTCCTCATTGTTATTCTCTTCAGTGAAATCAGTAATTGTTCCTATGATTCATTCATTAACCCACCAATTTTGGAGAATAAGATTATTTAATTTCCAATTAATTTTTTTAATTTGCCTCTCCATGAACTCCAAGGCAGAAGAATGGTAAGGGTAGGCAATGGGGATCAAGTGACTTTCCTAGGGTCGCACAGCAGGAAAGTGTCTGAGGCCAGATTTGAACCTAGGACCTCACATCTCTAGGCCTGGCTCTCAATCCACTGAGCTTCTCAGCTGCCCCCTCTCCATGCGCTCTTACTAATTATATTTTTTATTGCATTATGATCTGAAAAAGTTGTATTTATTATTTCTGCTTTTCTGCATTTGTTTTAAATGTTTTTATGCCCTAGTACATAGTCAATCTTTGTGAATGCATGATGTGCTACTGAAAAGAAGTTGTATTCCTTTTATCCCTGTTTATTTTTCTCCATATATTTATTAACTCTAATTTTTCAAAGATAACATTCACATCCCTTACTTCTTTCTTATTTTTTTTACTTGACTCATCTAGATCTGATACAGGAAGTTTGAGGACTTCCACTAATATAGTTTTACTATCTATCGCCCCCTTAAGCTCCAATACTTTCTCCTTTAAATATCTGGATGCTATACCATTTGATACATACATGTTGAGTACTGCTATTTCTTCATTGTCTATACTGCCTTTTATTAGGATGGAATTATCTTCCTTATCTCTTTTAATCAAATCTATTTTTACTTTGGTTTTATCAGAAATCATGATTACAACTCCTGTCTTCTTTTTCTCAGTTGATGTTCAATAAGTTATGCTCCTGTCTCTTACCTTTACCCTGTGTGTGTGTCTACCTGTTGCCTGTGTGTTTCTTGTAGCCAATATATGATAATATTTTGGTTTTTAATCCAGGATGTTATCTGCTTCTATTTTACGGGTGAGTTCATCCCATTCACATTTAGAGTTATGATTACCACTTGTGTATTTCCCATCATTTTGATTTCCTCTCCAAGAGCTGCCCTTTCTTCTTTCACTATTTCTTTCCACACCAGTGTTTTGTTTTTAATCAGTATAGCTTTTTTCCACCCTTATTTTACTTTTCTTCCTACCACCTCCCCTCTTATTGTCCTCCTATTTCCCTTTTAAGTCTATTAATTGTGCCCCCCCAAAACCTTTCTTTCCCTTTTAATACTCCTTGCCCCTCAAATCCCCCACCACTTCCCTATTCCCTTTCAACTTCTCTGTAGGATAAGATGGAATTCTATACCACAATAGATCTGACTATTCTTCCCTCTCAGAACTAATTCCACTGAGAGTAAGGGTTAAGTATTATCTGTCAACACTCTCTTCCTCCCTTTCTTATAATAGTATTCTTCCTCCCACCCCATGCAGCTCTTTATGTGGTATAATTTACCCTATTTTACCTCTTCTTCCTTCATGTTTCTCTTAGTACTATTCTCTTTTATGTCCCTCCCCCCACTTTTTCCTGTTTTCTTAAATAGATTAATACCAGAACCTCTGCCTATAAATATTTCTTCTATTTACTATAATAATGAAAACAATTTTAAAAGGTTCAGATATCATTTTTCCATATAGGAATATAATCAGTTTCACCTTATTGAACCCCTTAAATTTTTTACCCCGTTCATGTTTACCTTTTTATGGTTCTCTTGAATTTTGTAATTGAACATTAAATTATCCATTTAGCTCTTGTCTTTTCTTTAGGAATGCTTAGAAATCTTCTATTGATTAAATACCCATACCCTGAAAGTATATAGTCAGTTTTGATGAGTAGGTGATTTTTGCTTGAAGATCCAATTCTCTTGCTTTCTTGAATATCATATTCCAAGCCTTGTGGTCTTTTAGTGAGGAAGTTGTCAGATATTGTGTAATCCTCACTGGGGATCCTTGATATCTAAATTGTCTTTCTCTGAGCACTTAAAGTATTTACTCCTTGGCCTGGAAGCTCTTGAATTTGGCTGTAATATTCCTGGGAGTTGTCTTTGGGGAATTTAATGTAGAAGCTGATCTATGAATTATTTAAATGTCTATTTTGCCTTCTTGTTCAAGGATATCAGAGCAGTTTTTTTGGATAATTTCTCATAATATGATGTCAAGGCTTTTTTGTTGTTGTGTCAGACTTTCAGGTAGTTCAATAATTCTCAAATTATCTCTCCTGGATCTGTTTTTCAGGTCAATTGCCTTTTCAATGAAATATTTCATGTTTCTTTCTATTTTTTTAGTCTTTTGATTTTGCTTTATTAATTCTTGCTGTCTCATGAGACCTTTTACTTGCCCAATTCTATTCTTTAAAGACTGATTTTCAGTTATGATCTTTTTATTTTCCTTTTTGGTTTAGTCTAGTCTGCTTTTCATGGCTTCCAGCAGGTCAGTTCTCATCTCCAATTTGCTTATTACTTCATTTGATTTCTGTGCTTCTTTTTCCATATGAGCAATTTTGTCTTTTAAACTGTTATTTTCTTTTTGCATTCCTTTAATTTCTTTTCCCCACTTTTCTTCCCATTTTTTTTCTATCTTTTTTACTTGGTTCTTGAACTTCTTTTTGAGTTCCTCCAGAGTTTGTGACCAATTTCCTTTTTT
>NC_058132.1:562691766-562960710 GCF_016433145.1 Gracilinanus agilis | reverse complement strand
AAACTACCACACCAATGCAACTACCAACAATTTGGAAATTGGTCTTGATCAAGGACACATGACAAAACTAGTGGAAATGCGCATGGGCCATGGGTGGGGGGAGTGGGGGGGGGTTAGGGGTGGGAGTGAAGGGGATAGGAGGAGCATGAATCAGGTAACCATGTTAAAAATGTATATTAATAAATGTTAAAAAAATGTGATATAAAATTGAATAAACATAGACTAAATTGTTCAGTGTTACATAAGATCTATTTGTATTTTGAGCTTTTATAAGCCTTTTACTATTTGTCTTAGTTTAACAAATATAACCACATTTACTAAGAATCAAGGATAATTAACAATCTATAGTATTCAGGACCTTTTTAGAAAACTTTATATAGAAAGAATCCTTTTAATGTAGATACCAAAAATAATTTATTTAGATATAACAGGAAATATTTAAGTGCCTCAATGTCATATTAAAGCTGCCATTCTATGTACCTAATAATGTATCTTTCCTTTATATGTTAACATGAAATTTATATTACTAATTTTCATAATTTTTTTAGAAGCAGAAGCAGAATGGTGACAACTTTGTTTTAAGAAACCATGAAGCAACCCTAGATAGGATTAATAGGTGTATCCTAGCCTCAATGAGAAACCTTAGCATACCCAGTGATCTCCTAGATAGGATTAGTAGGTATAAGCTAATCTCAAGTGTCCTTTTGTCAAAGAAGTTTTTCTCACTGTATCTAGGTAGCCTAGCTCTGGCTGGACTCCTCCTTCCATAAACTCCATGTAAGGTAATTAGTTATCCTTCCTTCCAATACTCCCTGAAGAGTATATAAGCCCCCAAGTTCTTCAGTTTGATGGAAAATCCCATTTGTGGTGCATTTGCCAGGAGACATTGTTCCCAGAGTCCCAGAACTTGACTCTGTGGTATGTACACATGATTCTGTGAGGTGGCCATATGAGCACTTGTCTCTTTTGTCCTGATTAAAGACATGTTCTTTTCAACTACTTTAGTGGTTATGTGCTTTTTTTCCCAGGTCAACAATGGTAACAAAAATGAAATCTGCCATATCTGCTTAAGTATGAGAGATTCTGCTTAGGGTTTATGGTAGATACAGTGTTAGATTTAATATCAGGAACATCTGAGTTAAAACGTTGCCAAACTCACTATCAAATAATTTTACTCTTTCAGTTTCCTTTTGTGAGTTTCAGAATGGGGATAAAATAATAACTATACCATCGAGTTGTATATTAAGATCAAATGGGATACCATATACAATGATGGCAAAGGGAATATATTAGGGAGTATGGAATTAGGAAGACCTGAATTCAAATCTGATCCCAGGCTCTTAGTAACTATGTGGCCCTGGGCAAGTCACTTAAGCCTGCTTGACTGAGTTTCCTCATCTGTAAAATGAGCTGGAGAAAGCAATGATAAACCATTCCATTGTCTTTATCAAGAAAATCCCAAATGAAAAAGCAAAGAGTGTAATACCACTTAATCAACTGAAAAACAAAATTATATATATATATATGTATATATATATATATAAAGTGATTTAAAATCTTAAAATTCTATTTTAAAATCATTATAATGATAATGACATTATAAAGTCAATTGTAAGTTTACCATTCATTCATTCATTGAGTGAACAATTTGCAAGACATCAAGACTACTATTATGTTAGATTTCAGAAGCACAGAAAGGGTTGTTAACTTGAGGGATTTAACTGATTAGGAATTACTGATCCAGAATGGGAAGAATCAGAAATCACTGACTTTAGGGAATGATTTGAAAGCCAGAAGACCAGAATTCTACTCTCACTTGTCACTAACTTGATCTGTAACTTTGGACACTTCCCCAGGCTTCAGTTTGTTTGATTTACCTGAAAAAGGATAGATTTGGACCAGATAATCTAAATTTTTTTTTCCAACTTTAAACTTCTGTTTTCTTTCACTTACAGGGTCATGTTGTAACAACATATCTCTGGATAACTGAGAGTATCTGATAGATTTTTACTAAAAGATTAGAGGCAATTTTCTTATTCTTTTCTGTGATAGTAGAATATTTACCAGCATACCTTTCCATGTGTTCTATAAAAGACATTTTCTTTTATAGAACAATTTTCTATAAAAGATATTGAAACTATACTTGAGATTTGATTGGGTCAGGAGGCCAAGGTTTTGATTTCTGACCACCCAAGAGCATAAAAAAGCTGACCCTAGCCTATGTGGAGTTAGAACTTTGTAGACTCAGTGGATTTCCCCAAATCCTGAGAGTCACTATGCCTTTGCTTTGCTGACCAGTAGTCAGACTAACTTATATAAGAGGTGTCCTGGCTGAGTATCTTTTCTACCCTATGGCTAAGTAAACCTCCTTTTGGTCAGTTGGTGAATGAACTTCAAGTATTTCATTTCATTCTGATAACAAAACTGAAACACTAGGCAAGTTTGGATCAGTCTTGCCCTATTAAATACTTTCTTTCCTCATTTATATTATCTTTCCCCCATTCTACTTTTAATGATACCAGTTTCCCTCTTCCAGAATCAAGTGCTCCCTAATTTTCAAATTCTTTAACAGAGTATTTAATTCTGAAATGTCTAATGCACTGAAGAAAAGATTATCCAAACATCATCACAGTGTCATCATAATAACTCACATTTACATAGCACTTTAAAGTTTCAAAACATCTATTACCTCATTGGAATATTAACAATTCAATGAGGTAAGTATTACTATGGATGATAGCTCCCTCTTCTGAAGGTGAAGGGGTTAGGCTAGGTGACTTCTAAGGTCCCTTCTTCTATAAATCTATTATAATATCCTTGGTTTGTACATAAAGAAACTGAGACTTGGAAAGAAAAAAAAAAAGGGTTTGTTTGGCTATGGTCCAACAGCAAATAAGTGGCAGAGGTAGGATTTGAATTCCAAATCTTTTAAACTCTAAACCCAATACTCTAGCAACTATGCTATGTTATCTCTTATTATAACTAAATCTTGGTTTTGCTGAAATGGGAACAGATCTGGCACCTTTAATAATTGTCATCTGGGTGAGTAAAAGTCCAGGCCTGGATCATCTTATACATCTTAGGCAGCAACAACATATAGACAGAAAAATCATTGAACAGAATATAACTACATGTGTAAGCATCAACCTTATAGCCCAAAAAGGTTCATTTGAAAGTCATCTCCCCATTCAAGAAGAACAATTTTCTCTAGACTTCTGACTATTTATAGAAAGACCTTTACATGAGCAAACTAATTAATAAATGGGATCAATTTCAAGGTATTTTTTCTGGTTCATCACCACTTAATCATTCAATTTTAAAAACATTTTAAAGGCCAAGTCTAAAATAGATTTGCACCCACGCCCCCAATGTGAATTTTTCATTCTTTACAGCATGCAGTCAGTACTGTATAATGACCTTTTCTCTGTTTGGAACAGGGATTAGAATAATACATTTGACCCTTTATAGTCACCTGGGAGAGATGTTAGTCTCCATGTTCAATAAACTGAAATATGTCTCAAGTGTCCCAAGGTTAAGGCCATGACTTTAAACTATTTAACACTGAGTATCACACTGATTCACTTAGTCAGACTCTCAGCTTTATTTTTTTACTGGATTGAATTATATATACTTTATCAGAACAATTTCTTCTCTCCATACAATTAAGGGAAATATTTTACATTCCAAACAAAGCAAGTTAACCTGGACACATTGTGCATTATAACAAAATTTATAGCTGCATAAATAGCAGTGTAAACTTACAGAAAGACTAGTAATTATAGTGCCATTGATGGTCTTTGTTGCTTTAATTCTGAGGCAGCCAGAATGATTAAACTGAATCTTAATCGACTTCTCCATTAAAAATGCTGGCAGAGAAGCTCCTTTAACCTTTCCCATTGATTGAACACAACAATCACCATTCAATTATAATGCAAAAGGACATTTGTTATAATGTAGAAAAGATGCATGAGCCATTTCCTTTTACTCAAGACAATCAATGAGATGACTCCTACCTCAGAGAAGGTGAGAAGACTCTACCAGAAAAAGTAGCAAAGTGAAAGCCAAAATGAAAGAAACCAGCATTTAAAACTGAAAGCAATATTGAACTAATTCATTAGGAGCAAAAGTCTTTGCTATTCCTACTTAGCATAGCCACACCTTTAATTTATCTATTACCTACCTCTCCTCCACCCAAAGGAGGGAACAGATTTGGAGGGTTTGGTGATGAATAAATAAGAGTGGCTCCAGAGTCTTTTAAATGTGTGCTCTCTATACAAGTTGATTAATTGAAATAAAAGCAATTATTCGGATCAGAATCCTAGAATTTTAGAGCTTGAGAAGACCATAAAGACAATCTAATTCAACCTCTTTTACAGTTGTAAAAACTGAGTTCTAGAAACTTCCCCAGGTTCAATCATGACCTTAAGCAAAGCATAATGGTAAAAACATTTCAGGTCTTAAGCAATTCTCTGAGATGTTAAGCTGAAGAGAAGTTGTGTTCCACATTGGTATAGGGAGTTCAGTCACTAAAGAGTTCTATATAACAATGAAATCACAAGTCCAGTCCTTTTCCTCAACAAGCATACACATGCATGAAGGTATAGATGGAGAAATGTGTGCATTTGTACGTGAATGCATAGATATATTGATTAGATGATAATCAGACAGAGAGACAGTTGGACTGACAGACAGATTCAGACAGATGGGTAAATAGAAATGTGTATATACTCAACAAAATGTAGCTGATTGCCATAGTTTTTAGCCACTGACTCTTCTAGCATTGTTTCAGCTTGGCTATTAATGTACATTCTTTATGATGTTACAATTCTGTTTTCAATGTACATCTGAAATCCTTTAGCTAGATTAAGAAACTAGAGTTTCTTCTCTATACTTCCCCATTAATCTAAAGGAATAAACCTGAAATTCATATAGATATATGTATATAAAAACATAAATTCATATAGATATATATGTATATAAAAACACGAATGTATGTAGGTTTCTTTTTTTTTTTTCAAACCCTTAACTTCTGTGCATTGGCTCCTAGGTGGAAGAGTGGTAAGGGTGGACAACAGCGGTCAAATGACTTGCCCAGGGTCACACAGCTGGGAAGTGTCTAAGGCCGGATTTGAACCTAGGACCTCCCGCCTCTAGGCCTGACTCTCAATCCACTGAGCTACCCAGCTGCTCCCAGTATGTAGGATTCTATTACAATCCTATGACTAAACAGACACACATAAACACACACACACATATATATATATATATATATATATCCTGAGAGCTGGCAACTTGGCATAAAAGATAGGTAAATCAGACGAACCCTGGCTTCAAGTGTTTCTACTGTCATATCCTGAGAAAGCTACTTAACTTCTCAGAGCCTTAAGCAGTTCTCTAAGATTATAAATTACAGAGCAGGTATCAACTCTGTAACCTACAATGGTAGAGGAAGTTTCTTTACCATTACTTCTATTCCCTATATCATGATGAAATTGCACAAAAAAGTATGTGTGCATAATGTAACACACACACATGCACAATTATTCAAATGCAGAATTTCTCATTATGATGGAGGATATGCAATACAGTGTCCAAGGCAAAGAAGGATTCCCTACGGACAGTGAAGTCCTCTAGATGTACTTGCTTCTACATTACAGAGTGCTGAACAGTTACAGAGCCACATAAAAGTGTTCTCTAATTATTCAAAAGAATTTGGCTTTTCCACCCACACAGGAAAGACCAAGTGGATGAATGATACCTTTTGCCAAGATTTTAAAAAGCATTTGGACTGATAACTTACAAAATTTGTCTATCTGGGATAGACAATGTAGAATGGACTATAGATTGGATGAATAAGGCTGAATAAAAGGAGGATACCAGATTTTAACCCATTAGGAAAATTATAAAGTTCCTTTATTGATTACACTAAAATTTTCCTTTAAAGAAAAGACCTATCTTTAAATATTGACTTTTTACCTGTGTTGCTATATAGCAACAAGATATGGAACACAATTGTCTCTGAATAATTAAAAGAGTTTCACACAGAGGCAATGGATGTGTACATATATAGGCAATGATGAACTGAAGACCAGGAGTAAAATACAATATCATGAAATTGTGTGATAGGAAGAAAATATGGGCTGGTCACTAGCCAAGAATGAGAGAAGAGTAGAAAGTGAGAATACTTCCTGATACTTTTCCTTGAAATGTCAGGAGAAAGAAAAGAAGGTCTTCAGCAAAAGTAAATTACGAGTAGTGAACTTATAAGAACACATGGAGAAGAATATCACTGAATGGGAAGCCATCCATGACTTAAAATCCCCATTGCTGGAGGGAACTTCCATACTGGTGAGATCATAGGTCCATTTGAGTATATGAATGCTAAATTAATTATTTTGAAAATAATTGCTATTGAATTCAATGGGAATAAAGCATGCTCGAGTAGGAACAAAACTGAATTTTCAGTCAGAAGGCTTGGACTCCAATCCCAGCTCTGTACCTTTATATTTGTGTGTCCCAAGTAAAGCCACATAAATTCTCAGGACCTCAATTTCCTCATCTGGTAAATGAGGGAATTGGACTAGATGATTTCAAAAATCCTTTCCAGCTCTAAATCTCTGATCTTATGAATAGTTAGACTATGATCAGTTCTAGGTGTCTAAAAAAATATAGCATTAGACAAGGATTTGGTTTAGGTTATATTAGGAGTATCGGTGATTTCAAATGACTTAGGAGTATATATGCATCTAATGATCATTCCTATTAAATTGTCTAAATACACATCTAAATCATTAAAAAAGAAGATTGTCAGACACATAATGATTATTTTGTGTTCACTTAAGCAACTGTTTAAACACAATATGCACTTAGTCACATATCCCCCATATGCCTCTTTAAAAAGTCAGCTGGTAAGTTCAACAGATGGCAATATATGGGATATTCTTTAAATAAATAAGTTCCAGTCTGGCAAAATAATAAAAATGACACCAATGATACACAATACACACAAAATTAAATATACTTTTCTTCTTTAAGAGACATGGTTATATTTGAAATGCTTATTTCTTAATCACCATATTAACGATAAATGTACAAGGCTAGAGGAAAACTGAAAATGAAAAATCCAATGAAAGCAAAAACATTAATTGAATTTCTTAACTGCATTTGCAAATGAGTATAATTCTGCAGCCAATCATCTCATTTTAAGTGGAAATTTTGGCCCCTCTCTATGTACAATGAGTCTGAACCTTTGGGCTGAATAAGATAGTTCAAACAGTCATACTGGATTCAAACACAAACACACACACACACACACACACACACACACACACACACTGTTCATGTTTCCAGCCTTGCCTATTCAGAGGTCCATGCTAATTTGTGACCTCAAATGAATATTTAAACAGCTTTTCATAGCTCCATTATCTTTTTTTCTTCTTCAAGTAAAAATAACCTCAGTTATGAATCACAGGTGAAGTTCTAATTTTGAAAGGGTTGACATAAAATTTTCTTAGTATAAAACAATGCTACATTTCTCACCAATCCATGAAAAATATTTTTTTATGTTTATGCTTCTGAAATATTTGTTCTAGTTATTTGTGTCCATATAATGCATTTAAAGTAAAAGCAAGGGAAACAGCTCATTTTCTGAAACACAAAATAAAAATATCAATATTTGTATGAACTTAATTGAAAGATAGGCTATTGGGGCAATTAGTTGACTCATTAGTTGAGGGGCCAGCCCTAGAGATGGGAGGTCCTAGATTCAAATCTGACCTCAGATACTTCCTAGCTTTGTGGTCTTAGACAATCACTTAACCCCAATTGCCTAGACCAATAATGGGCAAACTTTTTAAAGAGGGGGCCAAAGGAAAGGAAATGCTCATCTTTCAGTCTGTTTCTAAGGCAACTCTTTTTAAGTTTCATTGTATTGTATCCTACTCATTGTATTCGTCACATTACAGATTTTTTTCAGAACAAATAACTAGGATCATATAATGAGCTTACAATAATCTATTTCATTCATTCTTTGAGGTTGAAAGAGTAGAATCCTCTAAAAGAATAAACAATTGCTCTGTGTCCCATTCCTATTGTTCGCTTGGGAAGTATAGCCAAACATGATAATAGTATCCAAAAATGACACTCATTTCATACCATGTAGGATGCCGATTACCAGAGAGCACATGAAAAACATAAACTATAATAATGGCCCCAAAGGGATCATCTAAAGCAATATTTCTTTACAGATCTTATGACTTTGCTTTTAGAAGAAAGCAGACCCCATATTACTGAGACTATAGGTCTACTATTAAGGGAAAGAGGAAGAGAATAAACATCTACTTATATAGCACCTACTATGTGTCAGTCACTATGCTAAGCAGTACAAATATTCTCATTTTACATTAAAATACTTGATTAGCACTGTCAAGAACTAAATGTATTTGACTGAGCCAGAAGGTATAATATGTGGTATACAGTTGATAATTCTGAGTTAAAAATAAATACTTAATTTAAAAAAATTAAAGGAGACCAAACATTAGACAATTATATCAACTAGTATTTAATAAGGCATGATCTGGAAGGCATTATGTCCTTTCATCCCTTCCACAATGGACCATAAAACAAAAGATTTAGAGCTGGAAAGACCCTTAAAGATCATCTAGACCAGTGATTCCCAAAGTGGGTGGTACTGCCCCTTGGTGGGTGCTGAAGCGATCCAGGAAGGTGGTGATGGCCACAGGTGCATTTATCATTCCTATTAATTGTTATTAAAATTAAAAAAAATAATTTCCAAGGGGCTAAGTAATATTTTTTCTGGAAAGGGGGTGGTAGGCCAAAAAAGTTTGGGAACCACTGATTTAGACCAACCATCTAAGACTACAGATGAGGATACTAAAGTTCTGTAAAATGAAGCAATGTTTCCTATTGGTAGTGAATGTTAAGAGAAATTGAACTCAGGTTCTCTGCCTTCTACATACATACAGTGCTCTTTCTACTATACATAAGCTTAGTCCTTGAATAAGTGATAAAAAGTTCCTGTGGATGCAGCAAAGGAAACTTAATGGGAACTCAATGATTTATCAAATAACCAGTTGTGAGGGGGTTTTTAATAAGGGGCTTTATAATTGACAGAGATAGGGGAATGTTTGTGAAGCTAGTCAATGGCACAGGAGTAGAAAAATATTAAAACAAAGAACAATGAATATATCCTTGCCACAGGGAAGCAGAGATATGAAGAATTGCATTACAGTTTAGCATTGACTATAAAACTGAAGAAAAGAAGAGGACTAGTAGTCTTGAGAGAGGACTTAAAGGCCACTTATTTTTTAACCCATCTGAAGATCACTTGAAAGTAGGCTTAGAACCATAAACTTAGCATAATGCCTTACATAGAGGAAACCCATAATAAATGTTTGTTGAATAAAAGCAAAGGAAGAGCTTTCTATACTTGGTGGCTGGATTTTTGAAGAGACAGTCCTCAGAGGAAATTTACCATGAGAATTAATATATCTCTTCTCTTTTTTTCTCCTCTTTTCCTCTCATTTTTCAAATCATCTCTTTCTAATCAATTATTTAAATATATTTCCACAAAAAAACCCAAATGGGACCTTAGAAGGGGTGTCTAATATTTTGTCATATCTAACCTGAAGTGTCTTCCCTGCAAGTCCTTGTGTTCACTTCTATCTCTCCTTTTCAATATTTAACATTGTATGAATGTGTGTGTGTGCACATACCAAATGTGTTGTTCTTCCTTCATTCTCCAAGAGGTTTAATGACATCAGGGGGTGATATTTTGACCTGTGCATGAATTGAATTTAAATAAGGCAGAGTCACACAAAGTTGTGAGTCTTACTCTTTCTTGCAGTCATTGAAGTCCAGTGGCAAGACAAAAGTCAGGACAACTGGAGATGGCTCAATGTGTTGGGGATGAACTTGATGTATTCAGTTTCTGACCAAGCTCTAAGTACTCCAGAGTGCCCTCCCTTGTTAGCCATTTGATCAAATTGTTCTCATCTGCCCATTTTGAACTGGGGAAGTCTTCACATGCTTGTGGGTAGACATCTTTCTAAATCACTGATGGATTTGAAGCCTGCCTGTTACCCTCAGACTAGTCTGTTGAAATGACTTTACAGGACTGTGGATGTTGTGCATGCCCAAGCTTCTTGGAGACACAGATGAGAGCTGGGTGAAAGATGAATACCAAAGGTAGTTTAGAAGCCCTGAAAAGGCTTCACACCAAAGGTGCTAGCCTTCCCTGAACACTGTGCATACACATACCAACGCCTCTGAGCTCTGCTTTCATGAAACAGCCTTATTCATTCCCCAGAGTTCTCAATATATTTCTATATCTAAGGCACATGTGCCTATTTGTGCTAAATGGCAGGTTGGTGGTTCAGTAGTGTGTTAGTTAAAATCACCTGGGGTTCTATTTGGAAGGATTGAACCTCAGTATAATGTTTGACAAACTTCTGTGGACCTGTGGGGGTCCTTAAAACTACATTTCCCCTGGTCCAACGGGTTTCATGGGTTTCCGGTTTTGGATGACGTATTCAAGGTGAGGGACTGTTTGAAATTAGAGGGAAGTGACTTGGAACTTCCTCTTTAGTTACCTGAGCTCGAGGAGAGAGGTAGGTAAATGGCTGAGGTGAGGTTGGAATAGGTTTTTTCTTACAGGTGCGTGGTCAGTTTATCTCTATCAGCATGGCTTTTATTAAAATACTATTCTCCCTTTTGATCTCGTCGGCCCTCATCATTTTTAATCATAACAGTTGATAGAATGTTACATTTAGAGTCAGAGTTCAAATCCTGACATACTTTTTGACTATGTGTCACTCATTGGATAAACACTTCACCTATCTTCACCTATCAGCCTCAGTTTTCACATCTATAAAGTAGGAATAATAATAGCATTTATAATAAATGGTTGTTATGATGGTCAAATGAGATAATACATGTGAAGTATTTTGTAAGTAGTATTAAAACAAAATTTGACAATAAAAATATATATTAAAAAGGAATAAAAGTGAAGTTAAAGAGAACAGGTAAACTTGACATGCAGAAGAACATAGAAGAAATATGTACTTGATTCAACAAAATTGTGAAAGTATTAAGGAACATATTAAGGGACAGTATGTTAGAATGGGAGGATGCTAAAAGCACACAAAACATTATAAAGTATTATTACCTTAAAAAGGGCAAATAAGAAGATATCAGCTTCTGTTGACCCATATCCTGTCTTCTCAATAAAATCATTATGAGAAGAGTCTAGGGAGATATTAAACATCTCCATTATGACTATAAATTTTATATTCCAAAGTGACTGAACCTTGATTACAGAAGGTAGAGAAATCATTTAAGAATCATAAATCTTCCAAAATAATACGACAAATAACTAAATACTATCTGAAGGAAATAAGGCAAAAAAAAAAGTACAAGAACTTTTGAATATAAACAAAAAGCACTGACGAATCAATAAATTAACCAAAATTGATAAAAGGCTTACAATATTGGTGCCAGTCACTGTGCCAAGTGCCAATGAAACCAAGAGTAAAAGTAATTGCCTTCAAAATATTCATATTCTAACTAGAATTAAATATTTTATCTCCTGTGATGCCTTATAATTGTCTATTGACAGATGTAACAATAATAATAATAATGATTCCCATCCTGGACAATGCAAATTAAAGTATGTTCTAATTGGTAGGGAACTGCCCTTAAGAAACTGTCTCCTTATGTGTGGCAAGTTGGGTTCATTTAAGTCTTGGAACCCCAAAATCATTTCCCCAGCTTCAACAAGCCTATCTAAATATGTTGAGGGGTGTCCATTTATCTCTAACCTTAACTTTTCAAATTTTCCCCAGGAATCAGGATGCTTAGCAAAGGATGAAGCTTCTATAAGATCTTCCCTAGCTCTTCTTAAGTATACTATGTTTCGATGACTATTTAATTCTAGATCTTCATAATATTGTGGCCAAGATGTTAAGTTTGTGTTCCTATGGGTCTCCTCAATAAATTGTGCTTTCTCTGCTGGCATAAATAATTCAGAAAGAAGAATTTCAATGTTCAAAAATGTGAGATCAAAAAGTCTTAATGCTCTCTTAAATTCTTTTATGGCCTTCAAGGGACTTAAATAAAAGGCAGGCATTCGTTGTTTTAGGGTGTCTAGATCTGCAGCAGTGAATGGCTTATGTCTTTTTATATGGAGAAATCCAGAATCTGGTTGCAAAACTGTGTGATCAATAATTGGTAATACTAGTACTGCTGGTGCTATTGTCCCTTCCTCTATTTTGTTTGCTGTGTCTGTATGTGACTCAGCTGTTTGTATTGCATTTCCATTTTGTTCCCTGCTGTGATCCCTTTACCCCTTTCAATTGAGCATTCTCTTCAAGTAAGTTTGCTATTTCCTTTCTTAATGTCATTATCAATACAGTGCTATCATCCTTGTGTCCTAGCAATTTGTGCACTAAATTCTTTAAGGATCAATAGAAGTGGAGGAATGAGATGATTACAGCAATTGTGGTTGGTATTTAAGCAAAGACCCAACCTATTTCTAGCTTCTACCATTGGCAGGAATCATATAGTTCTATGATTCCCATTATATAGCCTGGAATCACTACGATCCAGAAATTATAAATCATAGTTGAAAAGTTGTATAGTAATGTAAGGATTCCCATCATGGTACAAATTGTTTTTCCCATTGATGCATCCATAGTACCAATTTGAATGTAAAATTTCTATGGTATTGTGCCTTTACATTTTCTTTGCTTAGTTTGTCCCCTTTTCTATGCTGTAGATAGGAGAAAAATGACTGCTGTCTGGTTCAAAGAGAGGCTTCCCCCCCTCACAGGATTTATTAAGGCACTTTACCTAGGCTAGCTCTGCCAAAAATGTAATAATTAAAAGAGCCATGTAACCAATGTTACAATAGAGTGGAGACAGAGAGAGAGAGTCTTTGTGGTGACTCTCTTCTAGCTCTCCCCTGGGGCCAAATATACACTGGGAGACTTTAAGGGGGTGTCATCTTGAAACTGGGTTACCCGGATGGTTGTGCCATCCCACAGGAGTTGGGGGCGAGGCTTCCCTATAAGATGAGGAATGTGATACCCCAAACTGATTCTGATTAAGGATGGGGTTCACACAAACTTCTCCTTGATCAGTTATTTTCACAACGGGTAGTCTGGCTTCAAGATGGAGGCAGGCAGACTGAGCTGTGGTTCCCCTCTCCCTTGTTGTCTCTCAGGTATTCTGGAATGCTATCTGACTAATTAATGGCTTTTATTATTCACAACACAGGGGTTGGGGAAAGGGGTGAAGGGCAGAGGGATTTTGGGGTGCCCTCTTCTCTATTTCTATGGGGTCAGTCACTCGGGTGGGAATTTTGGGGGTTTCCACTCCTAAGCGTCTCCTCCTGCCTCTTTGCCTTCAGATTCTATTTCTATTTTCTATTTCTATCCTTTTTCTATAATTGTAAGTTAGACTGGACAGAGTCTCTCAGCAAGGTTGGGTTATGGGTGAAGGAGACTAAGAGATTGCTCCCAAAATGGAGTCCAAAAACTTAGCTCACTAGTTTATTGAAGTCTTGCTGGGTGAGAAGTGATGGGATGCCTTTGACCAGGGAATCAGGGTTTAAATTTCCAAAGAAGATCCTCAGGAAGCCCTCAGGACTGGATCTGAGCTGGGTTGTCCACCTCCTCTCTCCTCCCAGTCCTCCGCCTAAACCCCCTCAGAGAATTTCCCAGAATTCTCTCTGGTCTCAACTGTCACCAACTGTCACCAACTCCTTCTATGGCTCCTTTTGTCCCATCCCCCTTGCACAAATCCCATCCTTATACAGACTAGACTTACTTTTTAATTTAAATTTTGCAAAAGTGTTTTATATGAATTATCTCACATATTCTACACAATACCCTATATTGGCAAGATACTAAAAGATACTATTATCCTGATTTTATGTATAAAGAAATTGAGACTCAAGGAGAATAAATAATTAGCCCATAGTTACACAATTAATGTCAGGAGTAGATTTTGAGGCTAGATCATACCTGACTTTAAGTTTTTTATTCCTTCATTGTTGCTCTTGAGTCTATCTTGGAAGATGTATTGAAGTGTCTGTTCTGATCCATTCAGGATTTCACTCCTCCATTCTTCTCCCTCTTCCTACTCCAAGCTATTTGGATTAGTAACTCTGGCTTAAATCAGCTGAATTCTTCTTAAGATGCTTTCACATGTTTCCTTCTTTAATACCATCACACACGGGATATTTAACCTGATTATGACAATGACCAATGACCTCTCTTTATTACCCAGAAGTAGCAGCAATCTTACTCAGCCATGAAAACATTTGTCTCTGTGCTAAAAAATAAAAAAGTAAGAAACTGTAAGAGATCTAATTTGCCTGCAAACTGTTCTTTTCAATTGATTTGTCACAGTACCCAAACATATTTTTGACATTCCTTCTCTTGGATTCTGTTTAGTTCACTCCATGAAAATAGACTGTTAAAAATGTAAGTATATTGCCTGGAAAGGGATATTACCCCTTAGCATGACTTTATATATTAAATTATGGAAATTATTAGTTAGAAATCAGCAGGGCATTGTGTGTTATTTAGAATTTCTGGGGTTCCATTTAGAGGTATTAAGCCTCAAGATAATGTAGATATACAACTTCCTGTGGACATGTGGGGGACTTTGAAACTACATTTCCCATGGTCCAATGGGTTTCCTGTTTTGGATGATGTCTTCAAGGTAAAGCTTTATTGCTTACTACTTTTATAATAAATTCCAACATTGCCCAGTAATGTTTGTCAACTTTCCAATGCCTGAACAGGAAGAGACTATGAGCAGACTTTCTGTTTCTGCTGAGAAATAGACAATAGATTATTGTTTTGGAAGGATAAGTTACACACTAGCAAAAACTGCCCAACTGTGAAGCAAGTGAAACTTGGAGACTATATAATTACTTTACTGGGAAAAATTTTAAAGTGACTTGACAGCCATTTTTCTGGGACAGTTGATGTCAATTCAACAAATGACATTTCTCTGTTTGTCACAGACAGTCATAAAGGATTCTCTGATGTGGAAGTGCTTGGCTAGGTAAGGATGGAACATGGGGCAGCCTCTTGGCATCTGAGTGATCAAATAAGTGTAGAGTTGTTATCCAAAGTTTCAGAAATAGAGCCACTTATTACCTATTTGACAGTGCTGAGGCTCTCTCAGATTGTGAAGCTTTTTGATCTGTTCATATTCCCCCCAAATATTTCTCTTACTCTGTTATTAGCTAAGTTGCTAAGTCCAGATATTATAAGGTACAATCCTAAAATAATAATCAATTAAGGTAGGAAATGCCAACTGTCTGCTCTCCTGTAACCTGTAAGTCATTTTCTCAAATCAGTTACTTAAGGAAATATTTCTCAGAATGCTATTGGCTCACTACAATGACCCCATCTAACTATTTGGAGTTGGGATATTCCCATAGACCTTTTAATATGGTGGGGTAGTAGCATGAAAGTGAAGTAGGAATAATTTTTAAGATTTATAAATAAAATTATATATGAGGAGAATTTGGGAGATGGATGAGGCAAACATCTAAAACTTCATCCACTTGCCTGTGATTAAGGTCATATAGTATAAGAGGAGTTCTTGGGACCATATATTAAAAAATGAAAGGGACTTTAGAGGTAATTGAGTCTAACTCCATCATTTTACAGAGGAGATAGATGAAGCACAGAGAAGCTAAAGATTTACCTAGGAGCACAAAGTAAGCATATTAGGTATGATTCAAACCCAAGTCTTCCTGATACCATGTACACTACTCTTTCTACTTCTTTTAAGGAAGTATTAATCAGAGAAAATACTTCTATAGATCACTTTATATATACTCTTCCCCTATATGTTAGTCTGATTCTTCCTCAACATAGCATTACTCTACTCATTGATATTATGTTGAGAGAATTCATCAAATTTCAGGGAATTCATCAGACTTATTTAAAGAATCACTTCCCTGATTATTCCCCTCCCACAAATTATGTCTTTAGCTTAGTATTTTTTGGATGCAGGGGATAAACTAGAGGACTATTTAAGTCTTCATCATAACAATGATTTTATTTTTTTTCTCTTTATTTGGTTTTTGATTCAAGTGTTTTTAGGAGAGAATAGAATTCAAAGATAGTACCAAGGCATCTGTCCTTGGGCATTTGCTCCTTGCTTCCAAGTGCCAAAAGTACTTCTAATAAAGACTTTTTTCTATATGTGTGTGAAATTTCCAATCAAACTGTGTTAATGTGAGATTATGGAATTTATGTATCCAGAACTTAAGAATGGCATTCATCAATTACCATAACAAATTATTAATTTTATGAATCTATAAATATTAATAACCTTTAGGAACCTTATTCTTTTAAAAAAAGATTATTTTCATGAAATATAATTCAACAACTATTAAAATTTTACTTTGTGTCATAATACTATACCAAGTTTTTGAAAAAATACAAAGTTTAGATAAGATACATTTCTTTACTATTAAAATTCTATATGTTAGAGTAAACATAATATGTACAAATAATTATAATATAAAGCAATACATACTAAATATTGGAAGGATACTGGAGAGGTCCAGTAGAGAAGAGAAAATCTTCCTAGAAGAGATAATATTTAAATTGAGCTTTAAAAGATAGACAGGCAAAGGAAAAGGAAGAGAAGTGGGGATGGGAATGCCATTTCAAACACAAGGAGCACAACAATTAAAGTTAGACAGGGAGAAAAGGGCAGGATGTGCTTGGAAGATAAAGTTATTCTTGATTAATGGAGAAGATATGAAGGGGAGTATTAAAGACTTTGAAGGTATAATGGGGCTAGAATGTGAAAGTACTTGAATGGCAAGCCAAGAAATATTCATTTAGTCCAAATTAACATAAGATCCAATAGAAATCTTAATCCAGTCACAGAAAGAAATGATGGAGCAAGCTGTAAAAGAACTATTGAAAAGTGAGGAAGGATGGTTCTGGTGGAACCAATTCAATTAAAACATTTAAAGAATAATTAATACTCATACTACACTAATTATTTTTAAACATTGAGAAAGTATCCCACCAGATTCCTTTTACAAAACAAATAGTGTCTTAATAATTAAAGCAGGGAAGAATAAACATATGATAATTATAGACCCCTAAAATAAATGGTAACTATTGAAACTCCTAAAATAGGAGGCGGAGCCAAGATAGCAGCAGAGTAGAAGGAGCCTTCTGAATCTCCTTCTAACTGATCATTACAAAGTGTCAAAAGGACAGAAATCAAAACCAGAGGAGTAAAGGGGCTCTCTCTTTGGACTTGGGGTTAAAGGTGGGCAGTGAGTGGTGATTCCTATGCTATAAGGGGGCAAAACTGCACTAATAAAAACATAAGCTGATCCCCCCTCCCCTATATCACTTTCGGCTCCTTAGTTATAGTGAGGGCTGGGGCAATCTCTAAATTCTCAGGGGCTGGCAGAAAGCACCACACACTTATTGCTGAGGGCAGTGCAAGGCCTCAGCAGTGAGACTTGAGGTTGAAGAGCCTGGGAGCTTGGGCAGCTGAACATTGAATTTGGGCAAACACAAGGTGAGGCAGTAAGGGCTGAAAGATAGCCTCAGGGCAAAATGCTTTAAAGCTCTTGTTACACAAAGGACACCCCAGATCTACCTACTTAAGCTTCTAACCGGGAAAGGAAGTTACTACCAAGGCAAAGCCCTATGAGACAGAAGGTAAGAAAGCAATAACCACCAACATGCAGGAACACCAATTGGCTAGTGGCAAAAGGAATAAGCAACAGCAAAAAAAAAAAAGCCCTTGATTGGATGATTTCTATGGAGAAAAAGAGCAAAATGCAGAAGCAAGAGCAGAGAGTGAAAAGAAGCAAACATATCCAAACTTTCCAAAAGAAACTTCTAAAATAAAATCATATCAAATAGGCTATAATGATTCATCCAAAAAAATCATTCATCAAAATCTAATTGGATTTATGTAAGGATATTAGAACATTAAGAACATAAACAACATAATTAAGCATATTTAAAAGATAAACATTTTGATAGGTATGGAAAACTCTTCACTTTAGAAGACCTCACTATTTAACAAAAACTGTTGGGAAAACTGGAAAATAGTATGCCAAATTAGGCATAGATCAACACATCATATCATGAATACATGATTTAGAAAAAAAGGGTGATGCCATAAACAATTTAGAGGAGAACAAAATAATTTATCTCTTAGATCTATGGATGAGGGAAGAATCTAGATCAAAACAAGACAAAAAAGAACATTATGAGATTTAAAATAGATAATTTGACTCATTAAAGTAAAAAGTTTCTGCACAAAGAAACTCAATACAACCAAGATTAAAAGGCAAACAAGAAATAGCAGAGGTGTGGGGAGGAAATCTTTACAGCAAGTTTCTCTAAAAAAGGTTTCTTTCTCAAAAATATTGAGAATTGAGTCAAATTTACAAGAATACAAAACATTTCCCAATTGACAAATGGTCAAAAGATATGAACAGGCAATTCTCAAATGAAGAAATTAAAACTGTTTTAGTCATATGAAAAATGCTCCAAATTATTAATGATTAGAGAAATGCAAATTTTAAAAAACTCTGAGATACCACATCACAAACACTAGTCAGATGAACATGTCAAAAAATGGAAAATGATAAATGTTGGAAGGGATGTGGAAAAATTGGGACACATGCACTCTTGGTGGAGCTGTGAACTGATACAACCATTCTGGAGAGCAATCTGGAAACATGACCAGAGGTCTCTCAAACTATGCATTTCCCTTTATCTGGCAATAAATACCCCTACTGGATCTGTATCCACAAGAGATTAAAGACAGGGGGAAATAATCTACCTTTACAAAAATATTTATAACAGCTCTTTTCGTGGTGGCAAAAAATTGGAAAATGAAGGAATGTTGAATAAGTTGTGGTATATGATTGCAATGAAATACTATTGTGCCATAAGTAATGACAAACAAGAGAACCACAAGAAAACCTGAAAGGATTTAAAAGACGTGACATGAAATGAGATTAACAGAATCAGGAGAACATTGTACACAGTAATAAAAATAATGTATGATGATCAACTATGAATGACTTAAATATTATCAACAAGGCAAGGATCTAGGACACCTCCAAGGTACTCATGATGAAAAAGGCTACCCATATCCATAGAAGGAACAGATGGAGTCCAAAAGAAGATTGAAACACACCATTCTTCATTTTATTTTCTCCATGAATTTTTTTCTCTAGTGGAAGCAATATATTTCTTGTTTCACAGCATGATTAACATGGAAATATGCATTATCTGATAATATAGGAACAACCTATATCATATTACCTACCCTTCTTAGGGAGGGAGAAGGGTCAGAAGGAGAGAGAGAACAAGAATTGCAAAATATTGGAAAAAGAATATTAAAAATTGTGTCAAGGGGGTAAATTGGTGGCTTATTGGATAGAGAGTCAGGCCCAGAAATGGGATGTCCTGGGTTCAAATTTGACCTCAGACACTTCCTACTTTTGTGACCCTGGGCTATTCACTTAACCTCAATTGCCTAGCACTTACTGATCTTCTGCTTTGGAATCAATACTTAATATTAATTCTAAGACAGAAAATAAGTGTGTGTGTGTGTATATATATATATATATATATATATATATATATATATATAGCCTTATATCTTAGAGTTGATACTAAGTTGACTGTAAGGCAGAAGAATGGTAATGATTAGGCAATTGGCCTGCCCAGGGTCATACAGCTATGATGTATCTGAGGCCAAATTTAAACTCTGCTGGTGCCAACTCTATGCATGGCTATTCACTGAGCCACCTAATTGCTCCCGCAGATTTTTTAAAAATCAGGTTTTGTCCTATTTACAAATATTGAAAAAAAAAAAGTCTTAGCTCTTTACCATAAAAAAAAACAGAGTTTTGGCCTTAGTTTGCCAACTCCAGTCCTAGAAAACAATCTAAAACTCTAAATTACAAATGAGTTGCTCATTTGTAGAAAATTTACATGTAGGAATTCCCAGTACCAAAGAGAGAAGGAAAAGAAGTAGTCAGAATTGAAGAATTTGATGAACTATGTGGTCAAGTTATTAAAAGTTCATCAGTAGAAGTCCCCCCTACTTCCTAATGCCTTCTCCCTCAAATTACCTTATGTTTACTATATAATTGAAAAAACAAAGACCATCAACAACTATATAGCACCACCTTAGAGCTCATTCTCCCAATTTTTAGTCAAAAGGTCAGGTTGGATTTCCAGAAGAACAACCTCAGGGTCTAGGGTTTTACAATAGTAGGTCAAAAGCCCTTACTACTCTCTTTATTAACTTTCTGTAGGTAGACTCAATTAGCCCTTTGAAAAGACACTCAAACACTAAAGCAAAAATAGTCACTACAAAAACTGGGGTACATTTTCCTACAAAAAGCACAGAGTCAAAAGGGGATAAATATTAGGGCATTCTGTGCCCTAGGAGCAAGTTTTTTTTCTTTGCATCTTTGAGGGTCTCTTCATTCAAAACCTCATATCTCCTTCATGGTGTAGACTCCTTTGTTTATACCTGAGAGGGCATCAGCATCCCTGCATTTTATTTTTTCTGCTTAAGAAATTTATAAAACTGGAAAATTTACCCAATAGGGTTGATAGATTATGGCAACAAAGATGCACTAATGGATAGTATGAAAGAAAAGTATATGGAAGGAATTCAGGAAAAGGAATGACTGCATAAAGCATTAATTAGAAAGAGTAGATCCAGTCCTTAACCTGAACCTATGAATTGGAGTGGGTAATGGCTTCCAAAGCAGAATGTAGAAAAGAATATGGTATCCTGTGAAGAAATCCATGATTCAGTTAAAACAAGGAGATGGGAACATTAGTAATGTCAGCTGAAAAGTTCAAGACTGATGGAAGTTAGTAAAAAATAGACTGAATTAGAGGGCACAGCACGGGGGCAGCTGGGTAGCTCAATGGATTGAGAGCCAGGCCTAGAGAAGGGAGGTCCTAAGTTCAAATCTGACCTCAGACACTTCCCAGCTGTGTGACCCTGGGCAAGTCACTTGACCCCCATTGCCCACCCTTACCACTCTTCTGCCTTGGAGCCAATATATAGTATTGACTCCAAGACGGAAGGTAAGGGTTAAAAAAAAATTTTTTTTTAAAAAGAGGGGGCAGCTGGGTAGCTCAGTGGAGTGAGAGTCAGGCCTAGAGACAGGAGGTCCTAGGTTCAAACCCGGCCTCAGCCACTTCCCAGCTGGGTGACCCTGGGCAAGTCACTTGACCCCCATTGCCCACCCTTACCACTCTTCCACCTATGAGACAATACACCGAAGTACAAGGGTTAAAAAAAAAAAAAAAAAAAAAGAGGGCACTGCATAAAGGAATAAAGGACTAGGAGATAGGGTGAAGTGGTATTGGCCAGGGGAGGAAATAGGCCAATCAGTGAAATAGTGAATTTAGATTGGGAACATCCACATGTGTCATGTGTTCTTGCATCTGTCTTCCTGAAAATCTTCCATAAGATATTCATCCAGTAGACTGATGAGGCTTCTTCTAGAATTTTTGAAATTCTGGGAATATCATGGGCTATCTATTGATTATATTGATAGGTTAGTCATATAATTTGCTCCCTTCCCCTCCACTCCCTAATTCCCATATCACTCAAATGATTTTCTTTGCAATGATTCTCTTGGGCAATTATTTACTGATAATTTGTAGACAATTCACCCACTGTGTACCTGTCCCTTGGATGATTCATAACTAATTCCTCAGTGACTGTAATATTAAAGAAAATGAAGCCACTTGGCTCTTCCCAGAAGAATTTTGAAAGGCCTTTGGTTCAGGAAGAAGCTTGGAGTCATTTAAAGCACTGCACAATTGCCCAGACACAATCCAGGATTCTTTCCTCCTTCTGTGTAGTTTTCATCTCAGTTTGCTATCATTTTGTAGTGTCTGGTCAAGATACATATCCAGACAGATTTGTTCTATTTGCTGTTTATCCAATTACATTTTCATCAAAATAATATGTTACTAAGCACATGAAAACTTATTTCAAAGAGACCCTTGGAGTTATTAAAAACACTATATAATTTCCCAAATAACCAGATTGCCCTTACTATCATCTCTATTCATCCACTAATATCCAATCTCTAACAATCTTACTAGCTTCTTTCTTGCTGCCTACAAATATGTTCATATCAACCCATCCTTAAAAAGCCTTCATTTGATCTAATCATCTAGTTCCCTCCTCAGGTAAATTCTTTTTAAAGAACACTTTACACCAGCTTTCTTTGCTTCATCTCGTCATTCTCTTCTAAACCCTATGCAGTCTGGTTTCTGACATCATCATTTCACTGAAATTACCCTTTCCAAAGTTGCCAGAGTCCTCATAAATAAATCTTCTAATCCTTCTTAACATCTTTGCCACATTTGATACTGTCAGTCACATTATCCTAGATATTGTTTCCTCTTTACAGTACTCTCTCTTAGTTCTTTTTCTACTTCTCTAAACATTCCTTCTCAATTTCCATTTCTGAATCTTTGTCCATATCACCCATGGTAACAATGAGTGTAATGCCTCTGTCTATGCCCTGCTTTTTTTTTTACTTTTAAAGTATTTCATCTAGTGATCTAGTCAACTCTTACGAATTAAATTTTAATTTCTATGCACAGGATTCCCAGATATGTATATCTATCCCTACACTCTATCCTGAGTTTAAGTCCTACATCACCATTTTCCTTTTAGACATCTCAAATAGAATATCCCTGAAGCATTTCAATCTTATCATGATAAAAAGAGAATTTATTTTGTTTCTCCCTAAAACTTCCCTTCTTCAGAACCTACTTCTGATACATGCTTAGAACTTCAGTGTGATCCAAAGCTCCTCTCTGACACCTCATGTATACAATTTCTTGGCAAATTGTATAATTTTTACCTTAACAAGGTCTCTTGTATATTTTTCTTCTTCTCTCCTTTTTTTCCCTTTTTCTCTATTCACACAATTATCATTCTAGTTTAAGCCCTCATTATTTCTCACCAGAAATTCATATACAAATTGGCTTCTTTGCATAAGTTTCTCTACATTCACATCCACTCTCTTAGATTTTTCCAAATCTTTTGTTTCACTATGTTTCCAACTCCGTCACTACCTAAACTCAACTCAACTCAAGAAGTGCTTGTGGTTTCTTATGACATCTAGGGTCGAATTTACATCCTTCTATTCGGCATTTAAAGCCCTTCACAATCTGGCCTCTTCCCAAATTTCCAGTCTCCTTACACTTTACTCCCAGTCTATGCTTTGTGATTTGGCTATCATCTATCCACACTGGGCTGCTAGCTATTTCTTACTTATATCACTCCAATATCACAATTCTGTGCCTTTTCACTTGCTGTCCTCAAACCCTGGAATGCTTACTCACTTCATCTCTGCCTTAGTTGCCCTGTCTTCCTTTGAGAGTTAGGTGAAAATCTGCTTTCTCTAGGAAGCCTTTCTTACGCCTTGCTCTTTTTTCTATGCTAGTGCACTGCCCTCCGAGATTACATTCCATCTACTCTGTATACCTCTTGTAAGTGTCGAAATATTTATGTGTTGTCTCTCTGATTAGAACGGGTGCCTATCACAGTGCCTGACACATAATTAGAGCTTAATAAATGCTTCTTAATTAAATAAATTTCATATAATGATATGAGAAGCAAAAGAGCATATTTAATTTTATTTTGGGGCAGAGAATCTATAGATACTGCTTTTAATGTTCTTTTACCGAAACTAAATGTACTTTATTATTTTCTTATCAGGAGAGGAAAAAAATTCTGCCTGCAATATGTAGAATTCTGGGAAGCTGTCTTTTGTAGAGCTTTGAAGCCTATAATCCTTTTCGTTTTCACTTTTGGGTTCAGTAGATTAAAAGACACTTCTTCATTAAGTATCCTTGAAGATAGCTATCTACAGATTTGACTTTGGGGTAAGAATATACAGGAGCAATTTGTAACCTGAAAAGAGGCTAGTGTTGAAGAGGAATACTTGAAAGAGAATAAGCTAGGAGAGGAAATTCCTACCTTAGACAGGCATCAGTAGCAGATGGTGAGACCTACTGGGAAATAAATGCTAGGCTTGGGAAAGGGAGCCTTGTACTGTGGCAGATATAGGATCTGATGCAGCAGAAATCTCTCTCTGGAAACTGAAGTTAAATTGCACATTAATGTTTTATAAACTCTTTTGTATAGAAGAGCTGAAAATTAATCAGAAAAGAAGGGAAGCTTTGGATGGTGAGATTTGTGTGGAAATTTCTCAGGATCTGCTGGAAGCAATGAGATATGCCACTAGAATTTGTAACATGTATAACTGCCAATAAAATCTTTTCATGATATTTCCTAGGGACTGAGGTTTTTTTAAATGTTATCACGAAGGAAAAAGAACAAATAAGTGAAAAAACAGAGAGAATGTTTGTAGCTTAAATTTGCAAAAGCATAATATTGAAAATGTTAACTACATCATAACTTAAGCACTGAAAAACCATAAATACTAATTTCATTTGAAATCAATATTTCTTGAAAAGATTAAAAATCATTTGTTTTTAAATAACATAACAGTTCACTAATTCCTCTAGATGAAACCTGAAAATCTAATCACATTCCCAATAACCCTATCAAAAATATGGGATTACTGTTGTTATTTTTGAGTATTTTCAACATTAGTAGAATGTGAAAAATCATCAGAGTGGCAAATAGAGCACAGACTTTTAAAGTTTCTGCTTTCATTCAATGACTATTGATTGGGTGATTACTATTTGTCTAAAACTATAATAGACAAACATATTTAAGTGTTTCAAAAGATAATCTGCTTTCATTAGTATAGACAGAAACTTCCTCTACTAATGGGGATCACAGATTTTCTACTTCTTAGTTAGAGATGGTCTCTATGCCTTACTACTTGTAAAATAATCCAACATCCAGGACACAGCATCCTCATAATAAAAAATCCTTCTGAATTTATCTTGCTTAATGCTGGGACTAGAAACTTTCCTGGGTTTTTCCTCAAAGTTTTAGATTTCATGGGTCTTTATGAAGGTTTAAACTCAACTTATATAACTTTATGGAAGCCAAATTCACTTTCAGTTTGAAGGGAAAAAATCCTGAAGTAGAAAAATACAAAATGCAAAAGAAAAAAATGATTCTTGCCTTTATGAGACAGTTGAGTTTTAATAGGTAAAACCTTAGACCTGGAGCTAGGAAGACCTGAAATCAAATATGACTTAAGATACTTGATAGCTTGGGTAGCTCAGTGGATTGAGAGCCAGGCCTAGAGAAGGGAGGTCCTAGGTTCAAATCTGACCTCAGACACTTCCCATCTGTGTGACCCTGGGCAAGTCACTTGACCCCCATTGCCTACCCTTACCACTCTTCTGCCTTGGAGCCAATATACGGTATTGACTCCAAGATGGAAAGTAAGGGTTTAAAAAAAAAAAGATACTTGATAGCTGTGTGACTTCTGGTATGTCACTTAACATCTGTCTACCTCAGTTTCCTCAGCTATCAAATAAGGTCAAGTGGTACCTTCCAAGGTTATTGTAAATATCAAATGAGATAATTGGAAATTGTTTAGCAAAGTTCAGTGCAAACAATGGGCACTTAAAAAAGGTTTCTTTCTTTCCCCTCCTTCAGTGATTTTTCTCATTGGTTAGTATATGTAGATGTCTGTGTGTGAATGTATATGATTCACATATGTATATGATACACACATATACATAACTAAATTTTTATGAAAGATTTAATGAGCACCTAATCTATGCTAAGCACTGTGATTAATGATAGAGATACAAAGAATGAATAATCCCTACTTTCTATGAACATATGTACATATTCGATTGCTTTGCTTTTTAAGACTTTGAATAGACTTTTTGATCCAATACATAAAACTATGTTATTAAAAATTTAAAAACAAAATATAATAATAGGTAAAATGTGTTGTATTTGAAGGTTTATATAATCCTAGCTGATCCTCACAAGACTCTGTGAGGTAGGTACTATTAATATTCCCATTTTACAGATGAGGAAACAGAGGCTAAGTGAAATTAAATAATTTGTCTAGTGTCACACCTAGTAAGTGTAGGGCAGGATTCAAACTTGGGCCCAAGTGTCTCCAAGTCCAACACTATATATACTGTTCATCTATTCCCTCTGGAGAATCAAATAAACATAACTCCTAATTACAGAGTACCTGAAATGGATTTATGACCTAATGAGACCAACTATTAACTGAAGAAAAGAAAAAACAAACATCTCATGTTTACTGAAGCACATTGGAGTTTTCTAAACAGAGATCTGAGAATTGAAGTTTGTATAATGGAAAAGCCAATGAAGTTCCTGGAGAAGAGATAATGAGATCTACCTCTTCTCTCATAGCAATGTGGTGAAGGACTACTAGGCAGAATACTATATACACTGATCCTTAGGTTTTCTGTATCCCTAATTGTTTTTCTTTGTTACAATGATGGTTCAGTTTGGAGGAGCCTAGAAAACAATTGCATTTTAAACACAAAGGGCATCAAGTGTATAAATAATGTGTATAAATGGAAATAAATAGATCTCTCTCTATATGCATACATATATGATCATATACAGATAAATGTATCTAGCTATATCTAGATCCATCTCTCTATACGTTATATATATTATATTTATATAAAATATATGTATGTTATATATACATATATTCCAGTTAGGGATTTGAAATGGTAAAGTTTTGGGAGTAGAAACTGATGTATAATCTATTTCTCATATAATGTTTAAAACCTGAGGAAAGAAGTCACACTAAAAAAAAAAAAAGCATTCTTTTGCAGTCAATGAATTAAATTGCTCCTTATTAGAAAGAGTCATTCACTCAAGTATATGTGTGTGTGTGAGAGAGAGAGAGAGAAAAAAAAGAGACAGACACAGAGACACAGAGAGAGAGAATTTAATAGCAGTTCATATCAGTCAAGAAGAATATATTATAGAAATGTTTAATGCTACCATCTATATGCCTTCTGTCCATCAGTCCCTTCTTCCTTGCTAAAGTCTATGAGTAAAGGGTCCCAGCTTTGAACTAATCTCCATCCCACCTATAGCTTCCTTCCTTCTATTCCTGCCCATGCAACCCATTTCTATGTGGCCCAGAGGTCCTGGCTCTTTATTACAAAAACATACATTCACAAAGTACCTAACCTAAGACTTTGGCACGGATTTAGGAGATTTAAAAATCTTTCCATGTTTCCTAAATCTCCCTTTGAGGGAGTTTCTCCTTTCTTAATGAGCCAGTTGTTTTCATTAACCACTAATTACTTTTCCTAAGCACAGGGGTATGTGTGACAAAGACGATGACATTACATGGGGAAAACATCTTACCGATAATTGAGAAATATTATACCAGCCAAGAATTGCAGACATTCTGGAGATTATTACTTTAAGTTTGTGGAGAAATTAAAGCCTTGGTCCTGAAGTATCACTTTTATAGTGTGGGGCCTGAAGATAATTTTCAGTCACATTATTTAAAAAGCAAATTTCCAAGTAACGCATCACTCCCTCAATAAAACACAGTCCGAGCTCCACTAATTATAGAGCCTTGGTAACACTAATCACTGCTCTGGGTTTTTGGTGAAGCAAAATAAATACCATTCAGGGCTCTCATCTCTTCTCTGACCTTACTATGGGTTACCTATTACACACATTTCTGCTTGACAATAAGCCCTGTTTTACTACAGGCACTGACTACAAGATTGAGGAAATTGTAATATGTCAGTGTCAAGGTCATACACTGGTCCAATTGCCCTCAGACGATTCCCCACAGCCCTGCTCTGAGGTGGATGGGGAAAACAAGAAGCTGCTCCTTGGCGCTGGTTTCAGTACTCCAGGAAACTTGTTCACCTCATGAGGTTGAGAGAGTCATAAAATTTCGAGAGACAGTCATTTAGGAACTTCTGCCTGCTGATGACTGTGCTTGGGAAACAAGCACAAAAACACAAAAGGCATGTAAATTGCGGACCATGTTGAAGAGTCAGCACAATGTGGAGGACTTAGAATTAACCTGAAGATATATTAACTTTCACCAGGGAACTCCTGTACTCAGTCAAAGGTCTTCATTGATGATTCAGAGCTAAAAGTTTCTACTAGGTTCTGCTCCCTCAGCAGTCTATTGTCAAACTATGTATGCAGTGATAGACTAATAAAGGTAGATTGAGAAAGAATTTTCTTTGGGAAGCCAGGAGATAGAAGAAACTACTAATATAGTATCAGGATCCAGTCTAAGCCTCGGACCTAGTAACTAGGTTAATTCATAGTCTTTAGACTTGGGAGACATAGTTTAATCTTAAAATATCGTTTTATATTTTTTTTAACTTTTCCAAGTTTTCAAAAAGTTTTTAATAACATTTTATTTGATCCTCTACAACACCCAGATGAATTAGAGTTCTGAATATTTATCTTCATTTAAACATTTTTAAAAAAAAGAGCGAGAGAGCAAGTGACTTCCCCAAGGTCATACATATCGAAAGTCTTTTCACTCTAAATCCAGTGACCTTTCTATTAAGATACTTTGTAAACCACAAAGTATACCAGAAATATGATCTAATATTAATAAAATATGCTGAGAATTCAAATCATAAAAACCCTGGACATTCAAATACATTAAAAATATAATGAAGACAGTGAGGGAAAAGAAAAAAGGAAGAAATGAGACCAAATGCATGATAAACTCAATTGTTTAGAAACAGGTAATAACTTCAACCTCTTAATCATGTTTCTTACAAGGGATTTTTTGTTTGGCTGGACATACGAATTCATTGATATGGGGAACTCCCAGTGAGGAAGCACCCTCTATTAATGAAGACCTATTCTAACTGAAAGTTTAAATGCCTAAGATATTTAGAGGTTAAATGACTTGTTGGAGTCACACAGCTAGTATACATTGGAGTCTGGATTCGAACCCATGATTTCCTGAAGCTAGAGGACAGCTCTTAAGCCTCTATCAATCTGCCCTTCTTGATATATTTCACAAATGGATTGGAATAGGAAGAGATGAAGCAAGGAGAGCAATTAAAAGTCTGTTGCAATAATCCAGGTAAGAAGCAATGTGGCCTGAGCTAAAATAGAGGCTGAATGCAGAGAAGCTGTGAGTAGAGAGAAAATATTCCTAAGGATAGATGAATATTCTAGGATAATGTTCAATTCAAAAATATAACAGTACATAAAACAAAACATTTCTCATACCAATTAAGATGGAATGAATATTTATCAATATTATTTGGGTTCCTTAAAAAAAGAATTAGATTTTAATTATGTTGCAATACATGTGGTTCTCATAAGCCCTGCATTTCATATATTTTAGCACTCTAAAACACAGCATAAAACAAATGGATATGGGGATGGGGAGGGGGTGAGAAAAGAAACCCTGTATGTCTTAATCCAAGCTATAAAAACAGAGATAGAATCTCCCTCTTAAATTAAAAGAGGGAGAGAATGTTCTAGACCCAGGGGCACCATCACTAACAGCCTGATCTTTAGTTTATTTCTAGGAATTATGGGAAGCTACACATCACTAGACCTCACTGACTGGGGTAGTACACAAGGAGTCAGGAGTTCACTAAAATACATGTTTCCAGGCTGATGGGGAGCATTAAACATCTACAATCAATTGAATGTGCTGAAGGTAAAATTTAATAGGAAGTGGAAGTAAAAGCTAATGCTGGAAGTATAGGTTGAAAGAATCAAATTAGACTTGTCCTTGTGAATATACTTAGTTTTCCCCCAGTTTTTCTTCCTCTAACTTCCTGGGTTATTTGTTGTCTTTTGCACAGGATTAAAAATAAAGAACTTTAAAGTTGCCCCAAAGGCAACTCAGTTGCTTGCTTAGAAAAGCTGAACATTCACCTATTTCTACAAGCTAATCAAATAAAAAATGGAAATTGCAAACAGAAAATTATCTATAACCATCAACTCTTCTACTAATTATAGTGTTGAATTTGAATTCTTCCCCCTCCTCCATTTTTTTTAGTCTCTATTACAAAATACCTAAATGCCAAAAGGGGAAGAGAGAGAGAGAGAGAGAGAGAGAGAGAGAGGAAGGGAGGAAGGAAGGAAGGAAGGAATGAATGGAAGAATGAGTGAATGAACAAAGGGAAGAAGGGACAAAGGAAGGGAGGCATGGAGGGAAGGAGGGAGGGAAGAAGGAAATTATAAATCAGCAATAGGAAGTCAAGAAACTCTCCACAGGTAGAGATTTGGAAATTCTTTAGGGACAACTATGTAACAGTTTTTATTTATTTTTTTTTTTTCTGTGAAAAGTACAATCAAGTTACTGAGAAAAAAAATTAGTTGACTTTTTTTTAATTTGTTATTGTGAGGAAAGAAACATCTATAGCTTGTACTTTTTCAATTTGTTTCTTTTAGTCCCTGACTGCCTATATGTTTAAAAATACCCTGAAAGTAAATTTAAGAAAAGAATCAGTTCTCAGGTAGAAGAAATACAGAAAAAAAAATTTACCTTAGTATTGCCTTTTGGATATTGAACAGTTCATTTTTAGTGTCCTCCAGGCCTTTCCACTTTTAAGTAAAAAAGACCTATTTATTAAACACCATGATTGTTCAATTAATGTAATTTAATTGCTACTCATGGAATACTACTATCTCTAAAAAGATTTGAAGTTCAGGATCTCTTAGTCAGTTATAGAGAAAGATATGTTGGATATAATCAGGCAGCAACACATTATAAAAAGCAGCAGGATGAAGGATGTTAATAGGAAAAGACTGCAGAAAAATATCCAGAGAGAAAAAGTTGGTCCATAATCATATTTAGAGTGAGAGACAACCAGTGGATAGCTTATAGGTCCCATTGGAAACCATAATACAAAGATAATACAAAGAAAGGCCCTATGTGTTAGGTGAATCCCCTGAATAAATTTATGATGACAGGAAGACAAGTTACATGGGTATATATGGGTTGTAGTCTAGATCTTGGAATGAATACACATACTGATGAAATATTAAATCCATTTTTTAGAATACTTCTTAATAAATTAAAACATTTCTATATATAACATAAAGTCATGATGTTAATGACAAAATGTGAATCACCTTGAGAGAAAAGGACCTCACTCTAGATTATACAAAGATGGGTGAAAATATTTGGTACAAGTAACTAGAGTATAATTCAGCAAAAATACAGTCATTTTTAAAATAAAAATTTAGAATTCAAAATACAAAGAGCTCCAGAGAAGAATTCCACAAGAAACGGAATATTGAATTTAAAATAAAGGAAGATATGCTATGAGCAGGCCTTATCAGAGGTCTTTGGGGCAGAGGAAGGGAAAGAATATAGAGGAATGATACTTTAAAAAAAATTAGAAAGTGGTCCTTGTCTTTAAATTGCTCACAACAGAATTTGGGGAGAATTATATGTTTATATCAAGAAAACCTTAAAGCATTTATTGAGCAAATTAAAAATAAAATCCTGCATTTCATGGGGATTTGTTTGCAATTATCCTAAATTTGTGAAGAGGGAAATCAGAACTCAGATTCTTCTCTCAGATGCTTCAAAGCCACATCTACTTAAATCTGATTAGTGTGTGCTAGAAGAATGTACCCAAAAAGGAGGTCAACAAGAATATGAGTAGGGTTAAGATGGAAGGAATTCCTGAAGAAGTAAGCTGAGTTTGGTGTGGTTACTAATAAAGATTATTGCTGTACAGAGGAAGCTTAGAATAGAATTCTGGAAATATTTAATAGTTGTAGATGATTTGTGGTAGCTAAGCTAAGAAGACAAATAAACATGTAACTCTACATTTCAATGCAAGAAACATTTATGAAAAGGATACTATGTGAGAGGAACTGTGTTACATACAGTGACAAAAAAAAATAAAATAGGTCTTACCCTTAAGGACTTTATATTCTAATTGGTACATACAATAATGACTCAGCAGTCTTTGCTTAGACATTGACTTTCAAACTGAATCTTCAAGGAAGATTTAACAATGTTTAGAAAGTTGTTCGACTATCCTTCATATGTGTCAGTGTTTTGAAAGTGTATCAATGACTGACTTCCACCATCTGAAGGTTAGTCACCTGTCCCACAGCATTCTCTGGTTCCCTCAAGGGTAGTTAGAGGGTCTGTTCTTTCTTATCATTAGCTCAAATCCCAACTATTGTATTCCCTCAATTTTAGGGGCTCCTTACAATCCAATTCCATATAACTACTTACAGTAAGATTAGCTTTTACAGAGGAATATTTATTTCAAAGGTACAAAAAACATTAACATATAAACATTCCCCACTCACACCACTTCAGTGTCTGGTGAATTAGGTTCCGAACTTCTTCAATTCCTATATAGCATGGCAATGAAATTGTAAGTAGAAAGATCCTCTGGGATTATGTCCCCAGCATTCCAGTTTCTCTGAACTTCTTCAATGACCTGCCATTAAATGCTTGGCTTGGAATCCTTCCTCCAAGGCTCCTATAGCTTAAACTCCCACGGCTGGGGACTCCAGAACCAAAATCACAAAAGAAATTGACGTCCATTCTCCCAACCCAATTCCTAAGTCAACAGGACCTAAAATTAACAGGAGGAAGATACCATTTGTCCATACCTAGCTCAGTATATGGTGCCTATATTTCAAGTGAAACAAGGGTTTTATCCATTCTCCTTTAAAGCTGTTGAAGACAGAGAAAGAGAGACAGAGACAGAAACTCAGAGACAACATATGGTAACAGTGTCTGAGAGAGACAGGGACAGAGATAGAAAGATGTAGTGAGACAAAAAGAGAAGATGCCTGACAACTCCTACTTGGATGCCTCAATCTTAAGTGATTTGGACAAGTACAATGAAACCTTAGTAGAGTTGTTTTTAAAGAAAAGTCTTAGATATAATTGTTTTCTTGGATACTGTCATCTGTTCTTAATCTTCATTCATTGACCTCTCTGTAGACTTAAACACTTGAACACCCTTCTTCTCCTTGATACTTTTTCCTTCTTCCTAAGTTTTTGAGACAAAACTCTCCTCTATTTATTTCCTATTAGATTGCTCCTTTACAAATGCCTTTGCTGCACCTAGCAGATCACATCCTTTAACTCAGTGGTTCCCAGACTGTTTTGGCCTAATGCCCCCTTTCCAGAAAAAATATTACTTAGCCCCCTGGAAATTATTTTTTTTTAATTTTAATAGCAATTAATAGGAAAGATAAATGCATATGTAGCCATCACCACCTTCCTGGATCGCTGCAGCACCCACCAGGAGGCGGTAGTGCCCACTTTGGGAATCACTGCTTTAGCTGTAGGTGTCCCACAGTGCTCTGTCTTAGGCTCTCTTCACTTCTCTTTCTATATTCTTTCATTTGGGGATCTCATCAGTTCCCATGGATTTAATTATGATCTCTTGGCTGATGATTAATAAACATACTTAAATCTGCCCTAGTTCTTTGTTAGGACATCATTAGGATAATCTCACATCTCCAACTATTTTTCAGACATTTCTAACTGGATGTCCAATAGACATCTTAAATATAACATATCCAAAAGAGAACTCACTCTTTCCCCCAAACTCCACTTCCCTCCTAATATTCCTATTACTGTCTAGGGCACTCCCATCCTCCCTGTCCCTCCAGCTCACAACATAGGAGTTATTTTCACTATCTTTTACTGCTTCCCTCCCACCATATTCAATCTATTCCCAAGACCTGTCAATTTCATCTTTGCATATTTATCTGGAATATGGCCCTTTTCTCCTCTGACACTGCAACTATCTTGGGGCAGTACTTGTCAACTCACTCTTAGACTACTGAAAAAGGCTGCCCGCCTCAAGTCTCTCCCTATTCTAATTCATCTTTCCGTCTTCTGCCAAAATAATTTTCAGAAAGCTCAGATCCCACCACATCATCACTCTACTCAATAAACTCCAATGATTCCATATTACCTTCAGGATCAAATACAAAGTCTTCTCTTTGACATTCAAAGCCCTTCATAATTTATACGCATCCACCACTGTTCCAGACTTCTTACAATTCATTATCTATCACATACACTTTTATCCAGTGACAATGACCTCCTCCCTGGTCCTTGAACAAGATACTCCTCCTCTTAGCTCCAGTTATTTTCTTTGGCTGTCTCCATTGGGGACATAGCCTTTAATTCTCTTCTTGTTCTTCTCTACGCACAGGTTTCCCAGTTAAAACTTCATCTTTGACAGAAAAAATTTCTTAATCCTTCTTAATTTTAGTGTCTTTACCTTTTATTTCCTATTTTTCTTATTTGTATTTTATTGTCTCTCCCTTTACACTGTGAAATCATTGAGGTCAGGGACCATCTTTTGCCCATTTTTGTATCTCCAGCATTTAACAAAGGACTTGGCACAGAGTAGTAGGTACTTAATATATGTTTATTGACTGATAATTTACACCTCTTCTTCCTGTCATTGAAGGGAAATATTTTTAGTTATTGTAGATAAAACTTACTGTGATTTTCCATAACTTCTAGGATTCACTTTTAGCTATGTTAGATTCTTTTTAAAATAGGGTCCTTGAGTGGAGGCTATTTCAGATAGAAACAATCTTTGAACAACTCACTCTCCTGCTATTATTCATTTATATTTAATGTTCTACAGATTATTTCACAGATGGACAAGATAACTGCTTTTTGTAGATGAATATAGAATCAAGATATAAGCTCATCTAACATAGGCTCAATCAATTCCATAAGCTTGAGCTTCTGATCATGAATCACTGTAATAAACGTTTCCATCTTCATAAACAAATCGATTTGTCTCAGACATTTGTTTGACTAATCTTTGTTGACACATTGTTGGCTGAATTACTGTGGATGTTGCCCATGGAGAACCTTTTGATTCTACTCTTGGTTCTTAACCACTTCATAGATTCCAATGAGAAACATTTTGTGACATGTGACATATTCAGTGGTGCATATACCTGTTGTCAGCTTCCTCTATTGCTTTTGAAAGTATTTTCTAAATGTTTAACCTATTTACCTGGTGTTCTAAGAACACCTATGAATGTTCTTTTTCCTTTTTGTTCAGGGAGTATTTAGATGGGATTAGGCTTGCATCAGAGAGGAAACTGGTAACAGACTATCTATGTAATTTATATACCATTGTAAAGCACTTGAGCCAATAATCATGACTCTAATCTCTCCCTGCTGATGCTGTGTAATTCATCATAGTAAAAATGCATAAGTTTGGGGTTTTACTTTTAATCAAACTTGTGCTTTTGTTGAGTTGCACATCTTTCAATCATTCAGGCAATCAGAATTTTTCCATATCCTTCCTCTTTGGACCTTCTCTCTCTCCTAAAATTTCTATGTTTCTCAATTGTATACACATATACATATATGTGTATATATGCGTGCATTACATGTAAAATTGATATTTTCATTTATTTAATTAATTTAATTTCAAATTATGTATTTATTTCATCATTGCATTGATTTTTTGCGTTACTTTAACTTTTGCGATTTCATTTTTGGATGTTGAATAAGAGTATGAAGAAATTCTGATTATTTTTATTATCTGGATTCCATTTTATATTTAATTTTAGTAGCTTAAAATTGAAGGGTATGTGTACTACCTAGATATAAATATTTTCTTCCAGTGTCTTTCTGCAATGTTTTTTTCATGGTGGATCTAGTATAGTAGGTAAGATCCCTGTTCTTAAGACCAGCTCCACCATTTTTCCTATTGTCCTTCTCATGGCAAATGCTTGTTCATATAATGTTGGGTACCTATTTGTAAATGTTTTATACTTATGATTCAGTTTTGTATGCATTATTTGTGATGATAAAGCAGATTACCAGGTTATTAGATTATTCTGTTGCAGTGGTCTATCAGTTGAATTGGTGCAATTAAAAGTTTTAAAGAGTTTTTTGAAATTTCTTTCTCAGTATACCTATCCCTTTATGAAAACCATTAGAAATTATCTTTTTTCCTATCTGTTTTGTAATTAGGTAGCACTTCTGAAGTGAGTGTGAAATGTGGATTTTTAATCTTCAATATTTCACTCTTCAAATTAAAGTGACTCCACAATTTCTACTCATTTTATTTGATATGGAGTTATACATAGTTATTTCTTACAATGATCTTACATTGATACCCAATACAAGATATGCAATGCTACTTAGAACTGAAAATACTGCTGACAAAAACAATGTTAAAGTTTTAAAATATAATTAGTGTTAAACTTTTTTTCCAATGTTGTTATGTTGTAGTCCTAACAGATAAGAAAAAAACCCCTCTATTTCATACACTATCTGTACTGAAGCATTTTTAGTACATGAAAGATTTATATTTCTCATTTATTCTGATGAATCTTGCCTTCTTGGCATGTCAGAAGAGAGTCCTATATTCAGCTGTCCTTTGTGGTAAGTTGACTGTTACAAGAAATCTAAGTAGGTTCTGTCTGCAACTTTGCTGCCCCATGACTTCCTAAAGTCCTAAAATCATAAGAAAAGTTTCATCACATCTGCCAAGGAGTTAATCTAATCAGTGACATTGCTAGAATCGAATTTACCAGCTTTTCAGTATTCCAGATCTGCACAGCTGCATTAGTAGTTTAAGGACAACTCTAAATATTATACTTGCTGACATTTCCTTATTTTTTCTGTTTGCTTCCCTTTCTTCTATGATATAGATGATGGGTTGGATTTTGAGGGACTTGTTCTTATTTTGTTTTCATAATCTCAATATTTTTTGATTGAGTATAGATAGAAATGGTATGGTTTGGGACAATTCACTACCCTGCTACTATCCTTTTACATCTAAAATTCTATGGACTATTGTACAAATGGATAGAATACATTATTTTTACTCTTGAATCAAAGTATCATGATATGCAGGCTTACTGAAAGCATCCTCAGTAATCACTGGTAACATTCAGGACAAAAGGTATGTATAATACGCAACATCTCCTTTTGCTCCATGATTTTGAGGTTGTCAGCCAGTTCTCTATGTTCTGTCAATATTCAAGAAACACTGAATAAACACCCAATATGTGCCGAGCTCTGTACAAAACAATAGGGAATCAAAGATGAAAAAAAGATTCTTTTTTTCCCCAAGGACTTCATGATATAATTAGGATAGACAAAACACAAAAGAAAGGTGAAAAGCAAAGGAGGTAGAAGAAAGGTCCTTAAGTGGAGATTTGGGAGTTCATGGCTGCAATCAGGGAGCCAGAGGGTAGTGATGGGGTGGAATATCAAGATTGATGAGATCTTATAGGATGATAAGATTATCCACAAAAAGAGTTTCCTAGAGTAGGATGGAGAAGTCAATCAGAAAAGCCCCAAAGTATGCAGTGTGTTATTTAGAATTTCTGGGGTTCCATTTAGAGGTATTGGGGCTCATTTGAGCCTCAATATATGTAGATATATGACAAACTTCCTGTGGACACTTGGAAAACTACATTTTCCATGGTCCAACGGGTTTCCCGTTTTGGATGACATCTTCAAGGTAAAGCCCGGCTTTAAATATTGGGAAGTCGGGTTTGACTTCCTCTTTGCTACCTGAGCGTGCTCTCTGCGGAACATAGAGAGGAGTAGGGAAGGTAGGGAATATAATGGGGGAGGGGGGATTTTTGAAATAGCCAGGCCCGTGGTCTGATTTTATTCTATCAACATGGGCTTAAATAAAATATTAGTTATTCTCATAATATCAGCCTTTATCATTTTTAATCATTACAGCAGCCAGGTGAGTAATTAGAGAAACATTTTGGACCCCTCCAATTAAAGTATTATTGTTAAGTTTTTCTTTTGGGGGCAGCTGGGTAGCTCAGTGGAGTGAGAGTCAGGCCTAGAGACAGGAGGTCCTAGGTTCAAACCCGGCCTCAGCCACTTCCCAGCTGTTTGACCCTGGGCAAGTCACTTGACCCCCATTGCCTACCCTTACCAATCTTCCACCTATGAGACAATACACCGAAGTACAAGGGTTTAAAAAAAAAAAAAGTTTTTCTTTTGTTGATGCTATATCCAGTTGATTATAAATGACAGTTTGGACTGTGATAATCTCATTTGAGGACAGTTTGTTAGTTGAATTTTTAAAGAAATTTTGATATCGTCTTTTGTTGTGTGATTGGGAGATAGAACTTCTAATATACAATTGTAGCTACTAGGATATGTATTGCTAGGTGATAAATTTTTACAGTAATGTGTTCTATAGTTTTGCATTTTCTGCTTTGATCACCAATATAGGTCTTCAAGGATAAACCTTGTATAAGTTTTTGGTCAATAATATGATCCTGAATGGCTGTCACAAACCATTCTGCTCCCCAAAGTAAATTTGCATGACCCAACTTTTATTTGACACTCTTTGCTGACAAATTGTTGATTTGAGTTCATATAATTAACACACATGGAAGATCTTTTCATTGCATCTTTATATCATAGCTCTTTCAGAGGCTTTATTGGAAGATAAATCAATTTGACTAATTTGACAAATCTAATGGCTTGTCCCTTTTATCAGCATTTACTATTGTTTACTCCCAAAACATTTTGCAAGTTTTAATCTATTTTATCACAGGCTCAAGGAATATCTATTATTTCTTCCTTTTCTTGTCAAGAAAGTATTAACATTTCTATAACTGCTTCAGGGTATTAGACCCTGTGTTTCATTAATATTGTATGGGGTTTTGTGATGAAACTTTCCAAGTCTGTTATAGTATAGTTTCTGAAAGTGTACAACAAGGCAAGTATTGTGTAGGTATTACTTGCTTTAAACAAATTCTTCCCATTTGAGAATGCCAGTAAGACTCAACATATAAAGCCCCACCCTTTATCTTGTATTTATATTCAATGTGTCTTTCCTAGAAGATACCAAGGCATTTGTAGTTATGGCTTTTATACGTTGAATCAATGTGAACTCTAGATACAATTTGATATTCTTCATTCTCTATCTTTCCTTATAATGCATTAAGAATTTTATCCTTATAAATTCCAAATAACAATTTGATATCATTGGGAAAATATTCCAGGAAATGTATTTAATATGTGTAGTTTTATTGTTATGGTTGTTAGAATTATATAGAGTCATGCCATTCATGATCATTAGTCATTTGGAGAGCCAATAAGAATGAGGATATCTGAGACTGATGTGGTCAGCCAAAAAATGTAAGAGGGAAAACTTAGATTTTATATGTACATATAAAATCTAAGTTTTATAATATATATATATATATATATATATATATATATATATATNGTATATGGTAATGATGGAATACTACTGTGCCATAAGAAATGATGAGCAGATTAATAAAAAAATAGAAAGACCTACATGAAATTATGAAGAGTGGAATAAAAGGAACAAAGGAAATATTGTATACAGGAGGAGAAAGATGTTTAAGCATGAATTATGTATGTCCACCTTAAGAGAAAGAAATGATTAATAAAAACAAGCAAGACATTGTTTTAAATATACATGTCTTTTTTTTAATGCCTTACCTTCCATCTTAGAATCAATAATACGTATTGGTTACAAGGCACATGAGTGGTGAGAACTAGGCAATTGGAGTTAATAATTGATTTGCCCAGGGTCACACAGCTAGGAAGTGTTTCAGATAAAATTTGAACCCAGGAATTTTTGCTTCTAGGTCTGGCTCTCTATCCACTCAGCCAGCTAGCTGACCCTATATACACATATCTTTTTGTCAAATGATGCCTTCTCCAGTGTGAGGAGGGGCAGAAGGGAGATACCTGAAAATTTTAATGTAACAAATAAATAAAATATATTTAAAGTAATATTTTTCACCTCACATTTATTTCTGAATATAACCTCAATTCTCCTACACAAGTGGTCTCCTTGTAACAAAGACATTTTTAAAAAGAGGGGGAAGGAAGGCAATTCAACCAAACTAGTCAATGAATGTGTATGACAGAAAATACAATGTCATACTGTAAGAGGGAAAACTTGGATTATATATATATATATATATATTAAGGTGTGGTCACCAGGAATCAATAATTCAGATTGATTCCATAATTAAAATAGACCCAAGTCAGGATGGCTTTTATGGTAGTTTATTTACAATTTGTGAAGGTAGAAGGTAGGGAAATAGAGAGAGGGAGAGGCTGGCCCGGACTAGCAGAGGTCCAGACCAAGAGAGGGTTAAAAGACTAATAAAACTAGGCTACTAGTCACAAGGCTAGCAATTAGAGAGGCAAAGAAGCCTCCTTGAGGTAGAGGCTCTGGAAATGCCAAGGTAGGCCAAGGAAGTCAGCCTAACTTACCCACATGACAATTCAGAGGGGAAGCTGCCTGAGGTCTCAGCAAAGATCCTTCAGCACCAAGTTCAAAGTGCGAACTCCTTCAACAGGAAGTTACCGTCATATTTGAAGGACAGCAGCTTTCGTCACTTCCTGGAGGTCCACCTTTAATTCAAGTGGACAAATGACAGCCTCAACACTGTTTTGGACTGCCCAGAGGGCAGTCCCTTGTTCTTGATTTGTTACTTATTGTCACATGTGGGTAACTCATCTCCCCTCCCCACCAAAGGAGGTGGGGATGACATTATCTCTGGTGGCTAGAGTTTTAACTATGAATGGGGGGTGAGCTAATTCCATTTATACAATTCAGGCACTGAGATGATTGCTAAGGACACAAAGAAAGGCAAAAGACATCTTTCTCTCAAGATCAGTCAAACTGGGGAAATAATATAGAAATATATTATATGTTATAAATATATATTCTATTATATATTATACCATACTGAGATATACTATAAACATATATTGTAATAAATATAAGTGTATTTTATTTTGTAGATACATCTATTTATAAACAAAATTAATAAAATATAACTAGATATACTCAATAAAGTAAAAGCTTTTGGGGAGGCTTAATAAGCCCAAGTTAAACTCCCTCTTAAGCTTACATATTTTACTCAATTTTAGGGATATTATACTGTGTTTAAAGCAAGCTTTTATGCTTATTTTGAAAATACTATATTTTATATCAATTATTCATGACATTACTATGAAGGTGGTGTGTTTTAAGTTTTAAGGAACAATTATACACACAGAAATTAAAAACCCCAGTATTCTCATCATGTTTAGATCTTTTTTATGTTTATGTAGCATAGTGATAATCCATAAGTGATAATCCATAAGTGCAGAAATGAGTCAAAGGCTTTATGATAATCATCAGAGTATAAATTCTCTGCCACTTTCAAGTAGCTTGTTCAATAATTATCAAATCAATAATAACTTATTCTTTGTAACCCCTGGTATTGCTTACATGTATGTTATTTTTTCATAAGTGGTAATTTATTCAGTAATATAAGTATAAATGTTTCATATAAAACAAACATGTGATTAGTTTATATTTGGATATGTCCACACTTTTTGGAAATAAAGGAAATTTGTATCATGCCTATGTCTGCAAAAAAGTTGGTAAGGTACTTTACTAGAATTCAGGCACAGCTGCTTACAATTATGGGTTTTACAAAGTCTTGATGCTTTCTACGTTTGCTGATAAGCTAGAGTTTCAAGTAACTCTTTTGATATAATAATTCTATCATTTGTCATATTAGTGATGCTAGAAGGTTCTGTTTTTCATTTCATCCCTTTGCATTTCACTGTTTTGAACTTCGTTGCCATACAAACTTCCAGAAATTTTCCATTCTCCTTCTTTGGGTGATCTCTCCTGCCTCTGATTTCTTTACATTTTAAGCCTCAAAAGTAAAGTTCTTTATTGATAATGAATGAATATTGTTCTTTGCACTGCTTGGACTCCTTATATTACCTCATTTTTTTAAACCCTTATTTTCTCTCTTAGAATCAATATTGTGTATTGGTTCCAAGGCAGAAGAGTAAGGGCTAGACAATGGGGGTTAAGTGACTTGTCTGGGGTCACACAGCTAAGAAGTGTCTGAGGTCAGACTTGAACCCAGGGCTTCCCATCTCTAGGCCTGGCTCTCAATCCACTGAACCACCTAGCTGCCCCCAATTTCCTTAATTTTTTGACTTTAGCTTTCAATGATTCATTATGGGAGAATTAGAATTCCTGACATCCTTTTGCATTCAGGATTACTTTCCCATATTTCTGTTATTTACCTTTCATTGGGTAATATGGTATTCAAGTTTCCCATCATAAAAACTATCTAGATGTTATTCTGATCTTCCAGGGCCCTTCTGAATATATTTAACAGTCATTTTAGGTTATTTCTACATTGGTGGCATTTAATACATGTCTTTAGGGGTACTCTACACCAGTTCTACCTTCACCCCCATTTTTCCTATTATAGCAGCAGAAACCCTGCTGTTTTGGGGAGATCTTGAATAGTTTTTGCACTTCCTGTCAAACACCATGTAAGAATATTTCCCTTTATTATGGTAATATCAAATTTTAATTTTTTTTCTTGGAATTATCCTGTTTGGGAATAATTGGTCTGATTGTCTCTCCCTTATCCTTAGGTACCTGCTAAAAATTTCAAATCAGTTTTTTTCATAAACATCTTGAATTCAACATGTCCAGTATAGAACTTACTATCTTTTCCCCAAAACAATCCTCTTTACTCATACCATTACTCTCCAAGACATTTTAATAATCAAATAATCAAAATTATTATTCTAGTTACCTAGATTTCCAATAACTATACTCTGCTCTTGTTTTATACTACTTATCTAATCAATTGCCAAATCTTGTAATTTATTTCTCCACAATATTTCTTGTCTACATCCTTCTCTTCAGTCACATAGGTAATGACACTCTTGTTCAGACATTCATCACATCTTGTCTAGACTATTTTTATACTTTCTTACATTTGATATCACCAGAATATAGGGCAATTCTTGGTATGTAGGAAGATTTTTATTACATGCTTATACTATTTGTATTTATAACATCTAACTAAAAAATTGGTTTGTTAGAATTCTAACTGAAGTGTAACCTATTTTACAAAACCATTTGAGATCTTGCTACCATTTTGTTGCTTGTTTAATTAGGTATAATTTCAGGAATTTTCAGTAAATGAAGATTTTCATTGACCCATGAATCTTCTTTTCCATCCAAAAAAAATAGTAACTCTTTAACTTAATATTTTATTCATATAATATTTGAGGATATGAATTATTATGATCTATTTCATGTAATCTTGAACAAAAGATGAAAGATTTTTATGTTCACCTGAACTTGTTTTCCCATCTTAGTAGTTTTTGCTATATTCCTTGAAGCATTTCCACTAGGTGGGGTGTTGATATTTCTGATGTATTTTGTGTATCTTGATATATTCTTGTCTCCTTGTGGTTCTAGAAAATGAAGGACTATCATTTGTTCTATTGTTCTATGTCGTCATCTTGACAGTTTTAGGTAGCATTAAACTGTAGCCCTACCTTAGATTCATAGGAACAGTTTCATCACATTAGTCAAGATCCAATTACTGGTATTGCCAAGGCCCAATTGACAAGCGCTTCAGGGTTTCTAACTGGTCTTGATGGTTTCATTAGTACTCTTAGGGCATTAAGATCCTCATTGTAAGTCATGCTCTTTGGCATTTTCTTACTGTGTTGTAGTCTTATTTCTCCCTAACATAGAAGGGGGTTTGGTTTTGAGAGGGTTATTGTTATTTCCTAAGGTGTTATTGTTATTATTATTACCACCCCTTTAGGAGTTATGAATTATTCAAGAACATTCATTTTCCTTATCAGTTATGGTTCCTGAGGTTGGGGAGGCATCCTAGTAGCAGTCAATTAATCAACTATCATTAGCAATTATTAAATGCCTTGTATTAGGGACTGTACTAAGTTTTGGGGAAACAGACAGGCAGTAATATGAAGCAGGCAGGTAGGTGACTTTGTGGGTTGAGAACCAGGTTTGGAAATGGAAAGTCCTATGTTCAAACCTGGCCTCAGATACTTCCTAGCTGTGTAACTCCCATTACCTAGTCCTTACCACTCTTTTGCCTTGGAACCAATATATAGTATTGATTCTTAGATGGAAGATAAGATTTTATATATAATAATATGATATAATATATATAATATATCATATAACAAATATATTTCATATAATATATGTAATAGTAGTACAGGGGTACTTACTCAGAGAAGGCCTTTGCTCATATATCAAATGGTCACTGCAATACTAGGTGGCATATGGCCCAAATTAGAACTTCTCCTTGCCAAATATTAATTTTATTTCAGGGCTAGCTCTGTGCATTGACAGAGTAGAAATATTTATATACCATGTTATTTGAGAGTTATTATAAGGACTTTTTTCCCCTCAAATGTTTCTCTATACCAGTGATGGCAAACTTTTTAGAGACAGAGTGCCTGGCCCTGCCCACTCCACACCCCCCAAGACTGACTGCAGTGTTCCCCCACCCCAGATACTGCATGCGATACCCCACTCCCATGACCTCACATGGGGAGGGAGGAAGCACTCCCATTGGGTTGCTGGGCAGAGGGGGGAGGAATGTGAGAAAAGGTTGTTAGACAAAGTAGAGAGGGGGAGGGAAGCAGCTCTGCCCAAGACCCTCTGTCTTTCTGATAACAAACTTTGGGAGGGAGGGGGTGTGGGGGTGGCATCCGCATGCCCACAGAGAGTGCCCTGCATGCCATCTTTGGCGCCTATGCCATAGATTCACCATCACTATCCTATACTGACTTAAAATTGTGCTCCTCTTTCCAACTAGTCTCAATTCAATTTAACAAGCAACTTTAGGTCATAAAATGTGCCAAGCACTAGGTGAGGCACTGTGTATATGAACACCCAAATAAAAACAGTCCTTAACTTCAAGAAGCTTACATTCAGTTTAGCCTGAAATTCTTATGTTTGGAGTCACTCCTTTAAGTTAAATAACAAAGGTTTGGATATTAGCTCCAGGAGGTCACTGATTAAATACATATGTGTTACCTTAAAAAGAGAGAGGATCTTGTAGATTTCTTCTAGTGTTAGGATAATAAACTTAGAACTAAGAAACATCTTAGAGGTAATCTATTCCAATTCTCTTCTTTTATATATGGGGAACTAAAGGTCCAGAAAAAGATTCAGCAACCAGTTCAACATTATACACACAGTAAGTAGGGCTTTTCACTTTAATTAATTATATTGGATGATTATAAACTTCTATAATACTGAAGCCCTGATCCTCAATAAAGGATAAAATGTTTGGCATAGTGTATTGGAAAGCTACCAAAGATCCTGACCAAAAAAAAAATTCCTAGATGCCCTGGGGGCAGCATTGAATGTGATAAAGAGGTAAAGCTATTGGACATTCATCACAGAATGGTACCTCAGACACCAAGAATTGGTAGAAGCTAGAAGGATTATGATTGGAGAGGAGCAGGGTCTTAGAAAAGAACTGAGGAGATTTAAATAGAATAGGAAGAACCAAAGGTCAAAAAGATCAGCAAAAGGAATGTAGGCAGCAATCAACTTTTTTCTGCCCAAGACCAGACCTGAACCACGAAATCATACTGAAGATCTATCAGATCCTAAGTTCGATTTCTGAATTAGCATCATTTTTTTTTTTTGGCCTTTTGTTCTTTTAATGGATCGATCCATTGTGCATCTACTATATAATCAGTAGTGAGGATTCCTTTATGCATTTCATTTCTACTTAATTCCATTAGTTTTTACTTGACTGTTATACTGCTTTCCATAATTTCCCAATTATTAAAATGTCAAAGAAATCAATTTTCTGGCTTCATTTAGGACTGTTGGTTACTGATAAATATGGCTATTCCTTTTGCAGGACATGGAATAATAAAAATATCCTATTGACATATGTCTATCAAAGCAAGTAAAACATAAAAAAAATGTTTGAATGTATTTGTTGAGCTGCTATTATATGTGTTTTCCAAAAATAAATAAAAAATATTATATATATATATATGTATGTATATATATATCCAGCAAAAAACTTGTTCTTTTATCTTCAGTCTTAAACATTGTGAGTGACAATAAAGGTCATTTTCCTAGTCCCAAAGAAACTTGTAAAGATGCAAAAGCTTTAAACTGTATGGTGAAAAAATAATATGCACCTGAGTGCTAACATTTGTTTTAGAAATGCTATTTATGTTCAGATTATTGACCAGTGAATCACAAAACTGAAACATCAAATATTTTGGAATAAATTATTTCCAGTCATCCATGATTATGACTCGATAGGAAATTGTATACTACTTCCTCAATAAGAATTATTCATAACCTTAAGCACTTTTGCTATTAGCTAACATTTTAGGATTTAACAAATAATGCTGGAATTGGAATCAGAGGATCTGGGTTCAAATGTCAGTTCTGTTGATTACTGCCTTTACATATCTGGGGCTATTATTTCATCTGTAAAATTAGATGATCTCTAATTAATCAGTAAACATTTATTAAGTACTCACTATGTTATAAGCACTTAATTGATGATGTAAATTAAAAAGCAAAAATCAAAGAATCCCTGACCTCAAGGAGTTTACATTCTATAAGGGAATACAAGGTATAAACACAGAGTATGCATTTAATAACTTACTTATTAATTATGCAGTGAGGGGTGGGGTGTTTATAATTTGTTACAGAAGCAACTGAGGGCTTAAGAAAAGCTTAATGTTGAGTGTGGCTTTTAAGCTTATCCTTGAAGGAATCCAAGGATTGCATGAGGCAGCAATGAGAGAAGAATGCATTCTGGCATGGGGAGGACAGTCTGTGTATGATGGAATATTAGATACAAGGAACAAAAGGTAAGTTGATTAAGCTAGAATATATGAGTTTATGAGGGGAAATAATGTTCAATAATCCTGAAAAGTAGCCTGCAGCCAGATTGCAAAAGGCTTTAAATGCCAAAAAAAAAAAGGCTTTATATTTTATCCTAGCAATAATAGGATAAAACTGGAATTTAGGGAGTATTGGAAGTGACATGGGTAGATCTACACTTTAGGAATATCATTTTGGTAGCCAAGTGGAAGTGGGATTGGAGAGGGCAGAGAATTGAGGAAAAGAAACAAGTTAAGAGACTATTGCAATAATATTCCATAACCTGATTTAAGGGAGTACCTTTGTGATTGGAGAAAGGGGGATAGGTGTGAAAGATATAGGAACAGAAATGGCAAGGGTTGGCAACTAAAATAACATGGGAGAAGAGAGAGATAAACAGAGAGAGACAGTGAAAGACAGAGAGACAGAAAAGAGAGTGGGAGAAGAATAAAGAATAACTGAAGTTGTAAGCATTGAAGAATTGAAAGATGGTGGTCACCTTAACAAAAATAAAGACATTAAATGAAATGGATTTGGAGCATGGAGATTTATTGAGTTATGCTTTGAATATATTGTATTGACTTTGAGATGTTTATGAGACATAGAGTTGAAAATGTCCATTAAATAGTTGAAGTTGCCAAATTGGAGTTTAGGAGAAATAAAAGAGTTGAAATAGTTCTAGGAGACATCTAGATAGAGATTACAATTGGACTCATAGGAACTAATGAGAACAATAAGAGAAGATATAGAGAGAATAAAGAGAACCTAGGACAGAGCCTGATTATTACATCCAGATATAGGGTAAGGCATAGTTGATGATCCTAAAGTCTCTTCTAGTTTTTAATTTTTGAACTTAAGTTTCCATTATTCTTCTAAAATAAATCCCATATCTCCCCTATTATAGTGTAGTCCAACTAAGAACATTTAAAGTTTCCCCCTACTTTTGATTTTCTTCATCAAAAAAACCCATGAAATTTATGTAATTATAAAAACCTTTGAATGTTACCTTCTAAGAACACTTTTTCTCTTCCTTGCTCAGGTGGATTTGCTCAGGAATTGCTCTCCCCCATTTTTCTAAACATATGCTGATGAAAATGTTTTTAATTAAAATTATGACTACTACATTTAAATTATTGAGCAATTTTTCAGGATAAAAATGCTTAGTGTTAGAAGTCTAATTCCACTTTTCATGTTTATACTGAGCAATATTTTTTATAAGGTTCATCTCTGTGTTGTGTAATATTGGATTTAGTCCCAAGAGCTAGAAGGTATTGTTTTTAAAACAAGGCCAAGCAAGCAGAAAAGTTTGTATGATGATACAGATTTGATTAGCTCTTAAACAAAACAAGTTCAGCCAGGTTGTTCTGTGTAGTTATTCCGGTCTAACTCCCATGACTTTCCACCGCAGTAACCTCACTGAAAAAGAGGGGGCTTTTGTTACAATCTAATACTACTTTTGAAGGGAAGAGACAGATGTGATCATAGGGGAGCCATTATGGCTGGCACAGTACACTCAGAAACACCTTCTAGAGATCTGAATGAATGCCAATTTATTTACAGTTATCATATAGACAGCAAGGAAATAAGAAAGGAATTCCTCTAAGAAACCACAATTTACTCTTCTTTAATAAATAGGAAGTCACATACTTTATCTGCTGAAACTATCCAAAGATCAGAACCATTTTCAAATTTCCCACGCTAGCCTGGTGAACCTTTTTTTTTTCTTCTTTTCTTGTTGCTATTGGCTATGGGGGAAAAAAAAGAGAAAAAGGTAAAGAATAAACCTACATCCCCATCTCAAATGCTAACCTGGGGGAATTAATTAAAACAAACCTCTAATCAAAGGCAACAGGCAGTAACTGAGCCAGTCTTACCCAGAAGGTACAGGGTGGCCCATTTACAAACAGCCGATTTAATCACAGAATCATAAAATAATAGCATTGCAATGGTCCTTGATAAGTGTTCTGGTCTCTTCCCTTGTCTGTAGGCAAGACCACACCTGAACCACACAGTCAGATGAAATTCTACACTTATTTAATGACTTCCAAAGCAAGTCTACCTTGTCTAATGACTCTCCCCAGGAGTAAATTATTTTTCATAGTTAACCTAACTAGGATGCAACTGAAAAAAAGAAAGAGGTTCATGGTTACAAAATATTGCATAAATGAGATCTATTCTAAATATCATTTCATCCTCTTGTTTACTTTTATGTAGTTATTGAATGTCTATTTTGATCATTATGTTATCCCAGTCACCATATTGCTCAGTCAAATTTCTACTCTCAAACAAGGATGTAGACTCTAAATCTGATTTCATTGATATAGGATATTTACTGTTAAATTGTCTACCAACTTAGGTCAATACCTTCTGTGAAGCATAGTCTTACAGTTGCCTAGAACATTAAATGACTTTTCTGGGTCATGTAATTATTCTGTGTTAGAGGCAGGACTTGAACCAAGGTCATCCTGGCTCTGGGACTAGCTCTCTATCAGCTATACCATGCTGCCTTTCTTCTTCTCTATGAATCCTTTTTTAGATAATGTCTCTCCTTGGAACTGTGAAGAGCACAACTATTTTCTTCCTGTTGCCAATAAATATGCATACAGCTCCTAGCTTCTGGGATTCTAAACAAATTGGCAAGAATCTACATAGAGACAAAAGATGGCTGGTGGACCATTGTAAAGTAAGTGGTTTGCCTTTGGTATCCCTTTGTCCTCCTTTCCAATGTCCCCCTCTATGTTACTTTACTTGTCCCTGTGCACTTTTAAGCATTCAAGGTCCTTGTATTCCTACTAGGTAATTGTGGAGGAAGGAGTTGATATAGGAAGGATTACAGAATCTTAGCATCAAAAAGGACATCAGTGGTCATTTAATCCAAATTATACTCTAAAATGAATTCTCCCTATTTCATAAAAAGGAAATAGCCATGTAACCTTTGCTTATAGACCTTCAGTGAAATAGGTAAGATTCCATTTCCCTCTTTAGAATTTTTATTGCTCCTGGTCTTTCCTTTTTGTGGTAAAAAAAAGAAGGGCAACCCTTCTTTTACATGAAAAAATTTCAAATACTGGAAGATAATTATAATGCCATGCCTTACCTATAATTTCTCTTCTCTAGCCTTCTCCACCTCCAATTTTTTCAACCCATATTCACAGTTGCCCTATATAGGACACTTTCCAATTTATCAATATTTGTTCTTAAATGTGATAATGATACTAAACACAATGTTCTATATGTGGTCTGATGAAGTAAAGTAGAGCTGTAACATTACCTCTCTCCTAGAAGTTATATTCATTCCATTGGCCTGGATTTTTTGGTATTTCTAGTAATATCTTGTGCTCTAGTCATTATATATCTAAAAAGGAAAGTAAACAAAAGAGAAATGAATAGAAGGGAATAAACACTTATAGAGTGTTTTCTGTGTGTCAGATACTATGCTCAATGCTTATGATGAATATTATCTCTAGCAACAGCTTCAAAAGATCTCAGACCAGAGAATTTATGGGATTGAACAATTGGTAGAAAGAGATTACAGAGGACCATTTGCTGGCACTGGATAAGTGCTTGGTGCTGTTTGGCAACTCTATGATCCATATGCAGTTCTGGTTCACAGTTCTTTAATAGGAAATGGGCTTTAAAAGCAGATTTAGAAATTTTGCCAGGCAGGCTGGCAGGAGCTAAAGTTCCAACCTGGGACACAGCAAGGGGCTGAACACAGTGGACTCTCTCTCTAATGGTAACTGGGGATTTTGAAGGAGTTGGGAAACCACTGACCTGAGAGACTGGATTTTGGGTATCTCTGAGCAACATCTGGAATATCTCAACTAGCAAGATCAAGGAGAGCAGGTTGAGAATACTGTCTTGTTTGGTGGACAAACAAGATCAGTCTCCCTAACTTCTCTGAAGATTTTTGTGGCTGGAGCCTATGCTCTTGGACTACACTCGGACTGATACAGTTGAGCTACCAATCAAGACCATCTACGTGAGATCCTATTAGTCCCTTGTCTCCTGGTTGCCTGCATTAGTATAGTGTAGGGATTTCCCATACCTTTAACCTTTAACCCTGAATTGATTCCTTAGTATTTTAGAGTAGTGTGACCTCTCCCACACCTCTTACCCTTAAATTATCTATTAAAAGTATTTTTTACTTCCTGTTGTTTCTTTCCCATATTAAGTAAAGTACCCCTGGTTGAGAGAATGTTAGTTTAACTGACCAACTGTCATTCCCCAAACCTCACATCCCTAGTTGGGTTTCCTATGTTTACCTGTCAGTTATTCCTGGTCCAAGCAGTCCTCCTTTTCCCCCTTCTCTAAGCCCAGTAACCAGTAACCCAGTGTTTTAATTATTTACCCATTAGAGTTCCAAGGCAGAGAAGATCTCGCGTACTTATAGCTACAGAAGGAGCCCTTCCTGGGTAAATGACCAGAGCACAGACAGAAAAGAAAAGACCACACCTCTCTCCAGATTATACCACCTCAGAACTGTCTCAGAAAAGAGTAATACAAAAAAGCAAACTTGGGACAGTGTTTCCATAATCCCCAGGTGTTTGGAGCCCAACTATCACATAAAATTCAAAGTCAAGAAATAGTTTGGGAAAATGGGCAAAGAATAACAGCAACAACAAATGAAATGGACCATAAAATGCTATTGTGGTGGCAGGGAAAACCAAGACAAATTCAGAAGACAACAATGTAAAAACAGCTATAAGCAAAGCCTCAAAGGAACAGGGGGAAGTGCTAATTAGATATAAGTCAAATAATAATTCCTAGAAGAGTTAAACTAGATAAGAATGCCAGAGGGAAAAATGGGAAAATAAATGAGAATAGGGTAGCTCAGTGGCTCAGTAGATAGAAAGCCAGACCTAGAAATGGAAGGTACTGGGTTCCCATCTAGCTTTAGATACTTCCTTGGTGTAAAACCCTAGACAAGGCACTTAATCTCAACTGCCTAGCCCTTCCCAATTTTCTGCCTTAAAACAAATACTTGGTATTGATTCTAAGAAAGAACACAAGGGTTTTTTTTTCTTTAAAGAAAATGTACTGGTTATTCAAGAAAAAAATGAAAAGAGAATTAATAGCTTGATAAAAGAGGCAAAAAAATTCTAAAGAAAATAGCTTCTTAAAAAAAGAATTGGAAAAATTGTAAAAAAAGCCACAAAAACTCACTAAAGAAAAGAATTTCTGAAAAAAAGTAGAATTAGCTAAATGGGGGGAAAGTAAAAAATGAGAAAGAAAACAAATTCAGAAGAAAAAAATTCAGAATAAAGAATTAAATATATCATCAGAAAAATAACTGAACTGGAAAACATATTCAGAAAAGAAAATTTAAGAATTATTGAATTATATGGAAGCCATTATCTCAAAAAGAACTTAGATATCATATTCATGAAATCATAAAAGAAAACTGCCCCAATATCTTAGGAATAAAGGGTAAATAGAAATTGAAAAAAAATTTTCTGATCACAAGCTAAAAGGTATCCTAAGAAAGAATCTCTAAGGATATTATAGACAAATTCCAGAGATGTTAGGTCAAAGAGAAAATATTACAAGTAGCCAGAAAGAAACAATTCATATATTGTAGAGCCACTGTCAGGCAACAACTTCCACATTAATGAGGTGGAGGGCTTAGATTATTATAATCTGGAGAGAAAGGAACAAACTGAGTGTAATCTTTCAGGGGAAAAAATGGTATTTAATGAAATAAAGGATTTTCAGGCATTCCTGATGAAAATACCGGGGCAAAATAGAAAATCTGGCATTCAAATATATGGCTCAAATGAAATATAATATGGTCATCATGAAAGAAAAATCACAAGCTACTCAATAAGGTAACAATACCAACATTCCTACATGGGAAGATTATACATATAATTCCTAAAAACTCCATAATTATTGGGGCAATTAGAACCAGTCTACATAGACATAGGTCATGGATATTCATTTTGATTATACTGGGACAATCTAAAAAAGTGAAGGGGTGAGAAAAAGGGATGCAGTGGCAGAAGGATGAAGAGAGAGGAAGAATGGGGGAAGTTCTCTCACATAAAAGAGGTGTCCAAGGAAGAGCTTTTACACTGGATAAGTAAAATGGAGGCAGGCAACACTTGAAACTCGCTTTCATTAGAATTGGTGACAGATAAGTAGATATTAAACACACACTCATTTGGGTGCGGAAGCCAATTTTACCCAAAAGGGAAGTAGGAGGAGAAGGGTATAAGAGAAAGGGCAATTGATGAAAGGGAAAATAGATTAAAGAAGGTATTGGTCAAAAGCAAAATACACTTGATGAGAGACATGGTAAACAGAGAGAGACACACACACACACACACAGAGAAGGATAAACAGAAGAAAATAGGATAGCCCAAAATATATAGTTAATAGTAATAACTGTGAATGTGAATAGAATGAACTCACTAATAAAACAGAAGTGAATAGCAGAAAGGTTTAGAAATCAGAACCCAACAATATGTTATTTACAAGAGACACACTTGAAACAGAAAGGCACATGCAGAATTAAAATAAGAATCTGTAGCAGTATCTCATGCTTCGGCTGAAGCAAAAAAGGTTAGAGTAGAAATCCTGATGCCAGACAAAGTAAAAGTAAAAATACACCTAATTAAAAGAGACAATCAAGGGGGGCAGCTGGGTAGCTCAGTGGATTGAGAGTCAGGCCTAGAGACAGGAGGTCCTAGGTTCAAATCTGGCCTCAGACACTTTCCAGCTGTGTGACCCTGGGCAAGTCACTTGACCCCCATTGCCCAGCCTTACCATTCTTCCACTAAGGAGCCAATACACAGAAGTTAAGGGTTTAAAAAAAAAACAAAGAGACAATCAAGGAGACTATATTTTGCTAATATACAGAGTGAAACAATATCAAAATATTTTATAACAAGTTCCTCTGATAAAAAGCCTTAATTTCCACATAGGTAGGGAACCGAGTCAAATTTATAAAAATAAGAGCCATTCCCATATTGATAAATGGTCATGGAATATAAACAGGCTAAATATATTCAGAATAAAAAAATTAAAGTTATCTAAAGTCATATGAAAAAAATGCTCTAAACCACTATTGATTACAGAAATGCAAATTAAAACTCTGAGATCCCATCTTACATCTATCAGAAAAGACAAATGCTTGAGGGGATGGGAAAATAGATGGAACCATTGTTGTATTTTAAACTGACCCAACTTTTCTAGAAAACAATCTGGAAATGTAATCAAATGGTTAAAAATCTGTGCTTTCCCTTTGACCTAGCAATACCACTTCTATGTCTACATACCAAAGAGATCAAAGAAAAAGGAAAGGGATCCAAATGTACACAAATATGGATTATTTTTGTGTGGTGGCAAAGGATTAGAAAATTAAGAGGACATTCATCATTTGCAGAATGGTTGAACAAAGTTGTGGCATATAATTGTAATGAAATAACACATGCTATAAGAAATGAAGGGGAGGGGAGGGTTTCAGAAAAATCTGGAAGAACCTATACAAACTATTGCAAAGTAAAGTAAGCAGAACCAGAAGATAATCATATACCATAAAAGCAGTATTGTAATGAAGTTTGAATGTTAAATTAGACTTAGCAATATAATGATCCAAGACACTTCTGGAGTCATGATGAAAATTGCTATCTATTTCCAGAGAGAGAACTGATGAACTCTGAGTACAAATTGAAACATAATTTTTTCCCTTTATTTTCCTTGCTTTCTGTGACATGGATTATATGAAAATAGGTTTTATATGATTCCACATGTATAATAGGTTTCATATTGCTTGCCTTCTCCATGAGTCCTCTCTTAGTAGGAGAGATTCTTGGAACTCGAAATGTTTTTTTAAATATTAAAAAGAAAAGAGTCACAGAGAATGAGAGAGAGGAAAAGAAAATATCTCATTTGATCTTCATAATAATACTCAAGGTAGAAATTAATATTATCTCTATTTTATAACTGAGGAAACTAAAGCAAACTGAGGTTGTGACTTCTTCAGGGTCACTGAGCTAGTAAGTGTCTGAGACCATATTTAATCTCAAGTCTTCCTAAGTCCAGACCCAGAATCCCTCTTCACTGCATCATTAGCTGCCTCATATCAATGTATACGTATATATGTGTATATATTCACATATAGGCAATATATGTAGATATATACACATATGCATATATAGGTACATATGCATCTAGAAGTGTGCATGAGTGTGTATATATATGTATGTATATACTGTACATAAATACACATTTTAACCTTCATCCATTTCATTCCTTTCTTTCTCACTCATCTACTTATCCTAAGAAAGTGAGTTCATAAACTAAAACATGTTAAGTTCTTAATAACTGATAACTAGTTTACTTTATTACTCCTCCTAGGACTATTTGCATTTTAATAGAGGCTTCTAGATCTGTCTATAATATCTTAATGCAAAATAATAAATCACTAATGACAGAATTTCAACCCTTAGGCACTTGTGGGAGGAGGTTTTTGGTGGGTTTATTTTTTCAGGAGGTAGTGTTTCTCTGTGCCCTTCAAATCACACCTCTAACCAACACCATTTATGCCTAAGACTTTTCTTCTGGGGAGTTCATTCTAGAAACTTCCAGAGCTATAGATAAGGACTACATTGCCATTATTCTACTTACAGCTTCTTTTGAGACTATTTTTTCTACTTCCTGCACATAAAATTAATGCATAATGGGTTAGTATTTTAGTATATAGATAAAAATACTAGCCCCCTTCTAAAAAACAAACAAACTGTGGCAAGATGCTAAATGCATAGCTCAAAAAAATGTGATAAATCATTTTTTATTATAAAAGAGTTAGTCTCTAATATTATTGTATACAGGTAAAATAATCCTAAATTCTTTATCCTTTTACTGAAGTTGCTCATCTTCAGTCATTTGATGTTTCTTTGATTCCATACACAACTCTTTATAAGGTTTCCAAATACCTTATAAGGTAATGAGCTTTCCAATTAGAGACTGACTCCATGCCTGTTGAGGAACATAAGAAATACGTTTGGTGAGGAGGGGTAGGGAAAGAGTCTTCCAGTACTGGAAGGACTACACTGATATGGCATATATTTTTCCAAGCATCTACAACAGCTTTATGGGGAAATGTTTTGTTTCTACTGTTCTTTCTATGCCAATTCAACAGATGCCTTATTTTAAAGTTGATTATGTCCTCTGGGTGACTAAAATAAATAAAAGTCTACCATTGGGAACTCAGAAGCTAGAATTTTAGGAGTTTAGGTCCACAGAATACCTTGAACCTTGAATTCTTCAGAGGAAATATACCCTCTGACTGTGAGTAGAGAAGGTAGTCCAAAGAAGGAATTTACTTTATGGAGGACTAAGCAAAAAGGCAAAATCAATTGGAGGGAGCTCCCTCAGTAGGTACTCCTAAAACTACAGTCCACTAGCCTTACTTTGATGGTATTAGCTAGAGGACCTAATTAGCCCAAGACATTTAAGAATGTTATAAGCACAATGTGTAAGAACAGTAACAATTCAGCATCTCCTCAGTAAACCTGTGACATTCTCTGCCCATAACAGTGCCTCAATGGGAAGAATAAACACCCATAAAACTCATAAATGAAGAAATACACATATAAGGAGCTCATGTAGTTAAATCAACTTGAAGAAATTCCTTTTAGGGTGGCATCTAGAAGTCATATTCTTAAAAGGGTTTGATAAGTGTTCAGAAAAAGAAGTTTACATTATATTACAGATTCTACATGCTATGATAATGTCCAATTTTATACTAACCAGTTTATTCCTCTTTTTTCCCCTAGTAGGGTTTAGATAGTATTTCCTTCCAATAAAATAGTGTACCATTTATTTTTGAAAGTGCCATTTTAAAAGAAAAAATAAAATGTAAAAATGATCTTTCTCATTTAAAATAGCATATAAATATGTTATACTACAATAATATGTAATGAGGCATTTATGATTACAATAACAGTGATGATAAATTTTATCTATATAGTGGTCAAATCCATTTGTTTTGGATAATCCCCCACACAAAAGTTACAGCAAAAAAAACTCACAATTTTACTAACTAATGAGCACGTATAAATAAGTTAGTATTAAATTATACCCCAAAATCTGCTTTCTAAGCTAAAATAATATGGTTTACTGATATCTAAAAAAATTACCTAAAATAAAACTTTTTTAAAAAATCATTTCTTGTAAAGATACTCCACCTACTCCCCCTACTTTGGTAGAAGAACTATTTGCATTATTTTCTCCAACTTCTAAAATTTGGTCTGACCATATTGCCTATGCTCAAAAGTCCTCATGACTGTTGTTGCCAAGATAAAATGCAAACTGATTAAATTGGCATTATTTTTTTTCAAATTTGGCTTCATTTTATTTTCAGTTTTATTCCACATTACTCTCCTTCATAAACTCTATTATAGATAAATTGACTTTCTAGTCATTCACAGACCTAAGCATTGCCTCTTTGATTCCGGATTTTGAGATTCATATCTGGAATATCCTCAAAATTCAGGTCAGAGATAATTTCCTATGAGAAGTATTTACATTCTTTTGCAGTTAATGCTATCTTCTTCTTATGCTATCTTGTATTCATTTACCTATTTGTTTGTTGCATCCTCTAGTAGAATATAAACTCCTCCAGACCAGAGGATGGTCTCTTTTTTCTCTTTTTAAAAAAGTCTTCATATTTCCTTATTTCTAAACGTTGTCTTTATATTGTAGGCATTTGATTTTGGAGTTCAACTGACTGAGTTCAACTTATTTAGATGAAGTGAATTAAGGTGAAGCACTTTGTTTTCTCTTTTAAACCCTTACTTTCTGCCTTAATGTCAATTCTAGGACAGAAAACTGTCAAGGGCTAGGCAATTGGGTTAAGTGACTACTTTCCCAGGGTCACATAACTAGGAAGTGTCTGAGGTTGGGTTTGAACCCAGATTCTCCCAATTCTAGCTGTGACACTCTATTCATTGTGCTAGCTAGCTGTCCCTCAGTGAATGTCTTTCAAAACAAATACTCTGCAGTGTTGTTGTGTCCCTACCTAAATTTGGGGAAACAGTGTGTTCAGAGGATTGGCCATAAATAGACTAGAGGGAATAAATAAGAATAAATATTGAGTAAGAGATTCTGGCTGCAGGCAAGGCTCAGTTATTTTGTTCCTCTGGGAAGTTTTCTCATTTCTCTGAGATTGAATGCACTCACCTAAAAATATCAGGGAAATTTCTATATGCTACCCCTCATTATGTTGAGACCAATTTCCTAATTCAGGGAAGACCCTCAATAATCTCTTAATGGGAGCTACATTTTTTTAAACCCTTACATTCCATTTTAGAATCAATATTATCAGTTCCAAAGCAGAATGATAAGTGCTAAGCCATTAGAGTGAAGTGACTTGCCCAGAATCATATAGATGGAAGTTTATAAGGTCACATTTGAACCCAGGACCTCCCATCTCTATCCACTGAGCCACTTATTTGCCCCAAGGGCTACATTTTTTATATCAAGAATCAGTATGCTATAGTCAAAAGATTACTTAAGTCAATTCAAATCCTTTTTCTTGTGTGATCTTGGGCAAAGAACGTAACACCTCTGGAGGCATTATAAAATGAGGAGATTGGACTAGATAGACTCTCAGTGTTCCTTCCAGTTCTGGTTCTACAGTCCTATGATGCCATGGGAGAAGTGGATTGAGCAGGCCATAGGTTACACAAGACTAAAATAAGTCAATCTGCCAATAAACATTTATTAGGTATGCAGGCACTATGCTAAGCACTGGGGATACCAAGGCAAAAGATAATTTTTTCTCTTAACGACCTGATTATCTACTGAGGGGGGAAGGCTTAAGCTCCCAACAAATATAAACAAACAAGTTATATGCAGTATAAATAGGGGAAAAAATGAGTGAGGGGAGGCATTAGAATTCAGTGAGGTTCAGAAAGGCTTCCTATAGAAGGTAGGATTTTATTTGAGACTTAAAGGAATCCAGGGAAGCTAGTAGGTAGAGATGTGAAGGACGAATATTCCAGGTATAGGAGTAACCCTATTTATTTCTAAGTGAATTGTTTGTTTGATGGGGGGAAAAAGGCTTAGGATACAGCTAGAGAAAATGCCTCAAGCTGAGAGGGTGTTTCATTTAAGGAATAGCAAGGAGGTTGGTATCACTGGATCAAAGAATATGAGGTGGGGAGTAAGGTGTAAAAAGTCTAGAAGGAAGGAGGGGTGGCTTGGTTAGGAAGGGATTTGAATGCCAAACAGAATTTTTTATTTGATCATGGAGGCAATAGGAAGTCACTGAAGTTTGCTGGATAGGGGGGAATTCTATCAGATGTACTTGATGGATTAAAAGAAGTTTGTTATGAATGAATCTATAATGAATTGATGGAATTTCAAGCAATGTAATGAAGTAAAACATCTCAGGCATTTTGGACACTGATCATATTAATAATAAGTAGTATTTATATATTGCTTTGATGTTTACAAAGTGCTTCATATTATCCTCATGACAACACAGGGATATTAAGGCTATTTTTTTCATTGTAAATGAATTTGTTTATTTGAAAAAATGTAGAAAAATATTTCCCTTGAATATAGAATAGTTGAGTGTGGGAGCAGAGGGAATAAATAAATTGGGAGAAGTATTGGTCCATAAATAAAATTTAGAACACATAAGTGTAGACACAGAGATGAAGCTTCAAAGTCTGGGCCTGGATTATCAACAATTGTCCCCATATGCCACATACCACCCCAGAGGTCTTGTGTAAGGAGCCAAGAGAGGGTGAGCATGAAAGATGCCTCTAGACAACTCTGAGATTCCTTTCTCTTGGCCCCACTGAGCCTGTGCAGCCAATTGTTCTGGCAGCCTGGAAGCTTGTATCTTCTAGAGAGCTGGGGAGTAACACATTTTGGATCTCCTGGTAGATGTTGCTGAGGGTTTATAGCAGGTGAGTCAGAACATCCTCAGAGTCAGGATTTTCAATGTCTTTAAGACCTCCAGAATAAATTTCAACTCAGCCTTTAAGACTATCAGACAATCTATCGATGGTATTTGCCAAAGGTCCCAGATCCAGTTAAAAATTCTGGAAATACATTTCCTTTCTATCTGAAGCATGGACTCCTCATAGGCATCCTTGACCACCTTGAAGACTTCCAGCTCCAGAGGTGAAAGACTTTGATCCGACACTTTGACGTCTCCTGCTGGTGGGAGTTAAGATCAGGAGCCTTGACATTATCATAGTCAAGGTAAAAAAGACCAGCATAAGACCCCAATGAGTGAACAAGATGCAGAACTAAGTGTGGAGACAATCCCATCTTTAGAGTTTTAACCAACCACGCTGAAGATTCCCCTTGTATGAAAAATGGAAAGAAATTCAGAAATCCTGCTGCTGCTTCTAGGTGAAAAGGGTAGACCCAGGTGTCTACAGGTATTCTCAGGTGTGGAGAGCAGGCACTGGGAGAGGGAACTGAACACCTCTGGAGGCATTATAAAATGAGGAGATTGGACTAGATAGACTCTCAGTGTTCCTTCCAATTCTGGTTCTACAGTCCTATGATGCCATGGGAGAAATGGATGAGCAGGCCATAGGTTACACAAGACTAAAATAAGTCAATCTGCCAATAAACATTTATTAGGTATGCAGGCACTATGCTAAGCACTGGGGATACCAAGGCAAAAGATAATTTCTTCTCTTAAAGACCTGATGATCTACTGAGGGGGGAAGGCAAAGGATTTATGACAAAAAAGGATATCCACCATCATAGGAGTAGAGTCCAAATGAAGATTGAAACATATCATTCTTTACTTTATTTCCTCCATGAATCTTTGACTAGGGTAAGCAATACGTGGTGTGTTTTATGATATTTAACAGGGAAATATGTATTATATGATGATATATGTACAACCTTTATCATATTACTTGCCTTCTTGAGGAAAAGAGAAGGGTAGAAGAGAGGGAAAAAAGAATGAAACAGAATTTTGGATAGAGCTAATATGAGAATTTATTTCTCTTGGGCGAGCATAATTATTATATATTTATAACAAATCACATGTATTATATTATTTTTCTGTTGCCTATTATAAATGTAAATTAAAAATAAGTGGTAACACAAAAAACAAAGTCTTAAATATATCATACGATAGAATGATACTGAGACCTAAAGTTATCTCATGAAAGGAATCAGATTGATGCTGTCATGGCATAGAGACCCAAAGGCCACATTACTATAGACCCAACACTTGGTACCACTTTCATCCACTTAAAGTTACACTAAGGGATTATTGGCAGTTCTAATATACTGTGAAAGGAAACCCAGAGAGAAATTCTATCAGTTAGACTTATCCTACATTATTCAAGGCTTAATATTTATAATAAATTCATAGGGTCCTGAGATTATTGACTTTTGAGGAGAATAAGATTTTTATAATGTAAGGAGTCATGCTGATTTTTTTCCTTCCCTAAGCATAGACTAAAGTGGTTTTATACAAGGAGATCAAGAATAGTAATTAAGTGTGGCTAAGCTGATATTCATACACACATTCTCTTGATTCTTTTGATACATGCCCAGAAGGATTCATCACACACTAACACTTGAAGGTTAAAAGTAATACTTCTGGTCATCGTCAGACTAGAGTTTCCATGTTAAAAATAGAAGAAAAAAATCTGATGTTTTTTTTCCCCTACTTAAGGTAAAGTCTTTTTAGTTAGTATTCAATCTTATGGGATTAATGAAGGAAAAGTCTAAACCCTCTAGACCAGGGGCTGGCAACCTTTTTGGCCATGAGAGCCATAAAAGCCACATTTTTTAAAATATAATTTCGTGAAAGCCGTACAGGGCTCACAGTGCCACTCCTGTAACAGTGCCTGAAAAAAAATTGACTTTATGGCTCCTGCAGAAAGAGCCATATCTGGCCCTCAAAAGAGCCAGATATGTCTGGAGAGCCATACCTTGTTGACCCCTGCTTAGACCCTTGACCTCACTAGCAAGATAATATTTCTTGTTGATTGAGATCAGTTGTGCAGTTTTGTTTACACATAATAGAACTAAAGAAGTGTAGATCTGGAATTCCATTCAGACAGGTTCATTCAAAATGACTATTATCTTACACACATGTTTAACTTTTTTTTAAAAAAACAATGAAGTGGAGCTGAAAAAAAAATATATATATACATATATATGTATATATATATATATATATATATATATATATATCTTTGTACTATGCTTTGTAGTTTGGGTGATAAGCATGGGACTTAAGTTTGGATGACAGAATTTTAAATCAAAATTCATAGATTTTTCCCTAGCAGGGGTCTCTTTGAAGATGATGTCTAGTGACTATGATTTTTGGTGACTTAATGGCTTCTAGGTAGATGTTCAATAATAATGTTAGTTTTCAGTTGTTCAGTCATGTTCAACTCTTTTTGACCCCCTGTACCATAGTATGCCAGGCTCTTCTAACCTCTACTATTCTCTCAAAGTCTGTGCAAGTTCATGCTCATTATTTCCATGACACTATCTATTCCATCCTCTGACTTTCCCTTTTTCTTTTGCCTTCAATCTTTCCCCAATCAAGGTTTTTTGCAATGTGTTCTGCTTCTCATTATGTGGCCAAAGTGTTCCAACTTTAGCTTTTTCCACTCAATAGTCTGAGTTGTTTTCTTTAAGTGTTGCCTGATCTGATCTCCTTGCTATCCAATGTACTATCAAAAATCTTCCAGGGGGCAGCTGGGTGACTCAGTGGATTGAGAGTCAGGCCCAGAGACAGGAGGTATTGGGTTCAAATCTGATCTCAGACACTTCCTAGCTGTGTGACCCTGGGTAAGTCACTTAACCCCCATTACCTAGCCATTACCACTCTTCTGCCTTGGAATCAATACTCAGTAGTGATTCTAAGACAGAGGGTAAGGGTTTAAAAAAAAATCTTCTCCCATGCTGCAGTTCAAAAGGGTTGATTCTACTGCACTCAGCTTTAGTTGTAGTTCAGTTCTCATAGTTATCATGTATATCACCTTTTAAGTTTTGCAAAATGCTTCATTCAGAGTATTCATTTAATCCTCACCTGGTGAGGTAGGTACGATAGTACTATGCCCATTTTTACAGAAGAGGAAAATAAGGATGAAAGAAGTTCAGTGACTTGCTCAGGATTAATTATTAGTTTATAATTCTCTGAGGCAGAGAAATATAACACATTTCAGCTCAAGTCTCCCTGATTCCAAGTCCAGCACTCGTAATTGATAGCTCATGTCCCACTGTGTGTCAGTCATTGATTTCCTGGGCTGGTCACTCCAAAGCAAATTAGTCCTAGGAGATGGCAGACAGTAAAGAGATAGCACAAAACATTATCAAGACTCCAGAAGGTGACTAGTGTAGGAAGCCAGAAGAGCTGAAGCAGTTAACAGTGAAAGTTCATAGAGGAGATCTCAAAAAGCTATAGTTCCATTAAGAGCCGATAAACCGGGAGGAATTGGTCTAGTAACTCTGAAGGATTATGCTACTTTATTCTTCTTTCCAGAGGCAATGAGTATGTTGTATATACACTGCTCTCTGCTTCAGGAAGAACAAGGAAAGCTTCTCTGTGCCATGGCTTATTAGGGAAGATGAAGAGTTCCTAAATGGCTGACATGGAATACTCCAAGAAGGCAGGGACTAGATGAAAAAAATCTAATTAGAAAGAGGAGAATTGAAATGAGAGTTAAGAGTTTGGCAATTACAATAATATGACAAGGACAGGGGAAAGAAGAAACTCCTGAACCATTGAAACTATTATAGAAGACATAAGAGATTTACCTTGGAGATGGGCAATAACAGAAAAAAAGTTACAAAATATTTCTAGGGAAGAAGACACAGCAATTTAAGTTGTTAATAGGAAGGAGGGCAAAGCAAAGCTTGCCAGTTTCACCAGCCCCTCCTGGCTCTTTTCAGTCTAATTCCTGAGTTGATTTGTGTAGCAGCCAAAGGCACTGCGGGGGTTGAAAAGAATTCTCACACTCTGGACCATTAGAGTCCTAGACACCTCTTTTGCTATTTTATTAAGTGAATGCTCTGGGGTGATTTGAAGGGGACCCAGGCTAACCCTCCAGGGCATTCAAACTTAGTTAATGATTGGACCAAAACTTAGGAGAGTTTATTCTTGGAGACTCAGGAGAAAAGTTCAAAGGGCAGACAATTTAAGCCTGAAGGCTTCTACAGAATTTTCTTGATTGCTTGACCCTGTACAGGAATAGCCTCTGGGGTTGGAACCCAGCCCTCTTACTCCAGGAGATATCACTTTTTTTTGTTGGTTTGTTTTTGTTTGTTTTTGTTGTTTTTTTTCTAATCCTGTCCAACTCCTAGTGATTTCTTTGCAAAGAAACTGGAGTGATTTGCCATTTCCTTCTCTAGCTCATTTTACAGATGAAGAAACTGAGGCTAAGAGGGTTAAGTGTCTTGACTAGGATCACATAGTTACTGTCAGGCTACATTTGAACTTAGGAAGATGTCTTCCTGATTCCAGGCAGGACACTATCTGTTGTGCAAATGGAGATGACAACAGGGATATCAGAGGAGAAGGTAAAAAAAAGCATCTGAGAACTATCATTTAGTTGCTAAAAAATTGAGTCTTTATAATTCAAAAACTCCTTTTCTTTTTCTGCAGCTCATAGGCCTCTCACTTTAACTTAGTTGATAACTGTTTAACTGTATAAACCAAATGGGATTGATATCACAGATTCCAGGAAAATAACATAATTAATCATATTAAAAATCAACACATCCAAAACCACACAATCATCTCAATAGATACAGAAAAAGCTTTTGACAAAGAAAAACCCTTACTAAAAAAATACTCCTATAAAGTAAAGGCAAGTTAGTAGAAGGATCTTAACATTTTTTTTTTTTCATAAAAAGCATCTATCTAAAACCAAATAGGAAGCTATGTGCATGTGATGACTTCAGGGTCCTGAACAATGAGCAATACAAAGTCCTGGGATGCTGATCCTTGGAAGATAACCAATTCTTTTCACTGGGAAGAGAGGATGTCTGAAAGGACACCCTGAGCCTGCAGTCTTCATGGGAGCCTTAGACCTCATGCTTGTGAAGAAAGCAAGTTCTCAAAATGCTCTTCTTTCTGAAGAAAAAAGAGTAAAGTAGGAAAACATCACCTTGGGCCTTCTTAGAGCCAGATCCCTGGAGTCAATGACAGTCTAGGATGGGGCTATAAATTTCAAACAGGAAGAGTCGAGGCACTTGGAGCTGCTTCAGAAGGACCAATACAGAGATATAATGCTGAAGAATTATCAGAATTTTTGTCTTCCTTGGTTATAAAAATCTACCAGTTATCAAGAAAGACACGACCAGGTGGCTAGAATAACATACTAGAAACTTGATATCCTTCATAAACTAGCAGGTAACAAATCTCCATAATATAAACATAAACCCTTAAATATCCATAAGAATTCAAGAAATAAATGGACCCGAACTAGAGCATCCAAATACAACCAGAACTATTACCCACAAGTGCTTGCGTATAATATTGAGCCATAAAAAGTCAAGAATTACTTTTGTAATAAATGTTGCCCTAGTGAATAGTCATAATTTCTAAACCACATGGAATGAAGAGCTTTCAAAATGATGAGACCTGGCAGAAGTTAAAACTGTGTGGGAACAGGATCCAGTCTATGTCCCATCTTCATCTTTCTGCCTGCAACTGGGACTTTTCTTATACATATTTTAAATAAGTCTATAGAAGATGGGCTTTACTCTTATATATTTACAAAAAGTAGTTTCATCAATCAGCACAATAGATTGCAGAGCACTAAATATAAAATAATAGCACCACCAACTTGTTCTTAGACTTATTCAGAATCTCACAGAGACAAATAGGATAACTGCGATATTGGCATGAATAATGAAAATATAATAACAATAACCTCAAAATATATTTAAGACAAACCAATAAGCTACTAGATATGTTGCCTCTAATTGTCCAGATATAACATAGATTTATTTAATATACCAAAACAATGTTTTCAGCAAAAGTTGCCATATCAAATACTTAAAACTTCCATGCTACATATAAAGGAAAACCTTCAAAATATTCTTAATTCCTGTTCCCAGGGAAAAAGTTTTTGTTTTTTATAGCTTTATTGTGCTATCCACAGGGCTCAGACTTACCCACTGTTTGTTCATTAGGATCAGTAGTTCTCAAAAGTTTGCTTCATGATTCTTTTGGGGTGCTCATCCTTTAAAGGGAGTTTATAAAATCAAAATATTATTTGTCTATTAAAATATTCCTCCTTTTTCCAAATATGTATTTGCATGAGTCCAGATATTCTTTATGTATTTCAACCAAAAAAATACATTATAGCAGATTAAATGCAAAAGTAGATAGGAAAATCTGTCTTCTTTGAAGTTAGACATTAGAGATTTACAAAACTATAAAATGATGCCACTCTTCTCACTAGTTTTTTGTTTTGAAAAATAATTTATTTTTATAAAAATGTTGCATTCAAGTCTAATAGATTTATAGTTTTTAGTTATCATTTGCTATATATGAAACAATATAATATTTAATCATTATACATATGATTTGTAATAAATATGTAATAAATTATAGTAAAATGTTTATGTAAGGGAAACAAATTCACACATTAGCTATATTCAAAAATCTATGTCTCATTTTTTTTATCTTCTCCCTCCTACCTCTCCATCCTCCTCAAGAAGGTAGGTAATATGACATAGATTGTAAATATAATACCAAATAATTCACATTTTCCTATTCTTCATGTTGTGAAACAAGACCCATATTGCTTATGCTGGAGAAAATTAATAAATAAAATTTAAAACTAAAAATAAATAAAACCAAACACAAGTATCATATGCAATCAGGACATACTAGAATCTTTTTCAATAAATGTTGAGGTGGAATCAGGATGCTCACTTTTTCCACTATTATTTTATATATTTCTGGAAATGGCAGTAGCAGCAATAAGAAAAGAGAAAAAATTAAATAAACAAAATTACATATAACAGGAGCTTCTTGGAAATGTATAAGGAATCAGTAAAGATACTAAATGAGACAATATCCTCAGCAAAGGTGAAGTCCGAAAAAATTATTCAAAGGAAGGAAAGAAAGAAGGAAAACAAACAGAAAAGAAGCAAAGTGAAGGACCATAGCTTATAGTTTAAGGGCAGCAACCCATTCAAACTCTTAAAATATTCCCCTCTAAACAACTTTAAAATGATTCCTCAAATCAAATTCTGGAACAACAGAGCTAAGAAAAGGCTAATACTTTTTTTCTATATATTCTTTGACCCAGTAATACCACTATTAGGTCTATATCCCAAAGAAATTAAGGCTTTTTTTGTGGTGGCAAAGAACTGGAAACTGAAAGGAGGTCCATCAAATGGGAAATGCCTTAACAAGTTGTGGTGTCTGGTTGTAATGAAATATTCTTGTACCATAAGAAATGACAAACAAGATGATCACAAAAAAAAAACAAAGAAACAAACAACAAAAACTGGGAAGATTTGTATGATCTGATATAGAGTGAAATAAGGAGACCAGGCAAATAATATATATAATGAGTACAACAACATAAATGGAAAAATTTCTCTACACCAAAAAATCGAAAGTAAATGTAACAAAATTATAAAAATCAAGTAGAATTCAACTGAAGGGATATGAAAGGACATCCTCGATCCACCTCTTCATGGAGGGGGAAAAGGCCACAATTGTTACACATTGCACACATTTTCAGATTTTTTCCATATAGTGATCAGTTGTGCTAATTTTTTTATCCTTCTCAAAAATATTATTTATTATATGGGGTGGCTTACTGGGATGGAGACGGGGAGACATTCTTGGGATAAGAGTGATGAGGTAAAAAAACAGAAGATATCAATAAAAGCTAATTTAAAAAAAAGATATTGTAGCCCTGAACTTTCTAAGTGTATTTTGTAGATCTCATTTGGGAATGAAAACTATGTGGTTTAATCTATCAGTTTGAAATGAATTTTCTTTCACTGGGAAACTAAGGAGACACCTGCATATTTTTGGAAAGTATAGCAAGCTATAATTTTATGAGAGGCAGAAGCATAGCTTTCCATTTACAGCCTTTCAGAAAGGTGGATGATAACAGAAGCTAGGACAATTCAATAAAAGACTATGCCTGCAATAAAAAGTCAGACTTCACCCTCCTGAAATGGGCTCATGCAGATCACTATATCTCTGTTTACGGGGGATTTTAAGATAGTCACAAAACAAAACTGCCAAGCATGAAAGAGTAATTCCTTTAACAGCTGTTCACTAAGGTCAAAAACACAGGAGCCACTGAAGGTTACATGAAAACAGGCAGAAGCTGTGATAGTTGATCTTTATGTCAGTTGAAATTTTGAATTTTCCTTCTAGTACAAGGTATCTTATTTAATTTTAAGAAAGCCTCTGATTGGTTACAAGGTTTTGAAAGTTGGCGATCGGTTCCAGTATGTGACTGTCCCTTCATGCTGCGCCATTTCAATTGAGAAGATAAAAATTAATAATAGTAGCCCAGTGCAGATATTTGCAAGAATTGGTTCAAAAAAGAAACAAACATTGATCAATAGCAACAATTTGACACCAATATCCCAATTTCTGTCAAGGCATCAGCCAGAGGAAGGTTATTGTGCAAAATCTTGAAAATATGCTCTCCAAATACACTATTGACAAAAGTGCTGGACATAATAAGAAATTTGATGAAGCTGAATAAATGGCTGCACTGCAGGCAAGACAACACAACTGTATTTGGTGGTCAAGTAGCAAAAGAAATGGCAGTTTAGTTCAGTAGGTCATCCTGTGAAACATTGCTATTTGTGCAGCCCATGTCTTCCAAATTAAAACATGAAATCATTTGAGTCAGTACAAAGTCAGATGCATTTTTCCTTTTCTGCTCGATTGAATAGATTGTTCTCTCTCTGCTTTTACATTTGTGAAGTTCTGTCTCCTTACTGTTTCCCTCCCTTGCCCCCCATTCCCACCTCTGACCGTGGCAGTAGAATAAAAGTTGTTTTTATTGTTGTTTTTAATGAAATGATATAAACTGCTCAGAAGAAATTTTGACTCTGAAACTTGACCTTTCTCTGGAAAGCCCCAATTCAAATAATTTTCCTCAGCCCTGTGAAAAAGCAAATAGTGATTAAAACAATAAATAAAACAAATCAGTGTGCCATACCTATAAACACATAATGTTCAGCCACATGATTATTGAAGTTCCTTATTTATTGACCTTGTCTGCTCTGGAAGTTTCACTGGTTCCAGTTCAGGCCTTCTGGCCAATAGGTAAGCCTGAAAAACAAGGCAACACTTGTCCCTTTTCCCAGTGATAATAATGACTTGGCATCTGTAACACCTCATTTTGTCATAAGTTTGCCAAAAAAAAAAAAAAGAAAGAAAGAAAAGGAATTCATGAAGATGTAAAGGAGATTTCAAAATTTCACAGTAAAAAATGCTTTCTCTTTTTTTCTTTCTTCTCAATTCCTCATTTATTGGCACACATAGAACCCACAACAAAAAAAAACACTATTTTAAAATTATGTGTGTGATTACTTTTTCCCACAAATTTAGTTCTGTGAGATAAATGCAAATGCCGCAAACAGAATAGATTGGAAGTTGGAAGATTTTGGTTTGAAACCTGTTTCAGTCCCTGTGTCATTTGCATGATTGGGCAAATCATCTGACTTTTGGACTCAGTTCTGCTTCATTAGACTAGAACATCTTAGGCTTCTTACATCTCTAACAATCTAATAATTCATGAGCAAAGTTCAGCCCCTTTAGCCTGATATTCAAGCCTCTTCATAATGTAGATGGTTAGTTTTTCTAGCCTTATTTTATACAACTCTGCTCCACATAACCCAACTGGAATATCTGACCTACGCAACTTCTGAGCCTTGGCTCATGATAATTCATCTCTAGAATATTCTTCTTCCAAGTGTTGAAATATTACCCATTCTTTTAAATCCAATTCCAATTCCACCTTCTCTAAGAAGTCTGCTCTGATCCCCCAAATCAGATCTCCTTGTCTTAACATGGTTTTAGAAGTAAAGTGGTGACCCACAAGCCAACTCCACTGCTACTCAACAAAGAAACAGATTTACTCTTCTCTAACATTGGTTAGTTTGTACCTGCTTAGCTCCTTGGGAGGGGCTAACCACTCTGATTCTAGACTTAACTTCAGACAGCTTTAGTCATAAGTAGTTCAGAACTAAAGTGATCTAACAGGCTCTACATAGCAAGAATAACAGATATATGATACCCCATCCAAACAACCTGATAGGTTATTCAAAGACATGGCTGAAATAATTTTCTGGAAAGTCTATGCCTAATATAGAATAGATAAGATAAATGCAATTCAGAAGGCTTTTTAAAAATTATAGTAAAAAATGTTGATTATAAAAAATATAAGAGGTATAGATTATTCCATATAAACACACAGACACACACACACACACACACACACACACACATATATATGCATACGCTTGATATAGACTCTAGGTTAAAACAAAGAACAGATTCAGAATTATATCATGAATAGAATTTTAAGAATATATTACAACCAAAGTCCTTGCCATCGTTAAATGGTTCAACATCAGAAACAGATAAAAAAAATTTATATATATATAATTTATATGCATATAAATTATATATATATAAATATAAATTTTATATATATATATGTATGTATGTATGTATGTATGTATGTATTTAAAACCCTTACCTTCCATCTTGGAATCAATCAAGGCAGAAGAATGGTAAGGGTAGGCAATGGGGGTCAAGTGACTTGTCCAGGGTCACACAGCTGGGAAGTATCTGAGGTCGGATTTGAACCTAGGACCTCCGGTCTCTAGGCCTGGCTCTCAATCCACTGAGCTACCCAGCTGCCCCAGGAGAGATATTAAAGAAGATGAATTGCCATTTGTTTTGCCACTGAACCCTAAGGATCATTGGGCCTTTCTAGCTGATTTGCTAAACTTCTGATATGTGTTATCTCCCTTATTAGAATGTGAGTTCCCTGGGAGAAGGGATTGTCTGTTTTTATTTTTCCTATTGGCATCCTAGCTATTCATTCAGTGCTTTGCTTAGTACTTAATCAATCTTTTATTCATTCATTCATTTATTCACTCATTTTTAAAGAATGTCATTAATATTTCAAAGATAAAATTTCCAAATGTGGATGTTCAAGGTATTTTTCCAGAGCCTAGATTTTTATTTCATAAACGATGAATTTCTTTTCTGTCTTTCTGATATTCAACTGACTTCATAAAATCTTTAAGGTATTCTGGCTTTCCTTAAATTATTAGAATTTAATTATGTTTTTAATGAACAAGGGAAATCAGACATATGACCACAGCATTCCAGAAGATACAACAAAACAAATATTTCCTCAATGATTCTAAAAAGCTAGAAATGAATATTTTGGATTGAGAAAGAAGAAAATGTTAGAGCTAACAAATCAATACAATAGACTTCCATTCTTTGATTCAATACTGAGCCCACTTTAGACAGGAAGGTACACCAGGATTAATAGTCCCTCTGCTATTGCCTTAAATCATATCTGTACTTGCAGGTAAGTATCTCCAGGTGTTTACCCACAGGTAGGTCACTAAAAGTCATTGCAAATCAGGGCAGTTCCCTGAATAGCAGGAATTAACCTATGTGAACCTTGCAGGCATAAGAACACTTAGGGTACTGACATTGTCAATAGATTGATTCCCTTTACAAGTTCTAACTTTTCTCTTTTTCTAACTTTGCTGCCAATGGTGGGTGGACAAATATCTTTTAGCTTCTGAAAACTCCTTTGTTTGGAAGCAGCAAAGGCAGTGGTTTGGCCCACTGCAATTGTTTTGTTTGCTGGCAGGGAATTCTAATTATTCTGTGATACATCAGAAGATAGAAGGCATCATACAGTAGCCACATTGTTCCTCATCTTGAGTCCTTTCTTTCCTTCTCTAGTTTCTGCTTGGGTTGTAGGATACTAATCTAGAATGCATCTTTATCGGCTCCCCACTTCTTTAACTGACCCACTTTAAAATCTCCCCCAACAAATGTATACGGGCAGAGGGAATCACATTCAATACAAATATGCTCAGGCTAACCTATAAACCTAGCTTTGAAACAAACAACCAAAATGGGAAAAAAAAAAAAAAACAACTCCACAAACTCATGAAGATGGATCACTTATACCACAATGAACAAATTAGCTATATATATATATATATATATATATGTATATATATGATTATATGTACATATATATGCACATATGTGTATGCATGTATATAAATATGTACTCAGTATATACATACATACATATCCTCTATCTGAGCTGACTTGTAGTTCTCTTTTCTCTATGTGGATGAAGTTAGATTCTAAAATTTTACCCTAAGAAACTGTTCCTGCCTGTTGCTATTAGTTGTGGTATATAGATGGCTTTAAGAAATGTGTGTGGGGGAAACAGAATACTATTTAATTTGCACATTCAAATGTCAAAATCATTCACTGTTCAGTGGATTTAGAACAGGAACAGATCTCAGAAAGGATGTGATTCAATCTATTTAGTAAACAAAGTAATTAATAGGTAAAGATAATTAAGTGACTTATTTAAAGTCATATCACTGATAAACAAAAGAGTATTAATTCCTTGGTGTAGTACTCTTTGTAGGATACAGCTATTTTATAAGGGCAATATATCTCTATTAAGCACTGAAATGGTTAAGTCCCTGGACCAGGTACCACGTAGGATCCTCAATTATGTGGCTCCAGTTACCAAGAAATTGACAAAACCTAAGGAAGAGGGGATGAATTACATATAAGTGAAAAGATAACTAACAGGACAAAGTCAGGGCAAAATAAGGAGTACAAACAAAAGATACTTTAGAAACCTGGAAGGAGAAGTCATATTAGGCATGAATGGTCAGGAAAGAGGTAAAATAGTAGGTTGTCCTTGCAAATACATTCAATTCCACATGCATTAATTAAGCACCTATTATGTATGCCACTGTGTTCAGTACAGGAGGAAATGTAACATTTATGAAAGAAAGAGTTCCTGTCCTGTTAGAGTTTTCACAGAATTTCTCTCCAAGCAAAAAATTAACCTTTAATTATTTAGCATGAGGAAGTAGGAAGAGAGCTAAATTTGGAATCAAAGGACCTGAAATTGAATCTTGATTCTGCCACTTCCTACTCATATAACCTTGAATAAGTAACTTCCCTTCTCTGAGTCTTAGTTACCATATATGCAAAATGAGGGGCTTTGACTTCATGATTACCCAAATCTAAATCCTATTCAATACAGATAATAGTCTTCTTTGACTATATTAAACATGGAGAGATTTTCTTCCTATCTCTTTCAATATATGCGACTAAAGGATTATTTCCTAGTTTTTATATTACCATATCATCTTACTACTTTGAAATCTGTTGGACTTTGCCATGGGTTCAATGTGATGTGGTGGTAAAAATGGCTGCCTTCCAAGCAATTGATCTGGTTTTGTTTCATAACCAAAATAACAATATTGAGAAAAAGAGTGGAGAAGAGGGCAGAGGTGGTCCTTGCTATTAAGAAGAGAAAAGAAGGGGATGATAGTTTAAGGGGGGGAAAGGGGTTTGGGGGTTCAATATGTTAAAAGGTGGTCGCCAGGGAAAATCTTCCCAACTTAGGAATAACCTCAAGTCAAAATTGACTTTATGGAAGTTTATTTACAATTGAGAAGAGAGAGAGAGGAAATAAAGAAATAAGACTCTAACGCAGTAGGTAAATTACTAAGATCCTCTAATTAATGCAGGTAGATCTAATTAACCCTCAGCAGAGAGTCAGAGGGCCAGAGGCCTGGAGGTGAAAGAAGCAAAGCAAAGAAGTTCCTTTTTTTTTGAAGCTTTTAATATTTTATTTTTTTAGAAAGATTTTATATAGTTACATGATTCTTGCTTTTACTTTCCCCTTCACCCCCCCATAACCAAAGTGTATTTCCACTGGTTTTAACATGTGTGGTCAATCAAGACTTATTTACATATTACTGATAGTTGCATTTGTGTGGTTGTTTAGTGTCACATCCCCAACCATGTCTGCATCCACCCATGTGTTGAAGCAGTTGTTTTTCTTATATGTTTCCTCTCCTGCAGTTCTTCCTCTGAATGTAGGTATCATTCTTTTCCATAAATCCCTCAGAATTGTCCTGGGTCATTGCATTGCTGCTAGTACAGAAGTCCATTACATTCGATTTTACCACAGTGTATCAGTCTCTGTGTACAATGTTCTTCTGGCTCTGCTCCTTTCACTCTGCATCAGTTCCCGGAGGTCTTTCCAGTTCACATGGAATTCCTCCAGTTTATTATTCCTTTGAGCATATTAGTATTCCATCACCAGCATAAAAAGAAGTTCTTTAAGAGAAGTTCAGGAAGATTTAGTCAGGCTTTAAACTTACCACATGGAATTCAAAAGAAGATATTTAAAGCAGTCTCACAAGGGTTTTAGCATTCCAGCCAGCACTCCTCCATGGACCAGAAGAATTCCTTCACCAGCCACCCTCTTCACCAGAAGTCCCTCTCTCTCACTCAACTCCCTCTTTTTAAAGGGGTCATTTGTGTGTCACTTCCTGTGTCTCCCTCCTACTTTGTGTGTCCAATCACAATAGACACTTTCTCATAGAATGCCTAGGGGGCAGTCAGTTGATTCTGATTCATCACTCACTCTAGCACACATGGGCTACGGACCCTCCCAGAATTGGAGGTGCTCTCACCTTTGGTGATTAAATCTAAAGAGGGACAGTTTAGACTTAATCCAATTATCACACTAGCACTTATAGGAATGCATTCCCAGAATGTCAAAGACAAAGGAAAAGGCATTACATATGGAGAAATGTTTATGGCAGCACTTTTTATAACAGCACAAACCTATAAGAAAAGTTGATGCTCATTGATTATAGAATGGCTTAATGAAGTACAGTATATGAATGTACATATATGTCTTGTGTAAAATATTATTTCACAATATAAGACAGACTTAAAGGATTTAGAGAAACTTCATAAAATTTATATAGATTGATGAAAATGGAAATAACCAGAACCAGGAAAATAATTTCCATGATTATTTACCTGGCTAATGTAAAGGAAATACCTGAAACACTGAAATACCTCTGTACTAAGAACAATCATAAGCTCAGGGTGCTGTTCATAAAGCATGTTACCTTATAAGAGACAAGAAGGCAATGAAGGTAAGTATAAAATGAAGTTCATGTTACCACTGTGCTCAATGTGTTGATTTTTTTTTGTCAGTCTTATTGCAAAGGAGAATTTTCTTAGAGGTTGTTGGGAAGGGGATCATTGAGGGGTTGCAGTAATATTAATTAAAAAAATAAGCATTATATAGTGTATCTGACCAGTGGAAAAACAGGTTCTTAAAAAGGGGATCAAGGTGTTATTTTAGCCTAGGGAACTGTCTAGATATTAAGCTGTAATTCGTGAGTATCTTGGCTGTTACTAGAGAAAGGAAAGCAGGTGTCCACTTTCCCTCACTGAACCAGCAGGGCACAAGGCCCTGAAACCAATGAGATATTTAGATATAAAGAAAATATCTCTTTAATTACAAATATATTAGGAGGTGAGGATTAGGAAAAGAGGGGTCCCTACTTCTAATTTTCCTATTTTTGCACCTGCCTTCTTATGTTAGTTGCAAGACAAATTCTTCGGTTTCTTGAAGCTCCCCGACACTTCCTGATCTAACTAAATCACCCCAAATCTGTCTAAGACCTACCTGGCTAAAAATCCTCCTTTTTACTCCCAAAGGTTGGTTTCAAGGGTTTGGTAATAGTGGTTCAGAATGACATAGCTTATTCAGCAGAGTTTGACCCTGAGTTGGACCCCAAAGCCCAACCTAACTTAGAATAAAGCCCAGGCAAGTTGGCATACACAGACAGCAGGAATAACCAGATCTGCTCTAAACTGCTCTCCCACTGATCAGGAACCATAGGGAAGGATTGAAGGCTTGTCCTTTGTTCTCCAAAGACTTGAGATAGGAAAAGCTCCTAGAAGCAGCTCTTCCTCCCTCTTCTTGGGCAGGACCAGGATCAAAGTGGCAGTCCAAGACCAAGACCCAGGACCAAGTCACAGTTGCCTGTCCATTAACCCTTATTTCTCTACCCCTGGCTTCTGGAATACTTTCTCTAAAGTTCTTGGCATGTGTCAATTCCAGTTTTGTAAAGCCAACTTTCCATCTTATGCTTCTCTATATAATTTCCCTATTACACCAGCAGCTACAAAATATTCTTACTTGGGTTGACCACTTGACAGTTGGAAGGTTTAAATCTTAAGATGGGGAAGACATAAAAAAGAAGGCAAAGAGACACAGAGATGCAGGATATTTCAGAATGGCATTTAGCCTGTTTGTTGTTCTTCTGATGGTATGAGAGAGAGCAAGTTCTAGGTGAATACAGTTTTTATTGAAGTTCCAAGGAATGGGGAACGAGAGATAGTTAATCAAACATGTGACATGGTAGAGAATTTAACATCAGCTTGGTAAAAAACAGCAAGATCAAAGAGAAAGAGACTAAGACAAAGTAGTAGCCAAAGCCCAGCCCAGAGGTTCATTTGATCTTTGGATTGCAGGCCTAGGGAGGGGTCAGGATACCACAAGATTTGAGTCTCAATACAATGCAAGGATCCAGAAATCAATTATGTGAAATATTAGAAATGTGTTCATAAGTCTGGTACATGAGCATATGGCTCATAAGAGTCAGCTATTGAATGCATCTTTAATACTTTTATGATTTATTTATACATGGAATGCTACATATATAAAATAATTTAAAAACAGAAAAAAGTTGTAAGGTGTGTCAGTCAAATTATTTATAGGTCAAGGATTGGGATAAGAGAAATGGAGGTGGGATTCAGGAGGGTCAAAGACAAATAGACAGGCACAAAGTCCTCTTGCTGATCAGTGACAAAGTTTAATGATTTGAGGTACATACTTTAGAGGGGAAAGGTATTTTCCCCTATAGGGACATAGGCTAAGGTATTAGGTAAGTCTTTTGCAGAGACAATAGTTAGTTATGATTTACAAGATAGAGACAATGGATATAGGTGACCTCAGTGGTTCTAAACAGAGTTTTCTATAGGATAATAAATCACAGCAAATATGTAACCATCTAACAGAGTTTCTCATAAAATTCCTGCATCAGTAATTACTTGAAAGGATATTTAGTATGTGGGATGGAATTGGATTAAATTCTCATACTGGTGTATGTGGGGGAATCTACATGTCTGACTATGTCTAAACTATGGCTGTGATTTTATTGGGGCCTACTCTCACTACTGGGGACTAAAAAATGTCAGTTAAGGCTCCCATTCAACACTACAAAAAGAGAATGAGCTAAGCAATAAATCAAAAAGCCTTTATAGGGTCAGGTAAGTAGCTCAGTGGATTCAGAGTCAGATCTAGAGGTCCTAGGTTCAAATTTGACCTCAGATTCTTTCTAGCTACATGACCCTAAACAAGTCACTTAACCCCATTGTCTAGCTCTTATAATACTTTTACCTTTGAACTAATAAAACAGCATTTATTCTAAGATGGAGAATAAAGACAAAAAAAAAAGCACTTATGAATTCTTCTATGTACCTGGCCTTGTGCTTGTCATGAAGAACATGAAAGGGGTGTATATAATATAAGAATTTAAATTTATTTTTATGCTAAATATGAGAATTCTAACATAATACTGTGGTTGCTGATTTAAAAACATTATAGCTTAAGTCAAAATGACTTTTAGCAGCTTTATTTACAAAGAGGTGGAAAGAGTGAAAGAGGAAAAATGTAAAGAGACAGAAAATGCTATTTAGCTATAAAATACCCTGAGTTTAATCCTAATGTCTCCAGATCACAAATGCAAATCTGAAAGTGAATCTGACTGCAAGCTAAAGTCCTAATTAGAAAGCTGAAATTCCAAGTGCCAGGAGACACTGAAGAATACACAAAGAATCTTCAGTGCACAGGAGGCTAAGAACACCATGAATATCACCAGAACTCATGAATTCTTGAGCTGGCCCTTTTAAAGCAGTTTTCTCGAAGTACTTTATGGGAACCAATTGCAGTCATTCAATTTGCCTAGCACTGCCCAAGGGGAAGATGCTTTGGAGGTGTGAGCTTACCCTGGTAAGTGACTTGCAAATTCTCTTACTTAGTGTCAAATAAGGATACTTTAGTTTTTGATTGATTAATTTAAAAGTTGCTAATTGATAGACAAGGAGAGTTTGATTCACTCTTCACAATAATAAAACTCTAGTGGACTCCAAGGAATTAGATTGGAATAGGGTATGGAAAGGAAAAAGGTAGGAGAGAAAAGAATCACCAATTATAAAAATGCAGAGGAAAAGGACCAAAGAATTCTGATGATTCAAGGCAATTAGTAAAATTTATATTACACATGTAAGTTAGAATGGACTGATGTTATTAATTAATAAAAACCTGTAATTACTAGCAAATAGCTGATTACAAGCTAAAGATGATTGCATATGATATTCATAAAAAAATGACAATGCAGACATTTCTTCGGATAAGATACCAAAAAGTTAAAACGGGTAGAATTCATGATTAATAAAGTTCTTTTACTTTCTTCAGGAGGCAAGGGTCTATTTCCTTGCTTAAACTTTTAATAGACAAGCTCTAGATCCATTGAAACATATTTAAATAGGATTGGTATACGTTGATCAGAAATCCAATAATCATCTAACCATATTTATTACACTTTATTTGTTTTCCATTGGGCAGCTTTAGGAATTCAAATTTGGTCTCAGGCACTTATTGGTGTATGATTTTAGACTATTGTATGACTCTGCTTACCTCAGTTTCTCATTGATAAAATGAACTGGAGAAGGAAATGTCAAACTACTTCAGGATCTTTGCTGAGAAATCCCCACAAGGGGTCACAAAGATTCAGAAATGACAGAAATGACTAAACAACTACTTGGCTTCTTTTTGGAAATCTACCAGAAAGCCAGCTGGTGGAGAGCCTTAAATACTAGGCTATGGAATTTATATTTTATCTCACAGACAAGAAGCAACAACTAGTTTTTGGTAAGGGAGTGACATGACCAAACATACATTAAGAAGATTATTGTAGTAACATACAAATAGATTGGAATAGAAAGACTGGTAGAAGGAAGAAGAGAAAGGAGTATATTACAATTGTCTATGTGAAAGATGATGAGAGACTAAATTAGCATATGTACAGAAAAAGGTGAAAGAGCTGCTTTGGACATAAAAGCAGTGTAGGAGGCAAGAGGTTGGATATAGTAGGGGAGGGTACTAAAAGAAGTTTTGCTTACTTTAGGGTAGGAGAGAACTAAGATTGTAGAGAAGAGGAAAAGATCTCTGGGAGGAAGGGAAACAGAGAAAACTAGATAATCAGGAATAGGCAGAGCTAGAGAGTGATGTTGGAGAATCTGAATTAAGAAAGGGAAAAATTAAAAAATGAATAAGATTTTTTGAGAGGACAGAGAAGAGTACTGAATGAGGGATACAAGTAGTGAGATTATTGTTGATAAGGAGAAGGGTGCCTTCATCTTCTGAAACCAGAGATAATGATAAGTGGAGAAAAACAAAAGAAAGATTTTAAATTATGGAAAGGAAATGAAAATTGAAAATGTAAAATGAATTCCTTTGTCTTCTTAGTATGAGTGTCAGACAATCTATTGAAAGAAATAGGTATAGATGTGGATTTGGTGTCTTGAAGAGACCTTAGTATAACCGCTACAAAGGTGTGTGAGAAGTAGCCAATCAGAGATGAACTAAAGTATTTCTTTGCAGTAGTTCAGATAAAAATGATGTGATATAACTATACATTTATGATAAAATTAGTTATTATGTTTTTGTGACTTCCATAGTATTTTGTAGTTGCAGAAAAAATATAGATAGCAAATGATAGAGATAATATTTGGTTGGGTTATTAGCAGATTTAGTGTATGTCAGTGGGTAGAAAATAGGCATGGAATAAACTGCATTTATACAGACACATTTACATTGCATTGTAAGGCTTATTTACATCTTTCATTACAAAACCCTCCATACTATTCTCATTTTAAAGAGGAGAAAACTGAGCTGTAAAGAGCTACCCATAGCCACATAGCTAATGAGTACTGTAAAGATGGGATTTGTGCAAGGAGGATGGGACAAAAGGAGCCAGAGAAGGAGTGGCTGATGGTTGGTGACAGTTACTGACAGTTGAGAGACCAAAGGGAATTCTGGGAAATGCTCCAGAGAAATGAGGAGGAGGAAAAGGGGTTCTGGCGGAGGACATCCCAGCTAGGATCCAGTCTTGAGGGCTTCCTCAGGATCTTTCTTTGGAAATTGAAACCCTGATTCCCTGGTCAAAGATTCCATCACATCTCACCCAGCAAAACTTCAATAATCGAGTAAGCTAAGTGTTTGGTCTCCATTTGGGGAGTGATCTCTTAGTCCCCTTCCCCCATTACCCAACCTTGCTGAGAGACCCTTTCCAGTCTAACTTGCAATTATAGAAAAGGGTAGAAATAGAAACAGAAGGAGAAGGGGCAGGGGAAGAAGCTTGGGAGTGGGAACCCCAAAGATTCCCTCCTGAGTGACAGATCCCATAGAAAGAGAAGAGGGCACCCCAAATCCTTCTGCCCTTCACTCCTTTCCCCAATCCCTGAATTGTGATTAATAAAAGCCATTAATTAGTCAGATAGCATTCCAGAGTGCCTGAGAGACAACGAGGGAGAGGGGAACCACAGCTTGGTCTAGCTGCTTCCATCTTGGAGTCAGACCACCCGTTGTGAAGTTGACTGACTTCAGGGGAGGTTTCTGTGAACCCCGTCCTCATTCAGAATCGGATTGGGATACCACATACCTTGTCTTATAGGGAAGCCTCACCCCCGACTCCTCTGGGGCAACACAACCATCCAGGTCACCCAGTTTCAGGGTGACACCCCCTCAAAGTCTCCCAGAGTATATTTGGCAGGAGGGGAGAGCTAGAAGAGAGTCTCACCACATACACTCACTCTCTATCTCCCTTCTATCATAACACTGGTAGCTGGCTCTTTTTATTATTACAATACTAACATTAAAGGTTTTCTACATGCTATATGTAATAGGAATATATCTGTATTCCTGTTCAGAAGATGAATCTTCCCTTGCTTATTGTAAGGATGGGATTTGTGCAAGGGGGATGGGACAAAAGGAGCCAGAGAAGGAGTTGCTGACAGTTGAGACCAGAGAGGATTCTGGGGGATTCTCCAAGGAGGGAAAGAGGAAGAAAAGTCTTCTGGTGGAGGCCCGGGAGGAGAGAGGAGGAGGACATCCTAGCTCAGATCCAGTCCTGAGGGCTTCCTGAGGATCTTTCTTTGGAAATTGAAATCCCAATTCCCTGATCAAAGCCATTCCTTTGTATCTCACCCATCAAGACTTCAATCATTGAGTCAGCTAAGTTTTTGGACTTCATTTTGGGAATGATCTCTTAGTCTCCTTCTCCCATTACCCAGTCTTGCTGAGAGACCCCCTTTCAGTCAAAACTTACAATTATAGAAAAAGAATAGAAACAGAAAACTAGAAATAGAAATAGAAGGAGAAGAGGCAGGGGAAGAAGCTTGGGAGTGGGAACCCCAAAGACTCCCTCCTGAGTGAGAGGCTCCATAGAAATAGAGAAGAGGGTACCCCAAAAATCCCTCTGCCCTTCACCCCTTTCCCTAATCCCTGATTCGCAAATAATAAAAGCCATTCATCAGTCAGATAGAGTTCCAGAGTGCCTGAGAGACAACAAGGGAGAAGGGAACCACAGCTTGGTCTGGCTGCCTCCATCTTGAAGCCAGACCACCTGCTGTGAAATTGACTGACCTCAGGGGAGGCTTGTGTGAACCCCACCCTTATTCAAAATCTGATTGGGGTACACCATACCTCATCTTATAGGGAAGCCTTGCCCCCAACTCCTGTGGGATGGCATGACCATCCAGGAGACCCAGTTTCGTGGTGACACCCCCGCGAAGTCTCCCAGTGTATATTTAGCCACAGGGGCCTGCTGTAGGAGAGAGTCACCACATAGACTCTTTCTCTCTCTTTCCCTTCTATGAAAAATTGGTTACAGGCTCCCTTTATTATTACATTATGGGAAAAGATAATGGAAAAAGAAGAGAGGAAATTGCTGTAATCTAGTGTTTGGTCTTTGGATCCTAGAGAGAAATGTACCTGCCTTTCAATTCTGTTATCATCTTCTTTAGCCCCAAATATACCAAACCTACCAGCAAAGGAGGGGGAAGTTGGGTGTCAGAACTGGTTCTCTAATCTTGCAGTGTGATTTTATGTTAGATGTTTTTGGAGAATACATCTATAATGCTAGTTCATTTCAGCCAGTATTCTATTGATTCTCTTTTGGTTCTCTGGTTATGTTTCTCTCTAATAGCCATTTTCTATCTTTAATCTATTCCTTATCCTATTTCTAATAATTTTATCTAGTATACCTTAATTTTGCTCATTTTCTTTGTCTTCTAGGTTGCCTTTGCACACTTGAAAGACACTGTAATGTTTGAATTAGTCTTGCCTATCCTAGGCATAGTCAGTCATTGAATATTAGCCTCTGTAAGGAGTAAAAAGTAGGGTTTGGTTGGGAGAATATTAAAAAGGGGTGGTTGCAAATGAACTGAATAAATATCAATTCATAATGAAAAAACCTCAAGTCAAAATAACTTTTATGGTAGTTTATTTACAAATGAGAAGAGAGAGAGAAAGTAAGAAAATCAGAGAGAGAATAACATAAGATAATTAACTTAACTAAATATTTTGCTCTGGCCCCTGGATCAACCTAGGCAGGGCTAATTAGTCTTCAGCCAGAGAAGGCTCAGCCTTGGGCCTTGGGCCTTGGGCCAAGGGCCGAGTCTGAATGAAGGAAAAGCTTCAGTCACGAAAGCTCTCTTGAAAGGAGAGTTCCTTTAGAGAAATCCAGAAAGGTCAGGCTTTACACTCACCACGTGTAGTTCTAAGGGAGAGATTTAAGAAGAGAGTTACAGGAAGTTGTTACTCCCTTTTAAAGGCACTTCTTTTGCATCACTTCCTGTGCCTTCCTCTTTGTTTACGTGTCTAATAACAACAAACACTTTGCTTAGGATTGCCCAGGGGGCAGTCAGTTAATTCTGATTCATCACTCACTCTTGCATAGTGGGTTACAGACTTTCCAACTTGTGAATTAAGTGGGGTTATTTACACTTTTAGTGATTAGATCTAAGAATGGGCAGGGTAGATTTATTTTCATTATGTAAGAAGGAAAACTACATATTTATATATATATATATATATAAATGTGTGGCTGCCAGGAATCAACAATTCAGGTTGATTCCATAATTAAATCAGACTCAAGTCAGCATCGGGTTGAGGAGTTTATTTACAATCTGGTAGGTAAAAAGTAGGAATAAAGAGAAAGGGAGAGGCTAGTCCAGGCCAAAGGCCTGGACTGAGAGAGAAGGTTAAAAGGCTAAATAAATGAAGCTGTAAGCCACAAGGCCCAACAGCCAGATAGGCAGAGTTTAGAACTGGCCCAGCTAGGCCAAGGAAGTCAGCCTAACTTACCCACATGGCAATATAGAGTGTAAGCTGTCTGTGGTCTCAGGAGATGCTTCTGCTCCCAGTTCAAGAAGGCAACTGCCCCCACAGGAAGTTCACTAACTTACTTAAAGAGATAGTGTCTTTCATCACTTCCTGTGGTCCACCTCTAATTCAAATGGACAAATGGCAGTTTCTACATTGATTTGGACTGCCCTTTGGGCAGTCCCTTATTCTTGATTTGTTACTTATTGTCACGTGTGGGTAACTCGTCTCCCCTCCCCACTAAGGGAGGTTAGGATTACATCATTTCTACGCCTAGGATGGGTAGATTTTTGACTATTAATGGGCTCGAGCTAATTCTATTTACACAATTATCATACCTCTTAAAACTCTTTTTAATACAATCAGAGATACTAAAAGATTATCTTACCAATGTATTAATTTGATTCTTATACTATGAAATTAATTTTATTAATTTATAACATATCTTCAGAAAATAGGATTACTTTGGATGCATGGATGATATACCTGAGTGGAAAGACCAATAGATCCTGAGTCAAAGAATCTGTCTCTATCACTAACTTGATGTGTGATCTTGGGGAAATCAATAACTTGAACTTCAATTTGTTTATTTGTACAATGAAAAAAAACAGGACAAGATCAGGTATTCTTAACTGCTAAGTAATATGCAGATATATTTCTGAAGATGGATGACTTGTAAAGGGAAAAAAATTACATCTTTATTTTCACTATCCTCTGAGTAAATTTAATTTTTTTTCAATTATTTAACAACATTATTCTGAGAAAAGAGTTTTCAGACTGCCAAATGGGTCTAAGACCTTGTTGGCAAATATGTATCTCAGTGTGCCTGAGGGGGCTGCTCAATTCTTCTCCATGGAGCCTGAAGACATTTTTTGCATGCCCTGCCCTGCCCCCCAGCCACCCAATGTGAGCACTTTCTCCCTCTGCTGTCTGGGGTAATGTAGGGGGTTCACAGGCAGCTTGAAGGTGCAGTTTAGGCATGTGATCTCTAGAAGGTTCACTAACACTTGAAATTATTTTAAAAGGTTAAGAACTCCTGGATCAGAGGACCTAACAGCTTTAAAATTCTAATAATTTTTACAGAATTAATGATTTGGGGACTAACTATATCCATTTAGAAATTTTTGGAATCATTTCTATATTTCAATAGCCTTTTAAATAAGTTGTTGACTCTTTTCCCCTTTATTTCTGCTCTCTCTGAGCTGGGTTTGACAGAATATTATAATATCTTTGTAGTGCTATTATAGTACTAAAAGTCAATATTATTGGAAACAGTTTCATTTGAGCATGTATTTCAATAGAGAAATAAAATAATGATTATTGTAAAAATAAGCATGATCATGTTTATAGGTTGTTCCTTTTTCATTTCCTTTAAATTAAAAAAATGCAATTGTGATAACTCTGTGGAATCAGTGTACAAACTCTGATCTAAAAGAAATTGGTGGTATTTTTACAGTATGTGAACACAACCATCTGATTTATAGTTCAATCTGCTAATGCACTCTGTTATTAGGCCACCTGGCAGTTTTATGCATTGTGAATTTAAAGAGGAGCTCAATGTAACATAAGCTTTACAAGCTGGGGAAATATTATTGAAATGAAACATGAATGAGGACCATTTAAACAATAAAATGATGTGTATAGACTATATATTTTTTTTGGTTTTAGCAAATACATGTCCTTGTTATAAATTCTGAAGTTAGTTAGGGTCCTTTAAGATTGCAAAGATGAAATTCAAAACAAACTAATTATTAGAATACTGTTAATCATTTTGTTTGCATGTTCTCAGAGAGAATAAAAAATATAACCACAAATTACTTCTGAAAAATTAATATGACATATCAAAATTTTTTTTTTAGTACTCACAGACTTGTACTTGGGGAAATGTTGTCAAGAAGGAATTGATTGGGTGAAAAAGTATAACTTATCGAACACTTCTTTTATGACTCTCAGGTTTATTATCATTTAAGGGTTTTGAGCCACCATTTTAAAAGTACTAAATAAGATCTGTAGAAGGATAATCCTAGAAAATATCGCAGCAGGCTAAATAGTGGAATAAAGAATCCAGCGTCTCTGTATTAGATTTGAAAAGAATACAACATTCGAGTATAACATCATATATGAAATTACTTCTATTAGCTCATGGAAATCAACAGTGGTATAAAACCAAAAAACCATTGTACTTGAAAACATTTAGGAAATTTTGGTTCCCTTTTTAAAAAAAAACTGCCATTTTCCTCATTCCTGTCCCCCCCCCCAAATATGCCAAATAGTAGTTGGAGAGAATGGGATTTGACAAGTATTATTCATTCTAAAATATTCCGTATTCTACTTAAAATGTTCCATTAAATGGACAAAGAGGATTTTAAAAAATTAGTTCTACAATTGTGTGTGTAGACACATCACCATAGGCATCTAAACATATTTACACAACAAAATAAAACATTATTAAAGGCTTTAAAAATATTCAGAGAATATTTTTGCATTGTATCCACATCTGCAGAACATCTAACAAGATTTAAAGGGAAAGGTTTTTATATAAAAATAGTCTCTGTTTTCTCTGGATTTTAAAAGAAGTGCCTCTTAAGTGTGATCATGACAATGAAAAGCAGATTTCTATTTTTGCTTATGTTTTTAAATAAATAGTGTTTCACAAAATGTTAGCAAGAAGATAATTATATATGCACATTTTTAAACTGGTATTTGTTTTTAAAAAATATTGCCTCATATTCACCAGGATAATTTAGCAATTAAAAGAACCTAAATGTTTTATTAGAAATAATCTTGAACATAAATAGAAACAACTAAATTTGCTTAATAACTATTTATATTTAATTAATTAATTTCAATGCATAAAGTATCATAACATTATTCCAATCATTCTTTCTCAATCCTTATCAGTCTTTTTTTATTCTCATGTACTTTTCCTCATAGGCTTTTATTCTAATTCAAAAACACACTTAATATATAACTAATTATTTCAATATACTCATACTCATGATATTTATATTTTAAAATAATAAATCATTTTTATTATTACTCTGTTCAAATATACTCCATGTCTATCTGAATATGATAGGAAGATAAATTTAAAGACTAAAATAAAATTAAATCTGACATTATCCAAGCCACGCTATTTACCTTTATCAGTTCAACAAGGAACACCTAAAACTTTCACTATATTTACTGTTTATTGTGGGTTGTTGTATCTTATATGATCCCATAATCTTTCTTTTGGATTTTTTAAAAAGTATATTATGAAATTGTTTAAACCCAAAAATATAAAATTCATATAAATATTTGTTATAGCTCTGGAGTTGGGGGCTAATTTTTCAGAGTAGATATTTGTACATTTCTTATACCAAACCTTTCATTGTTCTTTTTCCCAACTTAATGTGCCCTGAAGACTTTTGGTTTTGGAACTCGAAGAGGTCACAGGATATGATAAAAATCATTTTACTGTTATGAAAATTGCTTGTTCCAGTGGACGATTTCACTACTTCATTTATAGCATAAGTGCTCATTGTGTTTCCACTGGCTGGTATCTGACCCCTATATTTCTCATTTTCCTTCTGAAATGTGGGTCAGCAATGTTGTCAAAATCTTTTTTCTCCCGTAAAACATTTTATTTTAAGAAATTTGACACTATAGTCTTCTTAAAAGATAGGTAAAAAAAGACCTTCTTGATGGCATTCATGGCTATGAGATGTACCATTGCCATTGACCTCACAACTCTTCTTAAATAGTCATAGAAGGGCAACAAAAATTGTCAATTAGACTTTCGGGAAATAGCATTCAACCTTACTCAACTGGTGCGTGGCAGCAACAGCATGCATAACTTGCTTCTATATGAGAAGGCGTTCAAGCCTATAATAACTAGGGTTCAACAAATTTGAACTTCCTTTCTCAGCTGTGGATTTAGAAGCTCTTGATTTGTTATACTTTTGTTAAGGGTTTAGAAGAATTGACATTGTTGCATTTGAATGTTATTTCAAATATGGAGGCCAATTCATAGTTCACATGTCAGGGTGCTGTCACATTGTGAAGGGAAGTCCATCCTTCTCCCTATATAAAATCTTAGAATCATTGGTTTAGAAGTAAGAAATATTTTTGAGATCATTTAATTTAACTCCCTCATTTTCTAGATAAGGAAACTGAGGCTCACAGAGGTTAGTTCATCAAATACTCTTTGCACTACGTCATAACTCCTTCCAAGATTTTTTTCTTCCCTCTCTGGCTTTCCAGGGTGAAAATTGTGTTCTGTCTTTTGTAGATATTAGGTAGGAGGAAAAGGTATTCAGTAAGTAAGAGACGTGGGTATTTTTCCCTAAACAGATTCTCACAGGGAAACCAAAAGAGTCCATTCCTAGGTTTTCTTTTTTCACTGATAACAACAAAAATGCAATTTAAGTCTAAGGACAACATTGATGGGGAAACAAGGTGGATCCGGGGAAACATTATTCATGTAAAATTCAAACTAGAAATTATGAGAAAGAATGAAGAGGTGTTCCTTTAATCCTGGCACATTTTAAATATTATGCAATATTTGACTCCCTTTAAGAATGTGACTAAACTAGTGTGATGATAATACCTTAATTTTTTTTTTCCTTCATGAAGGGACTGAGTCAAGGCTTACCCAATGGTAACCTGATCCATTGGTTTCATTTGAAAATGAACTTTTACCAGGCCTAGACCTGTTTCTCAAAGGAAGAAACAGGGAAAGGGAGATGGGAGTAGAGCCAAAAGTGGTTGCTTTGGAAGAATTATTTCCCCTGAATGGAAAGGAAGCCAGTTATAATAGTTCAACTTCAAGACAAACAATAGAAGTCTGGTGTCATATCTGCCAGAAGCTGAATTAAGAAATCAGAAGAATAACAACAGCTGGGAGAGGCCTTAAACTGGTCACTTATTTGCTATGGTGACAGTAATTACCCAGCTACAATCCATCTCTTTTATTCTTCAGTGTAATACAGACACACAAGAGCCCATCCTCACTGTAGATGAATTATAGTTGACAAAACATATAACATGACTTAAAATATCTTGTGTTTGAATAAGAGATTTAGTCAAGAAAATATGTGTCTAGCACCATTTATAAATCAAATAAAGTAGATAAGTGATCTTGGAAAAGTCACTTTACCTCTAAAAAGTTTCCTTATTTGTAATGCTAATGGCTTACTTTTTATATAGTCTTTTATAACTTGCAAAATATTTAGCATACATTACCTCATAATCCCATAAAATGAGGGAATGGGTAGACCAGATAGCCTCTAAGGTTCCTTCCAGTTCTATAATTCTATGATCCTAAGGTTGATGATATAATTATAACAGCTAACATTTGTAGAAGCACTTTAAATATATTATCTCATCAGAACCTTATAACAGTCCTGTGAAGTAGACTATGATTATCCCCACTTTACAGATAAGGAAACTGAGGATGAAAGAAGTTAAATGACTTGCACAGGGTCATACAGTTAGGAAATGCCTGAGGCATAAATCGAACCTAGGTAAAGACTGACTGGAAATTCAACTTTCTAACCACTATGCCAAGATGATTATAATATCACCTTACCTTGTTATAGTAATTTAGGATTTATAAAATAGTTTCCTCATTAACTACCCAGAAAGGTTGAAAAGATAAATATTATTTCCCTTATTTCACAGGGGAAGGAATTGGGACTTTTTTGTTGAATTTTAGTTAGTTTTTATTTTCAATTCCAAATTATTTCCCTCCCTCTTCTCCTCTCCTATCTATTGGGAAGGCAAGAAATGTAATTCCCATTACATATATGAAGTCATGAAAAATCTATGTCTGCATTATCCACATTGGACAAAAAAAGCAAGAAAAAATATTGGAAAAATTATGCTTTGATCTGCCCTCAAAGTTCATCAGTTCTGTCTCTGGATTTAGATAATATTTTTCAACATGTATCTTTTGGAATTGTCCATCACAGATCATTGTAAAGATCAGAGTAGCTAAACCTTTCACAACTGAGGATCACTACAAAACTTCTATTACCATGTACCATGGTCTCCTAGTCCTGCGCATTTCAGTTTGTATCATCTCAGTCTCCTGAGGTTTTTCTGAAACCATACCCATCATCATTTTTAATAACAATAGTATTCCACCATAATCATACCACAATTTAGATATTCCCCTCATGATGAGTGCTTCTTTAGTTTCCAATTCTTTGCTATCACAAAAAGAGCTTCTATATTTTTGTACATATGGGATTTCCTTTTTCTTTCATCTCTTTGAGGTTTACACATTATAGTACATTAGTGTCCCTCCTTTCTGACATCTCCTCTAGAATCTGTCATTTTCCTTTTCTGTTATCTTAGCCAATCTAATGGTACTTCAGAGTTGTTTTAATTTCCATTTCTGTAATTATTAGTGATTTGATGCATTTTATATGACTATATGTTGGATTCATTCTCTGGAAAACTTCCTGTTTATATTCATTTAACCATTTAAGAAATTTGGGTTCAGAGAAATTAAATGACTTCTCTAATGTCTCACAAGTAATGAATGTCTAACATTCTTTATACTGTAGCACACCACATAAAAATGAGTTAAAAAAGATGATTAAGAACTAAGAAGAAATGGGCTAAATCCCTATGTGATTCTGTTATTTTTATTTTTGTAGGTCTATATGAATTGATCAAACCATAGCATTTTTTAAACTATTACCCTGAAAGACAGAAAATTCCTATATACCTACATTTGTTTCCTTTTTCTAGCAAATCCACAAAAGTTTTAAAAACAAAGCAAAACAATGGTATAATACTAGGATTCATACTATGACATTCTTGCCAACTTACTTTTCATTTTCTCCTCCATTCCTTAGGTCATATGACTCAGCATAGAGAACATAGACTCCAACCAGTTACAAATTTATTGACTGAATCATCATGTGTACACCTGATACACTCAAACACTCCTCATGTTCTTCCTTTTCTCCAGAAGTTTCCTCTGGGTTTAGGAATACCCAGATAGGTATCTGGTTATGAGAGATAGAATTATTGTCACCAATAGTTTGAAGTCAGTAAATTTTTAGCTTGAATGAGTCCCTCTGCCAGGTCATGCACTCTAGGGAACAGAAGAGAAAATGAAAAATAAATAACAAGATAATAATAGAGAGAATTTTAGTACAGATTTTTTAAAAAAGATTTGTGGATTTGTCAGAAAAAAAAATCTGAACAAATAGAAAACCTAGCAGCGGAGAGGGGTCTTTCATCTTCTTTTAATATAACAGTGAGTAGAGAAATGTGGCAGTCAATCTTTCAGTCATTGTAGTGCTCTCTCTCTCTCTCTCTCTCTCTCTCTCTCTCTCTCTCACACACACACACACACACACACGCACACACACACTTTGAGAAGCGTACAACCCACAAACAAGACACAGTTTCTTCTCTTCTTGTCCTGTTGAAACAGTTTATTGTTTTAATCCCCATCCTTAAATCTCAGTTTTTATAAATAACTGGTAATTGATTAGGATTAATTGGGCAGGACCCACCCAGCTATTTCAAGAATAGAGATGCTTATTTGCAAATTGGCAGATTCCAGAATATGCTAACTACTTACACTTGACATTTTTATAAATGTATGTATGTATATGTATACATATGTATATACATTAATATAAATTTGCTTATCTATATATGTGTGTCTATCTTTTTTGTCTCATAGTGTCTAGTCATGCCTATATTCAGTAGTACGTAAGATGTTGATATATAATAGGGACATGCATTTCATTTCATCTGGACATTTACAGATGCCTTTTTCTACAACCTTCCTGTCCCATTTCTGGGAAGGATAGAAAGTTATAAGTAAAAGAGACTACATCTTCCCATTCTTGCTGTAACTTGTATATTTCCTGGCCTAAGCCAGGAAAGCTTGACTCAGAACTTTAAGTAAGGTGTTCCATCTTTCTTTACAGAAAAACAAGAACTAAGTATGTTTGTTTTGTTTTTTTAACTTTCTGCAATGCATTTTTTTTATTATCAACTTTTATTTCCCAATACCCATAGTCGGGTATTTCAATTACACATTTTGGGCTACCATTACTATGTAAGAGCCGCCGCTCTGCATTTTGGAGAGTACTCACATATTCATATCATTACTTCATAAGAGAAACACAATAAATTTAGTTACTCTTAACATTTTTGCCTTAGCCAGAAGTTGGCTAAATCACAATTCTAAAATAAAATGCTCTACTACTTAGCAATGCTGTATGCTGCTAAAACTCAAGCTCTTCCTGAGCCAGGAATTATTCTTTTTTGAAATCATTTTTGAAAAATAAAATTTTATTGCTATTTTTTTGTTTTTGTCATTTATTCCCCCAACTCTGTCTCTTTCCTCATATTCTCCCAGAAAGCCATTTTTTATAGAAAAGAGGGGGGGAAAGTTCAGCAAAACTAATCAAATCATACAAAAATGCTGATGCTATATGCATTCTCCTACAACCATTGTCCCTTAACTCAGAAACTGGAATGACCAAGATTTGTCCTGAAGAAGAAATTTGAGATGATACCTCCTGCCATTTCTTTGCAAAATACTGTTTCTATTAAAAAAAATATCCTGCATATATCCAGCACAGCGTTACCCACAAATATATTAATGATAATTACTTTTGGTGTTGGTAATTGAAGGTCATAGGATAATAGATGTAGATTGAAAGGAATCTCAGATGATATCTATTGCACGTCCCTTATTTTACAGGTCAGAAAACTGAGGTTCAAAGAGATTAAAAAAAACTTTGCTGAAAGTTATCCAGATAATAGTAGGTCAGAGGTATAATTTAATCCAGATCCTCTAACTCTAGAGATGATGCTCTTTCCAGTATACCGTAGCTCATTAAAAACAAAAATTGGACATTTTCTTTTAAGCTTTTGAGTTTAAATAAGATTTAAGACATAATTACAGAAACAGGTTTAAAGGGAAAATATAAAGAACAATTTTTTTTTAAATGCACTTACCTTTCACCTAGGGGTTTGGCAGTGACTTACTGTCTTGAAGTAAGATTGTTGTCCCTCTTGTATAGGTGAAGAAATAAATGCCTAACAAGTACCTAATAGAAGTACAACAAACAACATTTATATTACCTGGTTTGAATCCAATATTTTAGTTGCTTAATACATTTGCATTGAGCAAGAAGAACAATATAAAAACTTATTTGTAAAATCCAATAGATTTATGAATTTGTTGATGAGAGTATTTTCTCCCAGAGCAGGTCACAGCTAATTCTCCATCTTTTCATTCTGTCTAGTACTTGACCCTATTTTTCCTCATATTCTCCTATAAAGAAGATATTTGATATACTGCAAACCTTCCTATACCCTTTAATATTTCCTAGATATGAGAATAACATACACGCTCTCCATGTGTTATCCTTTACCCTTATTACATGACTAATTCACCTACTTTTCTAGTGATTCATAACCTGGATATCATTTACAGCACTTTCCAGAATTGTTAGTAATATTTTCCTATTTGCATTCATTTTCTATCTTTCCATTGCATTTTGGATCATCTGCCATTTTGGTTCTTCTAAGATTATGACATTCTAGCATTAGAAACACTAAAAGAGAATTAACTTTAAAAAATATGAGTTTAAGGGGTAGTTAGGTGGGCTTAATGGATAATGAGCCAGGGCTGAATACAGGAAGTCCTGGGTTCAAATCTATCCTCAAACACTTCCTAGCTATGTGACCTTTGGGCAAGTCACTTAATAGCAGTTGCCTGGCTCTTACCACTCTTCTGCTTTGGAACCAATACTTAGTATTAATTCTAAGATAGAAAGTAAAGTTAAAAAAAAAAAAGAAAATAGGAGAGTGGGCAGTAGGGAATTGCTTGTGGTCATCAAAAGCAATATTTTAGTTGAAAAGAAATGAAAAAAAAATCCAGTAGGAAATATGGAATACTTTAGCATATACTGTGAACTTCTTATTTCCATGTAGTTCAATGAAATCAGCATGAGATCATGGAAGGGGGTCTTAGTGGTGATACAAAATGATTTTAATCTCTTTTGTATCACTGTAACATGGGAATCAGAGAATGTTGGAGTGGTTGTCTTCAGGGGTTTCCTCACTTGAGGTCCTCGGTCTGCATGCATCTCTTAATACTCTCTAGTGGAGCCAGAACTGAATTAAAATGTAGTTCCTATCGGTTTGGTTGATATACTAGTTAAAAAAGAAATATTTAAACACATGGGTTTTTAAGTTAAGATGAGACCCAGAAAGGTCCATATGCACAGTTTAGTGGCCCCCTTTTCTATTTTAGCTCAATATAAGTGGTCTAGGGCAACCCTTTCCCAAGTCATGAATCCCATCTAATATATAACCAACAAGTGGTCATCTAGCTTCCATTTATTTACCTGTGTTGTTTCACATCATCACTCCTCAGGACCACACAGTATAATATATATCTTAGTTAACCATCTAATCCAAGCCATATAAGAAGAAATCTTGTAAACAAAACCTCATCTTTAAAAGAAGAGAACTAGATGATCTCTAAGGCTTTTCCTGTTCCAAATTTCTATATATTTAGTCTTTACTGTATAATCTCATTCTCCCTTCTAGCTCAATTTGTTGTGCCTATATCTAAATTGGAACTCCCCACCTCAAATCCATCTTTTAAAAAACTTTTCATTTAAGGTTTAGCCCCGGTGCTGCTTCCTCTATGAAGTCTATCTTAATCCCTCTGGCTGAATGGTGTCTTTCAAATTTTTCACAATACTTGTTTGGACTTCTTTTTTTTTTTCATTTATTTTAAAGCTTTAACTTCTGTGTATTGGCTCTTAGGTTGAAGAGTGGTAAGGGTGAGCAATGGGGGTCAAGTGACTTGCCTAGGGTCACACAGCTGGGAAGTGTCTGAGGCTGGATTTGAACCTAGGACCTCCCATCTCTAGGCCTGACACTCAATCCACTGAGCTACCCAGCTGCTCCCTGGATTTCTTATATACACTTCTTTTCTAACTTGTATTGTGGTTATTTGAGTACATATCATATCTTCCCCTACTAGCCTGAAAGCTCCTTGAAGGTAAGAGCTATGTTTAATCTTATTATCCCTTACACTCACGTAATGATTCAGACATGGCTATTTTTGTTTGTTTTTTATAGAATTAAAATTGATTTTAAGAATGTGTTAGAGAAAATGTTAATTATGTTATTAAACCTAAATGTGTGACTTGTATTCTTTTTTAATTTTTGGAAAGCCAGTTAAACATTTTCTAGCATACCACTGATAATATGTATCATAAGGCATTATGGCTTTTAAAAGACAATTTTGTTGGCTTTAAAGTCAATTCTGTCAGCAAACATATAGAATTTGAGTTTAGAAAACAACCTATGGAGAGTGTCAATTGCTTTCTCCTTTTTAGTCAGTTAATAAAGCAGATAACAAGCATTTACTGTGAGCCAGAAAATGGGTTAACTCCTGAGGATTCAAAGAAAGGTAAAAAAAAGAAGGCACAGACCCTGCTCTCTCCATTTTAAGGGAGGAGGCAACATAGAAATACCTAGATACATAGAAGTTACATAGAGTAGATGGACATTAATTTGAAAATTGGAGGCACTAATAGCTTCTTATAGAAGGTGGGATTTAAACTGGGTCTTGAAAGAATAATCCAGGGAAGCTGAAAGGTAGGAATTAGAGAACTGAGTTTTTGGGTTTTTTTGTGCAAAGGTGGGTATGGAACTATTCTTCAATAAAGCAACAAAGCCACAGAAGAGCCCCTTGTCCAGAAGCAGGAGCAGTGTGCGATTTGTAGACTAAAAACACCGACAGAAATAACTAGGAGTCCACCATTATGTCAAAGAAAGATCTCACAGAAAGTTTGCTGCAGAAGGTTGGGTTCCATGAAGTTTTCTATTACCAGAAACATATGAATCTAGAAGAAAGCACAGGTCCCTGCAGATCCAAGGGGGCAGTTTTGATCTGAGCCACACCAGTGGAATATACAATCCCGTAGATGTTCAGGTATAGTTACAAGGGGTGAGCCAAAGTAGCTGGAGCTTTTGTGGGCCAAACCTTCCAAGGTTCCATTAGTGCAAAACTGGTCTAAATAGAGCCTTTAAGACAAATCCAGAATTAGATAACAAGCAAAAAACTGCCTCCTATAAATAAAACCATATTTACCTTGTTGTTATTTGGTGATTTCTATTGCCTCTTCAAGAGCCCATTTGGGATTTTCTTGGCAAAGCTACTAGAGTGGTTTTCCATTTCCCTCTCTAGCTAATTTTACAAATAAGGAAACTAAGGCAAACAGGGTTAAGTGACTTATCCAGGATCACACAGCTAATAAGTATCTGAGGCCAGATTTGAACTTGAGATGAGTCTTCCTGACTCCAGGCAAGCACTCTATCCACTCTGCCAACTACCTGCCCCTTAATACACAGAGATATTAAGAAAGATTAGCTTTGGTTTTTGGACAGAAAAAATATATTTTTTAATCTGCCACAAGGGATAACTGTGGAATCAGGGGACTCTCAAATTCCACCCATGCACATAATATCCATGATATTAAACAATCTACTTAACCTTTCTGGGCCCAGTTTTTTCATCTGTAAAATGAATGAGTTGGACTGGATAGCCTCTGAGATCTCTTCTAATTCTAGACCTGTAATCCAAGATGGAATCCCACTGTGGTACAACAATGATAAAAACTAAGACTATAAATACATTTTCCTTCATTTCTCTAATTAGTTTTCCATTTGCTTAATGCTAGTAGTGTTTACCTGATGTACAGCTTCATTTGAACAAGGATCATGTTGATATATTGCATTTGGTTCTTACTCAACTATACCAGGTGCTGACCCTTTTATCAAAAGATGACCATGATTGGAAAAACATATATTGCTGAGCTTCTTAAAACCTTTATTCTTTATCTGGCAAGACTACTAAGCAGTTAATGCACATATTTTCCATTCCTTGCCTAGAGCACTGTGCTTTGTGTAACTGAGTTGGTAATTAAAAATATCAACCTATCTTCAGAAATGGTTTAGAAACAATTGCTCTGAAAATCAAACAGACCCCAAGAAACTTATACTGTCTTTTGAAATAAGAAATTCATGACTTGTTTATTTACATATTAAAGGCATTTTTTTTATTTATAAGCCTTTATTTCACTGTCCAATTAATTGTGGATTGTTGTTTTTTTTTAAGATCAAATAGAATGTATAGATATTTTCTCACAGCATGGCTTTAGCTGGGCTAAAAGTAAGAGATACCTAACACTTAAGAGTATTTCATAGCTTGGATATTCAATAAAGGAGTTGCATTTTGACATGATATATACTTAGAGGCATATGGTTTAGTAGATAGAGAGCCAGACCCAGAGATGAGAGGTTTGGGGTCCAAATTAGATTTAAACACTTCCCTGTGGTGTGATCCTGGGCAAGTCACTTAACTGGAATTACCTAGCCCTTACCACTCGGAACTGATACTTAATATCAAATCTAAGACAAAAGATAAGGGTCTCTTAAAAATGAGATTTATTTAAATGAAGAACATCTCGAATTGGGGTTTCCTATCTTGGCATCTTTGTATAAAGCACAGAATGGGATAGATAAATGATGACTATTCGGGGGCTTTACTAAACCAGATCAAACAAGACCCCGATCTCTTTTGGTATCTGAATAATCCAGATTGGTTCTCTATACTGCAAATAAATCAGATCAATATTGCCTCTCTCCTACATTTTTTTTTGCTATAAAAGCAGAGCATTAGAAAACCACTGCTAGCATAATTAAAATTATGATTATAGAGATAGAAATAAAATGCAGACTAGGTTTTCCATGTCATCTGATTCTGTCTTATCTCAACATTTACATTATGATGTCAGGTTTCTTGTTTGTGTGTTTATTTTCCCCATTGGCAAATTCTGTGAGCTATGAAGAAAGGACTTTCCATTAGAAGTACTAGTTTATCCTGCTGTTGAGGAAAACAAATATTTATTTGCCTAACCCTTATTAGCATTAATTATCTCACACATCAGTGAAAATGAACAGATATTTTAGGCCATTCTATGTAGTAGCTGATCAAATATAAAATTATGAATGAGTAGAAGGCAAGGCCTTAAGAGGATATAGCAGCATATAGCTAGAAATAGATGTTTCCCCTCAGCAAGCTTTCCTGTTTAAATCATTTCAGTGTATAAATATTTAACAACTGACAGAACTTAATTGATGTTTATATTTACATGACAGTCAATTTATATTCTACAAAAGCTGAATTCCCCATGCCCAATAATGCTTTATATTCCTTGATGGCAGAATACAGCAAATGGCACAATTGTGTTTTCAAGAAAACCATAATAAAAAACCATTCACTACACCAAATATGTCATTACATTTTTTTCCTGTTCAGTTGCCAGATGTATTGCATTATATTATCAAATTGATAGATCTAGTGTTATTTCTACATTTACCATTTTACAACAACAAATAGAAAACATATAGGGAAGCTTTGGTAACAAATCTTGCTTAATATGTATGTGAAGTAGACAGTTTGTCTAAGAGAAAAATATAACTGATGACAGATTTCATTTCAGTCTGCTAGTGCTTATTAAGATGTCTACAAACAAAAAAGCCATATCTGGGTACATCTCTTTCTGCAAACAAAGGAAAGTTTTAATTGCTTTAATCAGCATTTGCTTTGTCTTTGTGGTGACACAGAAAAACAATTCAGGTCTAATCAGGAGATGTTTTTCAAAGGAAAATTCTTTTGCATAGATGTGAAGTGAACCTAATAACATATTTTCTATTATTGTTGTATAAAGTTTAACAATGCAGTTCTGTTCTCACATCTATTTGAATTATTTCTCACCCATTAACAAAATAACATGGTGAATTTTTGCAGTATCTTTCTCAGTAATCTTCCCTTTGAGAGATGACAATGTTTGCCACAGGTATGAGAAAAAAAAAAGGTGAACAGTCAAAATGGATTCAACATGTTAAGATATATATTATCTTTTTTAAAAGCATTGGAGATATATTAAAAAATCCTTGTTTCTGGAGTCTCCTTGTTGAAAAATTAATTCCATGGTGAATTAATATCTGTAGATTTTGAACTTTGTGAAAATATTAAGGACTTCATACTCCTTAAATGTAAAAAATTAAAAAATGTTATAAAAGGCACAATTTACTGTTGCTTTTGGATTTTATTGAAAAAGTCAGTTGAATTCTGTAAAGACTACGGTAATCTCATTCAGGAAATAAAATGATCTAGGGTAGGTAAAAATGATGAAATTCAGATGTAATATCTATTGAAAAACTTACACCAAACAGTCCAATATTACAATTTGACCATTCTTCATCAACGAGTCCTTTACAAAATTCCCACTCCAATATATTAAGTGCAAGTGATACCGGGTTCTTGAAGGCAATGCCAAAGGAACACAAGCTCTGGTAGATTCTATAAAACTTGGAGGGTTTCAAGTATAAGCCTAGCCAAAAAGGTGTGTCTATATCAACATAACTCTGAATGGAGAGGCTTCAAGAAAGTTGCCCACTCTAGGTGATGATTATTTGGTCATGGTGACCTAGGAAAAAAAAGATTAAAATCCAAAACAACCCCCAGGCCTCAGTGATATCAATGAAAAGGTACACAAGAAAGAATATGAAAACAGTGTAGCCAAACATATGGCTTAAGGTGAAAGAATGAAAGTGGTCAAAGAATTCTAGACTGCTATAAAGACATGTATTCCTTCCTTCCTCCCTTGCTCCAACCCTTCTTTCTTCCCTTCCCTTCCTCCTTTCCTCCCTTCCTCCCTTCCTCCCTTCCTCCCTTCCTCACTTCCTCCCTCCCTCCCTTNTGAGGATTTCTTGGCAAATATACTGTACTGATTTATGATTTCCTTATCCAGCTTATTTTACAGATGAGGAAATTTAAGCAAATAGGGTTGTGACCTGCTTAGGGTCACACAATTAGTAATTATCTGAGGTCAGATTTGAACTCAGAAAGATGAGTCTTCCTGACTCCAAGCCCTGCACTCCCTAAAGACAAATCCTCAGACATGTATCATCAACATAACAACTTATTTCAGGCTCATTTTACTAATATATAAAAATATTAATATTGTATATGGGAGGATTAAATTTAATAATATGTGTAAAGTGCTTTGGAAACTATAAAGCTAATCCATAAATGTTAGCTATTATTGAATTGCTGTGAAATGACAGAGGAAATGGAGGAGGAGGAGGAGGAGGAGGAGAAGGAAGAGGAGAAGAAAAAGAAGGAGAAGGAGGAGGAGAAAGAGAAGGAAAAGGAGGAGGAGGAAGAGGAGAAACAGAAAGAGAAGGAGGAGGAGAAGGAAAAGAAAAAGGAGGAGGAGGAGGAAGAGGAGAAGGAGAAGGAAAAGAAGGAGGATGAGTTGGAGGAGGAGAAGGAGAAGGGGAAAAAATGGAAGGAAAGAAGAAGAAGAAAAGACATAGAGAATCAGTTCCTAACTCCTGTTCCCTCAAGCTCTAAAGTGACCCATTTGGCATCCAATCTCTATCATCTTTAAAAGCTTTTTGCCAAATTGCCTTCAACAAATGTTTATTAGTGACTACAATGTGAAATGTAGTGCTGAAGATAAAAAAGATGAATATACAACATCACTACATTCAAGAAATTAATGAGTTGGAGGAATAATATACTTATATGAATAGCTTGGCAACCAGGTGGTTCAATGGATAGAGTCTGGACTCAGGAAAATGGGAGTTAAAAACTGATCTCAGACATTTACTAGCTGTGTGACCTTCCGCAAGTCATTTAATTCTCTTTGCCTCAATTTCTTCATCTGTAAAACTGAGCTGAAGAAAGAAATGACAAACCAGTCCAAAAGAGGAAAATGCAATGGGCAGAATTGTCTATGGGATCACAAAGATTCAGACATTACTGAACAATATCAAAAAATAAAAATGGATATCTTGAAAAAATGATAGCAGCCCTTTAGCTTCACCCCTACTTTCCCTGGTTGTTTGAGTTCTAAAAGGATAACTAGTATCTGCTTTCTTTGGAATTATAGGGGTAACCATGAAGGGTTGGGAGTTGCTAGTACTATTTGTCATAAGCTGCCACCTAGTGTAATCCTCAACATCATTTAACCACTTGATATTACAAAGGGATATTTACTGAGAAAGATTTGAGGGAAGAGAAACCACTTATATCTAAAAGATCATATGGAATAAATAGCACCTAAAATGAGCCTTAAAATAGGAGAAATCATATTTTAACAGGAAAGATATGACCATGTTTTTTCAGAGCTTAGAGAAATAGCATCCACAAATGTAGAAAGGATGAAAGAAGGATCACACTGTCTTCCTTTACTGATGTAAGATAATGTGATACAGTGGAAAGAGCTCAGGATTTGGAATTAGAGGGAATGTGTTTGGATTCTGACATTGAAATTTATTCTTGAATGAATGATTTTTTCTCTGAGATTGAGTTTGGTTTCTTGTGATTTCTTACTTTTATCTCCTCTACAGATCTATCCTAATGTGAAGGAATAGCAAGTAATAGAAACATAAAACTTTCATGATTCCATTCTCACCCATTATGATATTCTTTTGTTTTTTTACAATAAGTTTATATTTATAGGACAGCTAGGTTTCACAAAGGTTAGAGCACTGGATTTGGAGTCAGGAAAACCCAACCTGAGGTTTGGCCTCAGATACAAACTAACTGTCCCTGGACAAGTCATTTAATCTTGTTTACTTGAGTTTCTTCATCTGTAAAATGAGCTGGAGAAGGAAACAACAAACCATTCCAGCATCTCTACCAAAAAAAACCCAACAAAAATAAATGGGATCAAGAATAGGGGGTGTGACTAAACAACTCAACAACTTTATACTTGATCAGTATTTGCTTCTTGTTCTTTTATCCTTTCTGTCTATCCACGTGAGTATGTCTTAGATGGAGAGTCCCTTCATGATAAAACCCATTTCTCTCTGGCTAAATCTCAGCCCATCTCAATCTCTAATCTCCCATCTCCATAATTTGTACTGACTGTTTTTCATGCCTAGGATTTTCTTACTCTTCACCTCAGTCTTCTTGCTTTCCTGCCTTCCTTCAAGTCTTAGATAAAATTTCCTGCTCTGTGAAAAGCCTTTTCAAGTCTTTAAGCTTAGTTCTTTCACTTTGAGGTTATTCCCTATTCATCCTATATCTATCTTATGTGTATATAATTATGTACATTTAAAATTTATATGAATATATGTGCATATACATATGATATTGTTGTTTGTTATCTCTCCATTAGATTATGAACTCCTTGAGGACAGGGACTGTTCTTGGCTTTTAAAAAATATCCTCAGTGTTTTAACAAGTGTCTGGTATACAGTAGTCACCTAATAAATGCTTGTTGACTTATTTTGTTGAATTATCTATTAGACTTTATTGCTTTTAAGTGGTTTTTGTTTGTTTTGATGGATTAAAGAGTCAGGGCAGGAGAGGAATAGATCTGAGAGGAAGGTAAATAGATTCATTTCTTCAACTGATAATTCTTGGAACTCTGACTGAGTAGTGGTAGCCATCCTACATATGAGAGCTACCATGTGGGCTATATCAGTATGTATTGACAACAGATCATAAGTGAGTGCTTCCAGGGCCATTCAACATCCTTCATTCAGTGTTTTTGCCTCCCTCATGAAAGGGAACATATGGTAATACTTCATTTTGACCCCCCGTATTTATGACCCAGACTATAATTGGTTTTCTTTAAATTAAAAAACAAAAAAACAATACACCTCAACTACCTCAACATATTTACCTACACTTAAGAGGCCTAACTACAACAATATACTACTTAGAAGATATTTTGCTTTATGGGTTGATGATTTTTTTTTTCTCTCTAGGAAGTATCTTAGAGAAGCATTTCTATACTAAATTCACAGTGTTTTTCTTAGCTATGCATTGTCATGAGACCATATGGCCCTAAATGATTTAGTTTTTCATGAAAAATGGCTTTAAATCAAAAGTGAAATCTGCTGGAAACATTTGCATATTTGATGAAAAATAAAGGCAATAAAATGTTTAATATGTCTGTGAGCATGGTATTGGGATTTCATAAGCAACCGAACATGAGAAAAGCCGCTTTCATTTCAAATGGGCTCAGCTTCTCGGGATTATGGTTTAAAATCAGCTGTTTTAGACAGTAAGACAGGAAGTATATGGAGTACTTTAACCCAGTTGAATAAGAAATTGTCTTCCTTGTTTTTCAAAATGCAGTAGGACCAGAAAATTAAATATAGTTTCTAAAATTTTCTTTTTTTAATCATTACTAGCTTAGCAAATATCAACAAATGTTAATATTTCCTTTTATAAAGAACAGAAAAGGAGCATTGCATATGACAATATTATATATACTCTTACATGAAGCTTTAAAAAAGTATATAAATACACAGGTATAATATTTGTATATATACACATATATTATTTAATATATTCACATATATGCATACAGAGATATGAATACATGTATATACATTATATGTATATGTGGATGTGGATATGTATATATAACATGTGTAGACATGAATATTTGCATTTATATATATATATATCTATAATTTTACTCAGTAATTCCAAAACTGACTTTTTGTCTGAGTCTCTTTCTGAACCCTCACTCTCTTCCCTTCTGTGTAATTTAAAATTGTTTTTCATTGATGCTCTATTTTTTCTTCATTCTTTAATATCTCTATCATGCCTCCCACCTCCCATAACTGTTTTCCATGCCCTCAAAAATAGCAACTCTCCCTCGTAAACACTAAGTGTAGTCAAGTAAAATGAATCCAGATTTTATTTGTGTCAGAAAATATTTGTCTCATTCTTTAGCTCTGGCCCATCACCTCTCTATCAAGAAGTAAAATTAAAGTAAATTTAAAGCCAGCAGTTAAATGTCCTGGGACTTTTAGGTTTGGCTTATATATGTTACAAGTGAGAAGCACTTTGAAAAATTAGGAGCACAGCACAAATTCCAGGTATTAGTCATCTTTCTGATGGTAGTAAAAATGGTGCCCAACATGCATATTGAACTTTGGTGATGCATAAGCAAATTAAAAGAACATGGAATGCATTACCTATCAGATACATGGATAAGAGAGGAATTTATGAATAAACAAGAAACAGAGCATAGGGAGACATAAAATGAATAAGTTCACTTACATAAATTTAAAAGGGTTTGTACAAGTAAAACTAATATTTAAAAAATGAATGTAGCCAAGATTAGAAGGAAAGCAGAAAATTAGGGGGGGAATTTATAGTTTGTTGGATAGAGGTTTCATATCTAAAATATATAGAGAACTTTTTCAATTTTATAAGATTAGGAGTCATTCCCCAATTGATAAATAGTGAAAATGTATGATCAGAATTTTTGGATGAAAAAAATCAGTCATGAAAAAATTCTTAAAATCATTTGAGATTAGAAAAATGTAAATCAAGACAATTCTTAGATATTGTCTCACACTTATCAGTTTGGCTAAAATGACAAAGGCAAAATGAAAAATGTTGAAGGGGATATGGAAAAATGGGGACACTAGTACACTGTTTGTAGAACTGTGAACTTATCCAACAATTTTGGAGAGGAATCTGGAATAATATCCAGAGAATTAAATGACCCTATACACCTTTGACCCAGCAATACTACTGTTGGGTCTGTTTCCTGCTGTGGTCAAGAAGAGAAGAATCTATGTATTCAAAAATATTTCTAGCAGCTTTCTTTATGATGACAAAAAACTGGAAATTGAGTGAATGCCCATCAAATGGGGAATGGCTGAACAACCTATGGCAGATGATTGTGATGGAATATTACTGAACCATAAGAAATGATGAGTAGGTTAATTAAAAATGTAGAAAAAAAGAACTTGCTGATGTTCACCTCCAGAAAAAGAACTGATAAACAGAAACGTTAAAGGCATATTAAATACACATTTTTTTGTCATTAAATAATGCCATCTTTAGCATGGGGAGATGAGAGAGGGAGATAGCTGGGAATTTTAATGTAACCAATGAAAAATTAATTAAGTTTGATTCTTTAGAAAAAAATCTTAACTTCTGTCCTAGAATCAATATTATTTGTCCAAGGCAGAAAAGCAGTAAGGGATAATCAGTTAAAATTAAGTGACTTACCCAGGGTCGCTCAGCTAGGAAGTGTCAGAGGCCAGATCTGAACCCATTTCCTCCCTTTTTTATGCCCATCTCTCTATCCACTAAGCCACCCAGCTGCCCCTCAAAAATTAATAAATTTCTTAAAAAAGAACTTTGCTTTCAATAGCCTTTTTAGGTAGATGGCACATATATTAACATCATTTTAATTTTAGAGAGGGTGAAACTCAAGCTCAGAAAGGTTGTTGCTTTTTCATGGTCAATCAATGTTTTCTTGGAGTTATAATTATAATTCTATGCTAATATAATACTTTCCTCACAACATTTGTACCCATTTTATACATATGGGAATCTAGCCACAGTGATGTTAAATGACTTACTTGTTTAGAGTCACAGGGATAGGAGCTGAACCTATAATTTCATGAATTCAGAGAACTTATTCTTTATCAATGCAAGTCACCTTATAGTCTTAGAAAGTTGTTTTTTTTTTTCAGGAGTACTGAAAAGTTAAGTAAAATGCCCAGAGTCATATATGGGAAGTAGGATTTGAATTCAAATCTTCCTGATTTTGAAGTCATCTCTTTATTTGCTTCCCCATCTTGCATCCCTTCCTTGATGTGCATGAAGACTTAGGGTGCTAGTCCTGGATGAAGTCACTGTGAGTTTGTACATTGGTGGTAGTAGTAAATATATAAATGAAAACTTTGAAAACCAAGGTGGAAAATAGTTCTATGTGGATATTCCAAAGTCATATAATTAAGAGATGTTAAAGCCAGAGTTCAACTCTGTCTCAATTGTCATTAGGTCGATAGTCCCATCTTCTTGATACTCTCTCCTTTCTAGATTTTGAGGATATCACTTTCTACTGGTTTTCCTCCTACCTCTCTGACTATTCTTTCTCTGTCTCCATTTCTGGATCCTTCTTTGGACTATCCCTCTATATGTAGGTGTCCCTCAGGGTTCTTTCCTGGTCTCTCCTCACTTTGTACTACATCATTTGGTGATTCCACCAACTCCCATGGATTTAATTGCCTCTTGCCAATATTTAATAGCCAGGCTGATGATTCTCAAATCTACCTTTCTAGTCCTAGTCTCACTCCTAGCCTCTAATCTTACATCTCCAATTGTCTTTCAGACATCTCAAACTGGATGTTCAGTGGATGTTTTAAATTCAATATATATATATATATATAATATAGAATTCATTATCTTTGCCCCAACTACTCCCCCAAAACACACACATTCATTCTCTATTACTGTAGAGGGCAACATGATCCTTCCACTTCCTTGGTCATTTCTTTATTTTAACCTTTACCTTTTGCCTTAGAATGAATATTGAGTATTGATTCCAAGGCAAAAGAGTGGTAAGGGATGGGCAATTGAGATTAAATGACTTACCCAGAGTCATACACCTGGGAATTATCCAAAGCCATATCTGAACCCAGGACCTCTCATCTCTAGGTTTGGTGCTTTATCTACTGAACCACCTAGCTGCCTCTAGTCCTTCAGTCTTGCAAACTAGGAGTCATCCTGGTTTCCTCACTATCTTTCATCCCACCATAAATATTGCCAAGCCCTATAGATTTCACCTTTCTGACATTTAAAAAATATTTTTCCTCTCTTCTGACATTGCCACCACTCTTGCACAAGCCCTTATCCATTTATGTCTGGTTTACAACAATAGCTTGATGGTAGGTTTGACAGCTTCAAGTCTCTTCCCACTCCAATTTATTCTCTATCCAGACACTCATGTGATTTTCCTAAAACACAGTTCTGATGATGCCATTCTGTACTCAATGAACTCCAGGGGCTTCCTATTGCCTCCAGAAGAAAAGGCAAACTGCTCTGTTTGGGTATGGAACAATAAAAAGGCCAGTGATGAATGTTTGATAGAAGGAAGATAGAGAAAGTCTATGTGGTGAGTCTCTCTTTCAGCTCTCCCCTGGGGCCAAAAATACCCTGGGAGACTTCAAAGGGGTGTCTGTCACTTAGAAGGGAACCTTTGGGGTCCCACTCCTAAGCTTCTTTTCCCACCCCTTCTCCTTCTGTTTCTATTTCTAGTTTTCTGTTTCTATCCTTTCCTATAATTTTAAGTTTTGACTGAAAGGGGGTTTCTCAGCAAGGTTGGGTAATGAGTGAAGGAGAGTAAGAGATTGTTCCCAAAATGGAGTACAATCTTAGCTGACTCGATGGTTGAAATCTTGATGAGTGAGATGCAATGGAATGGCTTTGATCGGGGAATCATGGTTTCAATTTCCAAACAAAGATCCTCAGGAAGCCCTCAGGACTGGATCTGCACTGGGATGTCCTCCTCTTCTCTCCTCCCAGCTCTCCCCCCGAAGACCTCTTCTCTCCCTCTTCTTCAGAGAAACTTCCCAGAATCCCTCTGGTCTCAACTGTCTGCAACTGTCAGCAGCTGCCTTCTCTGGCTCCTTTGGTCCCATCCCCCTTGCACAAATCCCATCCTTACAGCTATCAATGCCTTTCCTAAGGTAGCCATCTCCTAAATTTCCAGTCTTCTTACACTACATTCCTCAGTATTAATTCTTCGATCCAATGACATTGCTCATTGGTTATACCTCAAATAATACATTGCATTGCTCAATTCAGGGCATTTCCTTTGACTGTTACTCATGTCTGGAATGCTACCCCTTGCTCTAGAAGCAGAAATCTAGAAGAAAAATTGCTCAATAATACTTCCAATGCATTGCCTTGTGGCAAACTTGCACAGTGGTTTCTTAGGCTCCAAACTTAATAAATCATAAAATAGGACATTGGACCATCCCAATAATATAAAGAACTCACATTTACACAGCACTTAAATGTTTATAAAACCCTTTCCAAACGAAAACCTTAGGTGGTAGATAGTGCTCATGCTATTATTGCCACTTAACTAATGAGGAAACTGAGGTTCAGAAGGCCTCCATAATTTGCTCGCATTCATTCAACTGTTAAGTGTCAAAGTCCACATTTAAATCTGAGTCTTTGTGCTCCAAATAGAGAGCAATTTCCATGATAGCAATCTGGATAAATTTCATCTTAAAGTGAAGTTAGAAGCATTTCCATCTCTGCATTGTGGATTGGGCAATGTAGTCTTATGGTTGTTCTTTCCTCTCTCTTTAAAAATCTGCCAATATTTTGGCCACAATCTCGTTTCCATGCCTTCTTTACCTCATTCCAGTCTTTTGTGGGTTGTTGCGCAACAACCAGGTTTTTGTTGTTACAATGGTCTTTGTCCCAAGGTGTCAAGGAAATTCACTTGACCCTCTCAAAACATCTTTAATAAATCATCCTAAAGTTGGAATGCACTATCCCAAGGACTCCCTACTGAAAGGCAGCGAAAGCTGAAGCCAGACACAAATATTGGCCAAGTGGCCTGATCTCCTGCCAGGAATAGGCTCCTTCTTCTTTCTATTTGAAAAGTTTTGTTATTCACTGAGCATCTGCTTTTTGCCTTCTCAAAAAGGAACTGATGAATGAAAGAGTTTGAATTTTCCATTATCTTTCGTGAGCCTCTCTGTAAATGCTAGAAAATATTATTATCATTGCATAATTAGTGAATTAAGGCATGAATATTTTTCCTGAGATTCTATGGTCATCCCACATTCCAACACACCAAGATTCCTCTCTATCACAAGGACTTTAATTATCACTAGGAATCCTTGATACTAGGTTTCTGATATTAAAGTATAGAGCTATTAAATCATGCCAATATATGTTTAGGCTGATAACTTCGATTTGAAATTGGCAATATTATTTGCTTATGAGTGGAAATAATAATAGTTGATATTATTATCATATTTCATATATATTATTTCATTTAAGCCTCACAACAGACCTCAGAGGCAGGTATTCTATGTATTGTTATCTCCATCATATAGAAGAGGAAAATGAGGCCCAGAGATATTAAGTGACTTGCCCATCATCACAAAGCAACTGTCAGAATGGAATTCAGTTCAAGAGGACTGCTAATTGTAGATCTGACACTCTTTCCACTACACTTCCAATTTCTTAAGTTACTCAGATGCAGTTACGTTACTAAGCAATTTGATTAGTATTTCCTAACATTTCTAAGGATCCTAATCAAAAGAAATTAATTTAGTAACTTCACTTTCTCTTTGATATCATGCATACAAAGATGATTTCTACCATGGATTTTGGAATATACTAATCTTTATAATAATTATTCCTCAGAGATACCCTTTGTGAGCCATTGAAGAATCTGAATAGTGTCTTATCACCGACACAGGCTGATAGGACATTCTCTGACATTTTCACACAATTTTGAAAATCTGCTTGAACGGGTAGGTGTAAAGTTCCTGGATTTACACTTGAGAGAATAATTCAGTAACATCTAATAGAAAACGGTATGGTCTATACATAAGCAGCTGCTGTATAAAGTTGCATTGAATACCCCCTATAGATAGGAATGCTTGCATTTCAAGTCCATCATCAAACCAATCCAAGTTGAATTATCAGAATACTCAGATATCATTGTGGAAATGTTCCAGAACAATGAGAGGCTATGTTCCTATAATTCAGAGATATGGTTCTATCTTTCTGCTGTTTCAAGAGTTTCTGACCCCATATTCAGCAGGCACTTTCAAATAAGTTGTCTTTACATGACCTTATGCCAGCCTCATCTCATGGGAAAAAAAGTCCAGCTAAACTCTTTAAATAATTACTTAGATTGATATCCTCCTCCTCCTTCAAGGATACAAGGTCGTTGTATTTCGCCATGACTTGGCTACAAATCTAGCAGGTAATACTGGAATTTAAGAGTCATTCAACTGAATGGGCCATTATTTAGGCAATGAACAAATATTCATTTTGGCAAGAAATAAAATAGTGAATATGGGCGTAGGTGGTGGATCTGGAGTATAAATCAGCTCCCCTAATGAAATGTTTCATAAAAACATTTTTTTTCAGACCAGTATTTTCTGTCATATTGAAATAAAGTTTCTGGACAAAACATGTGCTAGCTATCATGGAAGTAGCCAAAATGGTTTTGATAGCATGCTGTTATGCAATACTGATCTGTCAAAATGATTCTTCCTCCCCTCTACTTCCCTCCAATCAGTTAATTATGACTCAGTTAACTATCAAAACAGGGGTTTAAATGATGATGAGGAAGGTAGTTAAAGATTCTATCCAACCTGAAATTTCTTCCCAATCAGTTTCTAAGGGGAATCAAAATTAGAAAAGGCCACCTAGATGTCACCCAGAACTGACTATTACTCTACTTGGCTTCCAGTTTATTCTTCACTTTGTTAATACTGTTTTTAGAGAATAAGATGTCGGATCTCTTCAAATACATTGTAAGTTCCTTGAGAGCAGGGCTCATTTCTTACCTTTTTCTTGTATTTTCCTCTTTCAGCATTTCTTTCCTTTTCTCTCTGGTCAACCCCCCACATTTCACTGAAGACACATAGTGTCTTAGTGCACACTGACATGCACATAATAGGAAATCAGTGAATAGATAATACGTTTCCATGAAACAAAAAAAGTCAATATTTCCCAAAGACAAGGAAGTTGTAGTAGATTTATTTTATGCATAGAGTTCCCCCACAAAACTGGAGATGCATTTGGAAACTCCATCAAAAGACCAGGAAAAGAAGCATAGTGAAAAGAGAATGAGAGGTAATTGGCGGGAGTAGACGACTGACTACTAACTAGGTTTCCTGTCCATCTGCTGCAGAGAATGGCAATAAATTATTATATTCCTTTAATTCAGTCCTCTACTTTCTCTGTGGGAGATAAACCATTTCATTTAGTGTTCTTGGAATCAGACACTGAGAGGCTTCTTTACAACATTTTGGCTAGTGTTCCACAGAGAAAGGAGTCAGCCAATTTAACTGATTAGAGCTTTGATTGTTTGAGTGTTTGATTAAAGTTGAGGTAACAGTCTGGATCCCTATATTGCCAGTTTGAGATAGCTAGGCTGTAATACAAAGAGCATCTGATATGGACTCAAAAGACCTGGGTTGAATTCAAGTTCTGTTACTTATTACCAGTGGGAACCTTGAGCAAAGCACTTCAACTCACTAAACCTCAGTATCTTCTTTTGTAAAATAAGATAGTTGGACTAGATAATTCTAATAATCCTTCTTACTCTAGAACCTATGAACTGGAGGTGATGATCCATACTGACTGATAACAGAGTCCATATCCTACTCTATGTAAGCCAACCTTTTCAAGGAGAATTAGAAAGTATCTCCTTCTTAGCCCAGGTTTTCAGATCCCCCTTTATGTTGGTCTTTCTTCTCCCATTAGAACATAAGCTTCTTGAGATCAGGGACTGTCTTGAAAACTAGTTGATACAGTAGATTGACCATTGAGGCTGGAGTTAGGAAAATCTGAGTTCGAATTTGGCCAAAGACACTTACTAGCTGTGTGATACTGGGCAAATCATTTAACCTTTATCTACCTCAATTTCTTTATCTATAAAATGTAGATAATAATAATACCTACTTTCTAGGGTAGTTGTGAAGAACAAATGGAAGAGAACTTTGCAAACGTTAAAGTTCAATGTAAATTCAAGCTATTATTTTTATTATTGTTTTTGTATTCCCAACACATAATAAAAGCTCAACAAATGCCTTATCTATCTATGACATATAGGAGGCATCTATATGCCTCATTTGATAGAGTGATAGGCCTGGAATCAGGAAAACCTGAATTCAAATCTGACCTAAGATGCTTAATTGTTGTGTGACCGTGGGCAAGTCACAAAACCTATTTGCTTTAATCTACTGAAGAAGCAAAGGGTGAGCCACTGCAGTATCTTTTCCAAGAAAACTCTATTGACTGTATGGTCCTTGGGGTCAGGAAGAGTTGGACATCTTTACGTGACTGAAGAACAACATAATCTATTTCATATAATTTTTAATCTGACAGAGTGGAAGACAAAGGATTTAGTGGTGGATCTTTGGAGAGCCTGTGGAAATCTTGAGAGGGTTTTCAGCTTTAAAGCTACTTTTGGTTGTGTTCCTTTTCTTTTTTCTTTTTTTTTCAATGAACAACAATGTATTTGCCTCTTCTTCCACCATTTGGAGGAGGAACATCATTGTTATACACATGCATAAGCAAAAACAAATTTTTTCAATGGCCATATCCAAAATATATAAATCCCACTTTGTATCTAGTTCATCACCTCTTTGTCAGGATAAGGGTTATTTATCACCAGTCCTCTGGAATTGTGATTGTTCATTGGATTACTCAGAGTTCCTAATTTTTCAAAGTTGTTCATTTTTACAATATTGTTTTTATTTTATAGGTCACTCTTTTGGTTCTGCTCACTTCTCTATGCAACAGTGTGAATATACAAGTCTTTCTGAAATTCTTTGGAACTGATTTTTTAAAATAATTTCTTATAGCACCATAATGTCCCTTTATGTTCATATGCAATCATCTGTTCAGTCATTCCCAGTTGATGGATAATCCCTTAGTTTCTATTTCTTTGCTACTATAAAAAGTTACTATAAATATTGTTCATATGTATGTTTTCCCCCAGCTTTCTTTGATATTTTAAAGATATAGGTCTGGTAGTAGTATTCCTGGGTCAAATGGTTATATATTAATTTTGGGCATATAGTTCTAAAGTTATTTCCAGAATACCTGGACCAACTGATGGTTCTATCAGTTATTCATTAAAGGTCCTGCTTTCCTAAAATTTAAGGGATACCATTTTTCAAAGGAGTCATCTTTGTTTTTACAGAGCTTTAGAAACCACGGTGGGGTCCAGAGAAAAGCTTGAAAGGTACTGGATGCACAAGAATCATAGAATCCTAGATTTCAGTAGGAAAAGAAGCTAGAGATCATCTAGTATGGCATTTCACAGATGAGGAAATTTAGGACCAAAAAGGTTAAGTGCCTTTTCCAAGGACATATAGGAAATAATTGATGGAACCAAGGTTATAACTCAGGGCCTTTGATACCACATCCATTACTCTCTTAAGAAACAAAAACAATCCACCAAGATATGAAAGGAAGTGGGGTTTGGGGTACATACTTTTGTCTAGGAATTGTCTGGATCCATAATATCATCACTGTAGGGGATTTCTGATGTGGAACCTTTCTTAACTGAAGCAGACTTAAGAGGGTGGTGGCTTGGGGGAACATAAGGGTTAGGTTACATATCAATGATCATATAACCACAGTGTGTTGAAGGCAGGTCTCCTTGACTCCAAGAATAAAGCTTTATCCATTTTTTCACATTGTCTTTCATATTTAGGAATAAATATTATATTTTGCTGGATCTTCTTTTTACTATATATCCAAGTGATATGAACACAATAAATAAGATACAGATGAATCAAAAATCACAGCAATGGGTTATTTTTGTGAAACCTGAAGAAATGAATTAAATCATTCCCATGAGCTTCTTTTCAGAATCCCAGGGAACACTTATATTATAATTCATATTTATATAGTGAGTGAAGTTTTTAATCTTTCCTTACTACAAATGAGATATGTAGTACAATAATTATAGTAATTATGATAATAATAATAATAATTATTATTAAAAACTTTTACCTTCCATCTTGGAATCAATACTATGTATTGGTTCTAAGGCAGAAGAGCAATAAGAGCTAGAAAATGGGGGCTAAGTGTCTTGCCCAAGATCACACAGCTGGGAAGTTTCTGATTTCAGATTTGAACCCAGGAACTTCTATCTCCAGGTCTGCCTCTCCATCTTCTGAATCCCCTAGCTGCCCGCTAGTGTAAGTATTATTAAGGCTATTGTCTACCTGAGGATCAGAGAAGCTGAGGAACTTGTCTGCAGTCCCACAGGTACTAAGTGTTAAAGCTAGGATCTGAGTCAAGGTTTCCTTAACTCCAATTTCTACACCTCACTACTATACTACATTACAACAAAAGTTGTATTGTTTTGTTTGGCTAAGATGTTTCCTGATCTCTGTTGTTTACTGTGAATATATCATCACCATCTGAATTAAGGCTATAATCCCTCAAATAGAAGAGTGCACTTAGTTTTAGGTTTAAGTTGTAGAGATAGTAACTTCTCCATATTTATTCTCAACATAGCTAATATCCTTAATGGATCATCAATATAATAGTTTCTACCAGTGATGATTTGAACGCAGTCATGCCTGCCCATCTTGGGTGTCTCTTATCCATGTCCTCCAGAATTTCAGCATAACATAAATTCTTATCCTATTGCAAACTTTCTTCAAGTTTCCTGTTTTTCTTTGTTCTTTTCAACCATACATTTCCCTGATGACATCCTTTCCCCTATTTCTTAAAAAAATTTATTTGGTATATTTTGCAACCTTATATGTGCCTATTTTGTACCTCTCTATTGCCTTCTGACACTAGTTTTTTAAATTTCTTTGAAGACTATAGTGTTCCATAACAAGCAACCATGCAACAATACTAGTGGAACATTGGAATTAAAAGGATGAGTCTTTCTTTCAAGGAGAAATTTGAAGTCATTAAAGGAACTTTGTAATTATCCAAAGGAAGTATGCCCTGTTATTCCTTTTCAGTTTACTTCTGGACTAAACTTATTACTTATTTGCACTCTCTGTCCACCTCAAACAGTATAAATGTCTAGTGACTCAGACCCAGAATTAAAAAAGCAAGTTAGTTTACTTTGAGATACTGCAAACCTCTTTTATATATTATGGATATGATCCAGAAAGTTCAGCAGTGTTCTAGAGCTTGATTCAATTGGTACAATGTCATCACAAACAGGAGCATCTGGAGAACGTTACCATCTCTAGGAAAACCCCTATCAACCTGTTCTCTGCATAGAGGACTATGATAATGATGACTGCCTTTGAAGCACATAGATCTCTCTCTTCCAATTTAATCTGTTGATGTCCTTGGTTGGCTTTGTTTAGTAGAATCTCTTGCCAAGCTTTCTTTAAACTGGTTTTGCCCACCACTATTTTTCTTTGTTTTATGCAGTGATATTGCTAGTAATCTTCAAATATCTTTCTCCATAGAATTTTACAAATGAGCTTATGGTCCAAATTAGTATTGCCCTTGGCTGCCATATATCTCTGTGCTTGCTAACTAAGGCACTTTTTAGGTTCTATTGGTTTTCTTGTTATGGAAATCAACTTACACCAGTTAAACTTTTATTCATTTTAAAATATCAAGAACTATATCCCATTCCAAAATCCTGAATAATTATGCTACAACTAATGATGAACCAACTTAAAAATAATCAACTAGTGCTTGTTGAGAATGGACTGAGTGTTTAGTCCTATGTTTGATGCAATGGAGGATCTAAGAATATGAAACTGGTTCTCATCCTCAGGAAGCTTACAATTTAGTAGACCAAGGAAAATAACAATCTAATACATGTGAAACAACTATTGAACAAGTGAGTGTTCTATAAAGCCAAATAAAGCTGTTACTTCTTCCGTGAAGTCTTCCCAACTGTCAATCCTGAATAAAGAGATAGATAGATATAGATAGTCAGACAAATAGAAAGATAGATAAAATGTTTGTAGACCATTACTTAACTGCTTACTATGTGTCACATGCTATGCTAAATACTGGAGGTACCAAAAAAAAATAGAAAATAAGAAAAAGCAGAAGCAAGATAGTCCTGACCCTTAAGGAACTTAAATTAAAATGAAGGGAAAAACAACATATTTTAAAAAATAGCTTTTCAAGCTTTCTTTCAAGAGTGGGAGAGGAAAGAAGTAGCATAGTATTATTTAGAAATGGTGGCCAGGCAGTAAAAAAAGGAGTCTTGGTTCTGGTCAAGATAACACGAAAGCTCCTTTATCTGAACCTGGAGAACCAAGGGCAGCATGCAATTTTCTGGGGGAATTGGAGTGGAGATCAGGACAATGGCTTGAATGTAGACAGGAAAGTATGAAAATGGTGATAAGGACACAGTAATATCCCTTCCATCAAATTGTGTGTCTTTCCTTGACTTCATATCACATTCTACCTTGGATTATTCTACTCTGTGTATAATCTACCTATACATAACCAAACCCACATTTGAGAGTGTAACTGTAACTTTCTTAAGAGTAAAAACTGTATCATTTTTCATCTTTAGATCCTCTGTGCCTAGCATGGTTCCGCAAAAGTAGTTGAGATTGTCTTGATTATAGAAAGGGATCTTGCAACTAGGCCATTAGAATAATGATTAAATGAAATTGATATATTTAAACTGAAGAAGAAAAATTTAGAGAAATATAACAACTGTCTTTCAGTATTTGAAGATCTGCTGTGTGGCAGAATGGTAAGATTTGTTCTGCATGACCTTAGAAGGTAAAATTAGGAACAATGGTTGGAAACTATGGAAATATTTCAGCTCAGTGTAAGGAAAATTTGTAAATCATTAGATTTGTTCATAAGTTGCAATGTGCAGCTATGGGACAAGATGGACTTTCCTCTTAAGAGTTTTTTATCTAAAGCTCTTGTTAAGGGTTTTAAGATGGTGGTAGAGCAGTGGCATCAGACTCAATTAGAAATGGGGGCCACTAAACAATATATAAGGATGCCTGGGAGTCACATATTATCTTGGATGTTTTATATTAACATTATCTTTGTTGTATTATACTTTTAACATTATTAATTTATCTTTTAACATTATCTTTGTTGTATTATACTTTTATTTATTTTGTTAAATATTTCTCAATTACACTTTAATCTAGTTTGGTTCACACTTGGGAGTATTACAGGCTTATGGCTAATGGATCACAAATTTGATATTTCTGTTACAGAGCATATTCTTGGTCAAGTACATACTCGATTAGATAGTATCTGAAGGTCTCTTGACCAACAGTAATGTCTATGATTGAGAAAATTGAACTGATGTTAAACTATGTGGTGATGATTATTACAAGGGTAATAGCAGGTTAAATCAGAGGATCTGGAATTTGAAGATAAAGTTTAATGTTAGGTGAGATGGACTTTAAGCATGGGTAGAACTTGGGAGATAGGATTGTGGGTGAGGTCAAATATAGGATATATGCAGTCTTAAGGCAGAAATAAACATGTGAGGAGGGCAATACATGAGTTAAAGGAAGTATTAGGCTATCTGCTAGCTTGTCAGGGTTCTCAGGTTATAAAGAAAGAGACTCTGAAATGAGGAAGGGGTTTTGGACCTGATATATTAGGGAAAAGTATGATTTTGTGGGTTCTTGAGTTGGGAAATGATATAATCTTTGGGAATATTTGTCTGGCTGCCAAACATAGAATAGATGGGGCAGGAAGAAGATGGAGGTAGGAAGGCCAATGAGGAAGTTTTAGTAGGCACTGTCAGGAAGATCAGTTCAAGTTTTGCTGATACTAACAATAATAACTAGTATTTATTTATCACTTTAATGTTCATAAACCACTTAATAACTCATTTAGTTCTTACAATACTGCTGGGAGATAAATACTATAATTAATTCTCCATTTTACAGAAGAGTAAACTGAGGCCTACAGTGATTAAATAAGTTACCTGAAATCATAGAGTTAGTAAATGTCTAACATCAGCTATGAACTTGCATCTTTTTGATCTGAGGACCAGTGATTTATAACTGTACCACCTACATGAAACACTATTTGAAAGGCAAACAAGTTATTTCAGTGAGATGTTACTAAGTACTATAGAGGGAAGGAAGATAGAAAATTTATGTCCTTTCAACCTAAAATTTCAGATAAAAAATCAAGTTATCTCTGTAATAAGCATAATTCTGAAATAGGAAAATCTTTTTGGTCTTAAGTTACTGTCATGTTTCTATCTAAGGAAATTGTGAATTGAATGTTTAAAAACTGTGAACTTTTAAAATTTAAGTTGAATTTTTCCTTTATTTTATCATCCACTATCTGCTAAAATCTGCCCAAGTTCTTGTTCATTGTTTCTATGACACTCTTTTTGGCATATAGTTACTATTCAAACATTAAAGTTCATGATACCAACTGTACAAAATAGTGCTAACAAAGTGAAAGTCTTCAAAATCTTGTTCTAAAGAATTGCATGAGAAATTTCTCTTGGATGGATTGGTCTCTGTCCTCACAGATATTCTTAATTTCAGTTCCCACATAGGAGAAGAAGCTGGAAAGGAAAGAGTTGAAGGGAGAATATCCCTACCAGGAGACATGATTGTATAAAACAGTGACATACTGTCCTATGTAAATAGAGGTAAACAGAGAAAAATTGGAAAGCTATTTCAAAAGAGAAAATAGACATTAGTGACAGGTCACATGGCCAGCCAAACCTCAGGTGTAACCATCATACAATCATATTCTATCTCCAGGATCTTGAACTCAGAAATTCCTCTCTCTAATTATAATATTTTCCATGCAGTCAAAAAAATCTCTCCCTATTGCTTATAATTTCATCTCTCCTTTTAAGAATCTAAATCTCTCTTCTAGAGTCAAATACCTCCTCCATGAAGTCTTTCCTAATCCCTCTAGTTTCAATCCCTATTTCCTTCTTTAAGTTATATTATATTTATAGTACATTTGATATATTATTCAGGTACCATATAAGCCCCTTGAGGGTGGAATCTGTTTTGGTTTTGACTTGATGCCCCAAGGAGTATGGATAGCACCTTGCATAATGGATGCTACTTTTTAAAAAAAAGTAATTGAAGAGAAGAGTCCAGACTGATAATAATTAAGAGTCCAGTTCCTTCTCCCTTTATAATATGCCTTCTCAGAGATTCACCACATATATACTGAAAACAACCATCATTGTTATAGACTGATATTACCCTAGATTTGCTTTTATGTAAAGGACAGGTCTAAGAGGTCAAGGTTCATGAAGAGGTATCTATTTAATTTGATATATATAGATGGTGACCAGAAGGAAAGAGATTCTGTCATTGGTTCATTCAAAGCAGTGTACAATACACCAAGAACTACAATTCATCTGTACCACAGGATATGTGTTATTGTTCAGTCATTCAGTGATGTCTGACTTTTCATGATCCCATGTACCATAGCACACCAGACCATTTTATCATCCACTATCTGCTAAAATCTGTCCAAGTTCTTGTTCATTGTTTCCATGACACTCTTTATCCATCTTATTCCCTGCCACCATCTTTTCCAACATCAGAGTCTTTTCCAATGTGTGCCATCTTCACATTATGTGGTCAAAGTATAGAAGCTTCAGCTTCAGTAATTGTCCTTCCAATGAATAGTCCAAATTACTTTCTTTAAGTATTGACTGATGTGATTTCCTTTCTGCCCAAGAGAATCAAAAGTCTTCTCCAGCTTCATAATTTGAAAGTGTTTATTCTATAGTTATTATTCCATTTATTTATTTATTTTAGTTTATTTTACAGTTTATTCTACAGGTTTTCCTTCATACATTATTACTGGAAAAAACAAAACTTTGACTCTACAGATCTTTGTCAGCAAGGTGATAGCTCTGCTTGATAGAATACTGTTTAGACTTGCCATAGCTTTCCTTCCAAGAAGCATCTTTAAATTTCATGGCTATTGTCACTATCCACAGTGATCTTTGAGCCTCCTCCTTACCTCTCCCATCCCCCAAATAAGCAAATAAAACCTGACACCATTTCCATTTCTTTTCTCTCTATTTATCAGGAAATGATGAAACCAGTTGCCATAGAGGAAAGTAAGGTAAGAGAAGCCTGGAAAGGAAAGGTGGACCTAGATTATAAATGGTTTTGAATGCTGAGTAAAGGAATTTGAAATTTACTCAGTAGGGATCTATTGAACATTTAATAATGGAGGAATGACACACCTAGATCTATGTATAAGGAAGAGGTCTGAGACCATTGTACTAGAGTTATGAAGCTAGCCAGGTTTATTCGGATGATTTTCCAATAGTCCAACCAGTTTATAATGAAGCTAAATTCTCAAGTGACATCAAGGAAAAGAGATCATGCAAGAAATATTGTAGAAATGAAATCGACAGTATTTGTTGAGAGACACTAGTGGATGTCTGTAATTGTTCTCTTCAAGGCTTAAAGGATATTAAAAAAAAACTCCTGGGATCTAGGAGTCAGAGAACATGCAACAACACATTTTTATAGTAATACCAGTTCCAACCTCTCATTTGGGCCTCCAGAAATTACCTTATGGTTGAGGCCCTCTATGGGGAAGCAACTCAACAAAACCATTTTTTGTGAGCCCTCACCAGTGTGTTTAAATTTACTAAACCAAAAAGGAAGGGTTTATTAATGCAAAGCAAAAGGAACTTCATCAAACAGAACAGTATATAGTAAAATGAATGATTCTTCTCCTTTCCACACTTTTATTCACAGTAGTATACTGTTTCACAGGTTATCATATCACAAGTGGAGAAGGTTCATGCTTATATAGAACAGATGTGATCAAGGTATATGTGTGATTGGGCCAACTAACCTTTTGGATGGCATAAAGTTTCGACAGTTTGCTGATGATGTCTTTATATTGTTGTGCTGCTCTTAGTTGAACTTTGTCTCCACTGATCATAGCATTATCTCTGATGTGCTCTATTAGGCAGAGTTAACTTTTCTGCTTGTTGTATCATGCCTCAGATGGATGTCTCTGTTACTCCAACTATAAAAGATAAACTTTTTAAAACTGTGATTTTCTTGAGAATTCTTAAGCCAGGCACAATTTCAGAAAATCAATGAAACATGCTCTCTACCTGGTGACAGGGAAGTAATGATATCAAGATATATTCTTTCTATACATGACTAATGAGGAAATTTGTTTTATTTGACTTTATTTTTATAAAGGTTTTCTTTTTCTTTTTTCAGTGTATGTGTATGGGAATGTCAGAGAGAATTATAGGGGTATCAAATAAATAAAAAGACAGAAAAAGAAAAGAGAAGAAAAAAAGAGAGTTAGGTGTCTCAGAGGGTATTGCACTGGACTTAGACTCAAGAAGATCTAAGTTTCAGTCTCTCCTCAGAAATTTACTAGTTGTGTGACCCTGAGCAGATCACTTAACCACTCTCTGCCATAATTTTCTCAACTATAAAGTGAGGGTAAAAAATAGTATCTATCTGCTAGGGTCATTGTGAAGATCAAGAGATATTTTGTAAAGTGTTTAGCACTTTACTTGGTATAAGGTATCTACTTCCTTTCTAAATAAATAAAAAGAAGAGAGCATAAGGAAGTGGGGATGGAATCACAGACGAGTAAAATAGCTTTTAAAGTTATATGTTGAATTACATAAAGTTATATGTTGAGATGTACATACTAGAGTTTCATGGTTTCATGTACTACCTTTTTGTTCTGTTCTCAATTTAATTCAATAAGCGTTTATTGTTATGGGGCATTCAGGAAAGATGTTATAGGAGATTTGGAAGGGAGGTAATATGGGAATTAGGTAGGATGTAATAGGGAGATGCAGGATATAATATGAGGCTGAAGCTAGGGGTAATATAACTGGTAGGATCAGACAAGGCAAGGGATCCAAGGCTGAAGGTGTTCAAGTGAATAGCAGTTGAGGTGGTAGGAGAAATAAGGGAATGTCTGAGTTCAGGGAGTATAACACTGAGGTAACAAGGATTGCCAGGGAGAGGATGAACTAATCTAAACAGGTAAACAGCAGCAGAGAATACAGACTAGGACTTAGACTAAAGACAAACACTGAAGGGAAATAGACTGATTGAAATTAACTACAGGCTTTGGTTAATATCAGGAAGGGACTTGTTTTGAAGTTACACCTTCCTTCAAGATGGATACCCCGGCTTCCCTCAAACCTAGAGTATGTTGATTCTATTCCTCTTCTTCCCTTTCTTACTAATTAACTAATGAAGTAACCAAAAGGTCTGTTTAAACACAAAGCGGTTTATTGTCTTCTCAGGTTAGATTGTCAAGGTAAAAGGATCAAGGAAGCCCTAACAGCTCCTTAGAGAAACCTCAGGTGGGGGAAGGGAAGCAGGAATGGAGTCTGAGAAAGGTTCTGCCTTTACTCAGCTCTCAAGGTGATTTTGAAATCAAAAGGGATTAGGATAATGGCTACAAAACCTCTCTAGATAAATTACTGCAAGGGTAGAGCTAAACTCTCACAGATTTGAACTAACTCTCAGATTTACTCTCCTTATTCACTCCTATCAGACATTTGGTTAAGGGAAATTAAGGTAGGAAATGAGGTATAGGATGGAGATTCAAAGGTTTTACCTAAATTAACAAATCTCAAAAAACACTCCAAAATTAGGCTAGGTTTTCAATCTCAAGAAGGAGAAGAAGGAGCTCAGCTGGTCCCTGGTTCCCTCCACGAGTTCCCAGGTCCAACTGCAACTCTTTCCCCAAGATTCTAAACTCCTAACTGACATAAGAACTCAGCCAAAGCCTGCAAAACTGTTATGCCCCTCCTCTCTGTACTACATTATTAAACTCCCACTATGTACCAGGCCCTGTGCTACAAACAATGTGGATACAAATAAGAAAAAGAAAGACAATTCATGCTTTTGAGGAACTTACAATTTAATTACAGAAGGCAACAGACAAAAAGGAAGCTAAAAAGCAAAGGTATGGAAGGCACTTAGAGGTGGAGTTGAATACAAAGAATTCAGCTGGTGGGAAATGACTGGGCTATGCGCCTTCTTTAAATGAAGTGTTGGGAGAGATTTTTGCTTCACCCACTAGCACTAATATGTCTATAATAATTTTTTTTAGTTTTATTAAGTTCAGGAAAAAATAAACAAAAAATTTAAAAAGAGAATATTTTTTTCATCTCCTCTCACTTCTCTGGTTATTGGTCTATATCTCCTCATATTTCACAGACTCCAATGTAAAGAGACTTTACAGGAGCTATATGTGGCTTCAGATAAAGAGCACCTCTTCCAGTTCCTATAATGCTCTTAGTTAGCATACAAATTAACCAATGGGCAAGAAATAAAAATTAAATTAAATAAACAGGACTATAAGTCTTATATTCATTCATTATTTTTGTGTTTATTATCCTCACTTTACACTAATTAAATTAGAAGGTCTTTGTTTACCATTGTTGCCAGTAAGAAACTTCACTGTTATCACTATATTACTTACTTTTTTATGTATATATCATATCTTCTCTAGTTAATTGTTATCTCATGGAAAACAGGGACAATGCCTAATGCCTGTCTGTGTTTCCAGAGCCTAGTGCATTGGGCTACACACAGTAGTCTCCAAATTAATTTCTAATTGATGTCATTGATAATTAAAGAAGCAGTCAGTTCCCTGAGTACCTAGAATTTATAGAACGGAAATCGAGTCAGTACTCAGTTCTTTACTCCTAAAAAATGTGTCTCTCTTTACTTCTCCTCTTATCAGTTGAACCTTTCCTACCTATGACAAGTATTCTTCTTTTAGGCTTGTAATGGAGTAATGAGGTTCCTGGGACAATCTTCCCCTTACTTTAAAAGTGAATTAAGTTTAGGGCTGGAGATATTTATGTCAAAATGCAAATTTGTAGTTTTAGTTATTTTCAAACAATCACTGTGATTCAATAGGGGTTCCTTTAAAAGCAATTGCACATGGTAAATCCTTGAGTGAAGATATATTGATGAAGTCCAGGGAAGAAAGTGACTTGCAAGTGGGCCAGGTCGGAGCATAAAACTTGGCAGTACTGTATAGATATAGAGTATGTGTTAACAGAATGAAAGAACTAAGGATAATACAGAAGATAGGTCTGTTTATCTGTTTGATTAAGATGAACTAATGGAAAGAACTATAATTCAGGGTAAGGATAATAAAAGTTATTTTGATATTTTTTATCTAAATTGTGTTCCAGTACAATAAATTTAAAAAAAAATAAGAAGGAAGAAGGGGCAGAAGGGAAAAGGGAAAGAAGGAAGAAAGGAAGGAAGAAAGGAAAGAGAGAGATTGAGAGAGAGAGAGAGAGAGAGAGAGAGAGAGAGAGAGAGAGAGAGATTCTAGTTTTTTTAAACCTGAACCCAGCTAACTTAAAAAAAAAGTAAAATTATATGTTTGGTTTACCTCAACTATACAAACTTTGAGCTTTATTTTTCCTTACACTCAGATTTGATTGTGCCCTTGAGGAGATTGTGTATGCCAACCATTTTTTGGCAGAAAGTAAGCAATAGTGAAGAAATTATAGGCAGGCAATGGAGGGTGGAGGAGGGAGAAATAGGGAAGATGGGACTCATGGTTACACATGGAAGCCATTGGTGTTTTTTACCCATTAGTGTTTGGGTCCAAGATTGAGCCTATGATCTACCAGAGATGATAAAGGATTATGATTCTTGGTTTTGTCACAATTCTCCAATGTACCATTGTATCTGTGGAGAGATTCTTTTAAATATCCTGATCTTTTTTTTTTTTAAATCAAAGTTATGTCAACCTAATTCTGGCACTTATAAAGCAAGGAAATACTAAAAGTAAATATCATCTTTTAGCCACTTTGATTTATTTTTATATTTGAAACTTTAATTTTAAACACACAAGTAGCAACATAAAATAAATAACTCTTTTCCAGAGTACTTTCCAAGGAACTGATAAAAGAACAGTGATTAAGAAGACCCAGATTCCAAACTAATTTTCACAGCTTAACTGTGTCTCTTATCTTTAGTGGCATTTTAAAAAAATGAATAAGATTCTCAAAAATTAATGAAAGTTTTCAAAAATAATAGATTTTTAAAATGACCACAAAAATGAATTCACTAAACAGCCCTATCAGCACACTACACAAAAATTTCCCTTTCTAGTCATTACTTCTCTGAATGTATTATTTCCTTCTATTGTTATATAGGTGACAGTTAGATGGTACAGTGGATAGAGGACTGAGCTTGGAATAAGGAAGATTCATCTTCTTGAGTTCAAATCTGGCCTCAGACACTAAATAGCTGTGTGAACCCTGAACAAGTTACTTAATCCTGTTTGTCTCATTTCTTCATCTGTAAAATGAAATGGAGAAGAGAATGGCAAACTACTCCAGTATCTTTTTTTAATCCTTTATCTTCTGTCTTAAAATTAATACTAAGTATCAATTCCAAGTCAAAAGAGCAATAAGGGCTAGGCAATTTGTGTTAAGGGACTTGTCCAGGGTCAACACATCTAGGAAGCGTCTGAGGCCACATTCAAACCTAGAACTCCCATCTCTAGGCCTGGTTCTCTTACCACTGGGCAACCTAGCTGTCTCTTACTCAAGTATCTTTGCCAAGAAAACTCCCCAGTTAGGGCCCCAAAGAGTAAGATTGAACATGAAAATGACTGAAAATGACAAGATTGTCATATAAGCGACTTGCGGGCAAGGATTTTCTCACTTTGTATTTATATTCACAATGTTTAGCACAGTGCCTGACACATAGAAAGTATGTAATGCTTATTTTTTTCATCATTCATTTGTTCTTCATCAATTCATTCAGCATGAGCATTGGCCATAAACAAGTTGCAAACAGTTCCTTTACAGAATCTGCAGCTTTCAAATCGTAGGCTTTCAGGCAGAGAGAAACATAAAAGCGACTCATCCATGTTTCATGTATGAGTTGGAATTGTGAGGTTCCTTCTAGTCTCAAAGTTCTAAAATTCTATGTGTAAATAGAAATCTATCTGGGAAAAAAATTAAAATAATATTCCCAAAATCCTGGGTGACACCAATCATGATTAATTCCTACTGGGAACTCTTTTCCCCAGTTTTACTTCTACTGTTAGAACTCTGCTTTGATTCTTTTAAATCTAATCTCTTTGCAGAATTCTCCTGAATTCATTTTTTTTCTCAACTAGTCAACAAACATTTGTTGATAATCTGCCAGTTTGGGGAGCTGAGTTTAACACAAAGAAGAATAAAATATGGTCCTGACCCTCACGGAGGTCACAGACTATAAACAGAATGAGGTATATTTAAAAATAAATATAATTGCACAAAACCACAGGAAAGTGAACAAAAGAGATACAAGAGAAATCCAATAAGAATGAAAAAAAGAATGAAATTGCTTCCAATGGGGAGGGGGTGGAGATCAGAGAAATTTTCAAGGAAGAGATGGCATTTGATATGAGAATTTTAAAGAGTGAAAATGAGGTAAAGATGGAAAGAGTTAAGGAGCAGGAATAGTCTAAGCAAAGGCTCAGAGATGTAAAAGTCCAGGAAAATTTGGGGATGTAGTGTGTATTTGGCTAGAATGTAAGGCATATGAGAGGAAGTAATAATGTGAATTAAAAATGGAAAGGTAGGTTGTAGCTTGTGGATGTCCTTAGATACCAAGCCCTAGGTTTTCAATGAACAGGAAATCTCTGGATAGGGTTGGAATTTATTGGTCTGAACCTGTAGGAATTTTCCAGGTGTATAAATAGAAAGCAATGTGGGTTAGTGAGGCAGTCACAGGGATGTGGCATATAGAAGAGAGCTAGGTAATTATGTGTGCATAATCAGTGATGTGATTTGGCAGTCCTAATTCTTTCCTTAGGTGGCATGTCTACTTGTTTCTTTGTGAAGTTTTACAGCTCCCCTTTGTCATTATTGAGGATATTCAGAATGGGGAAAATTTGGCTCCCTGGATCACCTCAAATTCTGCACTCTACTGTAGCATTGCAGAAGCGGATTGAAATATTTTGATATCATTTTTAGGAATAGTTTGCCAACTGGCCAATGTTATTCTCCTTGATTCACAATCCAGCATGATGCAGACCTTGATAAGTGACTCATTTCATGAATTTGAGAAAACGGGTATATGAGCTCATTACATTGCCTAGGAATACCCCACTTTTTCATTGGCACAAGGAAATTTTACTGGTAATCCTGAACTAGATTCAGGAGCTTCTGATATCTAACTGACTAAAATCCGATTTTTTTCCTCTTGTGTTGTACCAGATCAGTCTCATAATATATCTTTAGCCCTCCAACAGCAGTAGGAGTTCGGCTGAGAGAGAACAAGGTCTACACAACTAGTGGCCTGGTTTGTGTACTATTTCCCTACAAATTGGATCAGTATGAGGATATAAAGAGCACAGGATTTTATTCTTTGAGACTGAGCATGTTTAACTTTAAACAGCAAGAGGCCTAATCCTTTTTCATAATATAGATCCCCTGGGCAATCTAATAAAGCCTATAGACCCCTTCTTAGAATGATGTATAAAATGGGGGGAGAAAGGATTACAAAGGAAAACAGTTATATTGAAAGACAGTTATTCAAATATTTTTTAAATAAAAAGTTTTACCAACCCCAGGGTAAGAGGCCTAGAGAACGCCCCCCCCCCCAGAGGGGCTCTTTTTTCTGTTTTCTTTTATTTTTCAGGATTTTCACTTGTAAATAGTTGTGAGGATGCCAAAAACAATTACAATTTTATACTACAAAAAGAAACTATAAGTTTCAATCCTAGGCAATACAATCTGAAACTGAGTTATACTGAAGAAAACAAACAAACAAAAAATAAACACAGAGCAGAATGGAAAGCAGGAAATTCCTACTGAATCCTTACAAATCAGATTCCTTTAAAATATTTAAAATTATTTCCAACCTAAAAAAATAAATTATAGGGTTTTTTTATTAATGATGAAACCCTCAAAATAAAACTTCATTCACTTACTATCTTAAATATATTTCAGAAATAAGCTCAGAAAATACGAGGTATCAATTAAATGTATATTGAAGAGACTGCATGTACTTAATGCTTTCTAAGATTTGATGTGTTTCATTGCTTTAAGAACACATTCGTTCCTATCTTACAAACTTCGCTTTAATCCCAATAAAATAAAATAAAAAGGAAATGACATTATGATTTTAAATGAATCCAGCAGACCTGGCTCTAACCCTTTCCCATGTCAGCTGTTTTTAACTTGCTGATAAAGATCTGCATTCAGGTATCACTACCCAAGTCAGATCCAATGTTTGGTCTGTTACTTCAGAAAAGCAGTAACTTTTACATGTGTCCAGGCAGATAAATGGCTGGTTTTGAAAAGGGAAGAAAAAGTGATCCAAATGAATTTTTGTGTAGCCAGCTCTAACACAGATGTAAAGAGGTGCAAGCCTTGTTCCTTCTCTATCCTTCTAGCAGGGCCTGAAGAAGCCCTGGGAAAATGAATGTAGGCCACACAGAAAAGAAAAACAGCATTAGCAACTGATGAGTTCCAAACTGTCTAACTTTTCAGTTGTGTGTTTTTTTATATGTTAAATATGGTTCAGAAGATTAAAGTCTTCATTTTAGGCAAAGAAAGGAAATAATGTTTCCTGTCCCATTTGCCAAGCTAAGTGAACAACTGTTCCTGCACAATTAGAATTGTTAATTGATTTGAAAACATAGGGCTTTGAAGGTGGAAAACTGCTGACATTATTTCAATGGGGAAATGCACTCCTGAGAGAGAGCACTGCAGTACAATTTCTCTCCTTGTTTTGTTGAATATACATCTATAAAAACACTGTGAATCATGCAGTAAAAACTGCTGTGCTGATATCATAAATCTCTGATAATAAAAATTTCATTGTTGAAACAATAAAATAGACTTTTATTATAACACAGAGTATCCACCTAAACATTGTCCTTTTAGTTTCTTGGAGTTAAATGTATGCACAGTTTTACAGTCTATAAACAGATCTGGAATAAAAGTTAATAAATGTCAAAATTTGCATTTCAAAAAATTCTTGCTGCATTTTAGGGAAGATCAATCTATGAACCTTTCAACATTATGTCAAATGAAATGCTAATTGTACCTTTAGGAATTTCAGAGACAGTGACAAGAAACTAAATGCTCTGTTCCTTTGCATCAGCAAGTCGAGGATAATTGTATATCTACTCTGGTGAACTTCTAAGAAAAAAAAAGAAAAAAATGTGAAGAAAAAAGGGTTTTCTATTCTTTAACTCAGGAGGGTAAACTCCTTCAGCCACCCTTCATCAATCTACCTTCAAATAAAGTGTGTTAACATGTTGACAATGGACAAATCACACAGCGCTGCATTTATTCATTTTATAATAGGTTTGTCAAATGAGCTTCAGTTAAAGAGATTTAAGAGTAAGAAAAATTTCCAGCCAGAAATAACCGACTTGCTCCATTCAAATTGCCATCAGGGTATAAGAACTTATTCTTCTAAAAAGTCCAATCTTGATTAAAAGGTGCTGCTTTTGTTAAGCTTAAAATCCATATCTCAGAAGTAGGAGCCAAACAGCTATCCCCACCATCTCCATCTCACCCCCACCCCTAAGATAAAGCACGGACATATCCCTTCATTTTTAGTAATATATCTTCACACTGTATCTCTAAGAGATACAAATTACATCTCATACTATATCACGAGTGAAAGTAGACCCTGAGCCAATGAGCAATGTTATTGGGAAAACAACACTTTGAAGGAAGGTTTGTACCATTTTCTCCAACGTTTTTCTGTTTATTATATTGAAGACATTTTGTAGAGCTCCGGGAAGGCTCCTGAAACATTAGTTTTATCTAGAAAACACAGAAAGGGAGGTTAACAGAGATGAAAAGTATCTATGTGGATCTGTAGTGCCAGGTCCACTTTAACCATCTTATAAGTGGAGTGGGCATTTTCAACCTCTTCAGATATCATTATGGGTTATATTGAGTCAAAATCAAAGATTGTTTTGTTCCAAATTTTTTGGCCTGTACTTCCCCATTGACAGATCCTAGGAAGAGAAGGCAATAAGCCTTTTCAAAGCACTGAAAATGGTTCATTTTCAAATCCTCTTCAGATATCATTATGGGCTATGTTGAGTCAAAATCATAGATTGTTTTATTCCAAATTTCTTGGCCTGTACTTCCCCATTGACAGATCCTAGGAAGAGAAGGCAATGAGCCTTTTCAAAGCACTGAAAACGGTTCATTTTCAAATTCTGACACAAGATTCCTTTTGTTAATGTTGTTATTTTGAATGAACACATTCCTTGTCTTCATATGGAGCAGTCTGTTTATATATTTCTGCTGTTTATAAGAAAGAAAAATACAAGTGTGTGCTCACACAACAGTTTCCAGTTTGGTATTTTGCAACTGTCATGCTTTAAAAGACCCATCAGATAGATTATATATTTTATACAATAAAATACAAAAAAAAAACTATTTTCTTATCATGATGAATACATAAAGCATACGTGCTTTATGGCTTAGTACTTCCAAATAGATTTTTCATTTGTTCCTCGGCATGTATTGTTTTCATGTTATTCTTTTGTTATCTAATTTCTAAAACCGTACAGGATGTATGGAAAACACAATATACTTTTTACTAAAATCGTTAAAGCCCTCAGCAGCAACATTAATAAACATTAGCTCAAGACGGCAGACTCATCTTGCTACCTATGCTGACAATTTGTATATAGCTTTCACCTAGTGAGCAACTCTTGGTGATGACCCACGATGATTGCCTTTTTTCACACATGTGACTTGCATGACTAGATATGGAGCCTATGCTAATGCCTGCTGAGAAAACAGCCATTCAGCCTTACCTGAATAACTTTAGCCATGATGGCATGTAAGGAGATGGAAAACAGGATGTGCGTGTGAAAGAAGAAAGTCCAGAGTATGATGGCTGTTCTTGATTTCTTGATCTTTTTTTTTTTTTTTTTTTTTTTTACACCTCCGTGTGGTGGTTGTATTGTAAACAAAGAGGGTTGTACCATGGCCTTGAAGATTGGCTGTTTTGTAGAAATTGCTCTCTCATCTCCAGTGTTTCTAACCACTGCAACACAGAACCAACAACAATTCTGAAAACTCCCCAAGCCTGTCTCAAGAACCAACCTTTCTTATAAATCATCTTTATTTCTTTTCTGTCTGTTTCCTGGGTTTTGAAAAAAAATAGTCTTGCAATGGATAAGTAAACTGCTAAACAAAATGTTCCTCTTTTTCTTAAGAGTCAAAACGGAAGGCTAATAAAGACCATTTAAAATAAAAGGGCCCATTACTCCTCAGTTTTATATGAGCTTACATGCTTTCATTGTGCAGAGTGTGTTATTAATTTAACATGCCAGATTCATAGGTTTCTGCAATATCAGGTTTGATGTATTCATTATCGGCACTCAGTACATTAATTCACGCTGAAGTCCGGTAAATCAAAATTATACCATCTGGCTTCCTGTTCTTAATGATGAATTTGATGTAGGGGTGATTAAGATTGTTAGGCTTTTGAATTTTAATGTAAAAATTAGGGGATTAAAAAGGCATTTAGAAATGACCAATAGTTAGAATAAACTTACTGACAGGATCTAATTTGTGTACTCGCTAGTAAAGCTCCATTTTAATTAGCAGCCACAGTCTTTCAGCACAAGCTCAAAGAGACAGAAGTTTAGTGATTAAGAAGATGAAGCTGTTAAATTGATAAATTGACCTTGAAATACTTGTAACTGTGGGGGACGGCCCAGGAGCTGAAATTGTTAGTGTGTTGCACCACCATGCAAGAGACCTACGTCCAAGAGTGACCAAGTCCAAACCGTGGAATGGGGCCTTTTGGACTACTGTGTGATCCCACAGAGAGAAGACTGGCTCTGCTAATCAGACATTTTCAGATTCATTCTTACCACTGATACGTCCTCCCTGGGTGACCTTGGGCTCTCAAGTCCTCATTTGGCCTTTAAGCACTAGGGCTTCAATTTGACTCCCCTGGGGGAATGGGAATAAAGAGACAAAATTTTCACTGGGGACATTATTCCCAATAATGAGATGGTAGTGAAGGGCCCATCGCTGTTCCAGAACCCCTTAATAAGTAGCAATGAAAAAGCAAATCTGAGTTTCAAAGAATTAAATGGAGGCACTATTGGTTTCTTGCTGAAATATAGCTGTTCAGACAGAGTAGGAGGGATCTGAGAAAAAAAAAAAAAAGACAGTAGGCCAGGTCCATTTGAATTCCCTAAGGCCAGGACATGATTGTATTTCTGGCTGACCTAAATTCCAGATTAGGAACTCCTAAAAGCTAGAATTCTATCCCTAAGTGTCCACAACAAAGCCTATGTCGAGGTTAAAGGTATTTTACTCATAACTTGACATGAGACTTCTCTTAATTGAAAGACCAATCTGACATGAATGTAACTCTGACAGTTAAAATTACCTCTGATTTTAAGGAAAGCATTTGCAGTGTTACATTGAGCTCATTACACCTTTACTGCATAGATAAGAGATGTAATAACTAACAGGAGTTAGGGCATAATAAAATCTCAAATCTATTGTTAGAGTGGTATAAAGAGACACCCCTTTTCATTTTTTTTTTTTTTTTGCTAGGGCATAAAGCTAAAAGTTTTTGTCGCTGTATAAGAAGAAAAGGAGGAAGGGGGAGGGAATGAAAAGAGCATTCGTTCCTGAGCAGGAAAAAAAAATTATGCTGTCTGGTGCCATCTCATAAAATGTGATGCTTTAGTTCCTGTGAAATTAACAAAGGTAGTCACTAATGCAAGAAAATAAAGTAGAGTCAGAGTGACTTACATCAGAAAACAAGTGCATCTGTATATATCAACAATTTGAAGGCTTCTGATTCCTGGCAAGTCAAGGAATATTTTAAATCTTATATTTTAGAGGAAATCGAATCTTGACTAACCACTGCAATTTATGTCATTTTAAATAAGATATATTTGAATAAGTATATTTTTCATGCCCTAAAAAGACTGATGTCTTCTTTTATAAGCTCATCCTGTGACACACTTGAGTAGGTAGGTATATTGATTTTTTTTTCTTTTTCTGATGGCAATGAAGTGTAAATGGAAAATATCAGACTTGGCAATCACTTAAACCATGTGAAAATTTCAGAGTGAAGGCTATTAGAGTCACTTTGTGATCTCCCCAGATGACCAGGGGGGGGAAAACATTTCTACATTTCTTCAGATCCTTTGTGTGACAGCTAAGGAGAATAACATTCTTTCTAATATGCCAGTTTTAGTCTCTAGTTGAGAATAACCTCAGTGCTTTCTTATGTCACTAGCTGAGAGAAGATGAAAGACCCAGCCTTGTGTAAATGGCTTTGTCTAACCATCAGTCTTTAGCTCTGCATGGCAGCTGTACTATTGACATTAGCTTGTGCACTGGGTGAGATTGAAGTGAGTTAAATGTGACCTTGGCTTCGTTGTTGAAGTAGAAATGAACTCTACTGGGAGCGGAAAAAAATAAGACCAGTTTCTCTAACTTCATTTTTTCTTTAATGAGTTTAACAGCACTCTTAGGATTTGATACATTTTATAAAAACGCTTTTATTTCCTTTTCTATTATGCAGTGAGTAATCAGCATTTAGTAAGGTTAGCTCGCCCTTTTAGTGGGAAATCATTATTTTAGGTATTTGTGTGTGCCTCGTTCTACAAAAAGGACACAAGTCTTTTTTTTTTTATTTGTTGGTCAGTATCTATAAATATGTGAGTGAGTTTTATAGATGTGTATGCTAATTACCATTAATGATTAATACTACAGCATTGAAAGCGGGAGAGATACTATTTTAAATGACATTGCATTGTCCACTAAATTACACTGAGTTCCACTCAACAACCTGATGGTAAATCATGTGGCTGTGAATATGTGAGACCTCCAGGTAGAAGGGTACACTGGAATGGATCCAAATCTTCAGCTTCTTTATGCTCTAGTGCAATACCATGTAATGTGTGTATTGCAAGAACATGAGACATGGCATGTTTTTAGAGTGAAGCAATGCATAAAGATATGTCACACTCTTTTCAGTAATATTGACTCTCTTACAAACACACACATCCTCGTTTTCTAAATAAGTATACCTAAATATAATTTATGAATGCCATATAATAACCTTGCAGTGCCACAGTTTAGATATATGTTGTTTTCTGTTTACACTGAAAACCTAACCAGAGATGATCAAAGTTGAAGTTTTTGATACTCTAACCTCCCTCTATCCAGAAATTATTACTCCATTTAGGACTATGTCATTTCAGTTCCCATTAATGAAAGTACTTCTGTGCTTCCTGCAAACTTCTTTACAAGTATTTTATAGTTTAAATAATGTAAATAGTGGATCATTTTCAGAAAATTTTACTTTTTTTTAGAATTCTATCACCTGAGTGTTAACTTTCAAACTTTTCTCCTTCTTTGGTTGTCTATATTTAGGATATTGTGTGTCTTTGACTGTACTTTCCTACTCCCTAAACATGATCAATTTTCAATGGTCCAATTAGCACTTCTTTGAATAGTTTCTCTCTTTTGTTCATTTTTATTCTCATTTCATTATTTTTATTCAGGGGCTTGAAGTCAAATGTTAACAGGAATTGTAGCTAGAAAAGGGTTTCAGTAAACTAACAAGGAGATAGCAAGAGTTCAAAAAATTAAAGAGAGATCACTACTCAAATAGAAATGGGAACTCAGGGCAACAAAAATGTTTAATTGTCAGTCATTTTTGGCACTTGCACAATCAGAATTCCAGCAGATGTCTTAGAAAAGTTTTAGCTAGATATGTGTGCATGAGACACATGGAAAGTAGATAGAAGGTAGATTAACTGGCAAAATTATATTAAAACCAGGTAGCAGCTAAACACTTGTGTACCCAGGGAGCCAGTAACATGTAGAGCAGGATTGTGGGAAGGGCTCTGTAATTACAGACATAGATTTGAGACTTGGCTCTGTTTTTCTGGCAATATAACCTTGAATGATTCAATCAGAAAACAAAAAATGAGTTTCATTTTTTAATCTATAAAATGGGATTAAATTACTAAAGTAATATAACTAAAAAGTATTAATTAGTAGTACTATCACCAGATTTTGAGTGAACTGCTTTATAGATTACATGGCAATGTATATTTATAAATATATATGTATATGTATATATATTTACCTCAAATTTTTACAAAAATGTTAATATTTTTTGTATTATAAACTTTTTGTATTATAAAAATATATAGATAGGTAGGTAGATAGATAAAACCTATTGCCCTGGGCCTCCTTTCTTTTTATAGACCCACAATATTTCCATCATACCCTCCAACTAGTGTTTGTGAACCTTTTTCTTGAATTTATAGGAGAAGAGGATCCTGCAACCTCCTGTACTCCCTCCTCCCACACTCACCACATTCTCTAAGGATGACTGACTGATCTGTCCATCAGTATCAGGCCAGTAGCAACCGATTAATCAATGAAAACCATCATAGGCTGGTTTGATGCTGATTGACAGTTTATCCAGCCAGTGAAATCAGTAGAAGGAGGAAGTAGTTTTATTAACAAGATTTTTGTGGGGTAGCACCTCCCTATTTGCTAAAGCTGACTTTGAGGCATAGCACTTCTATGAGCTAGCTGTATGACTTTGGTCAAGTGACTTAATCTATTTCCTTATCTGGAAAATGAGAGGTTAAAAATCCTTGTGCTGTGCACCTTATGGTGTTTTGAAGCAAGCACTTGGAAGGGAACTTCTGTTGCTATTGAATTATACAAATTGTCTTCTTAGTGCAGATAAGATAAAATATGGGAGATAAACCATTATTTGTTCTCTTAGGAAGTAGAAAATAGGTTCTTTTGGCCTAGGAGGTTCAATTTAGTTGTGAAAATAAACCAATAAGGACTATTTTTCTCCTAAAATATAGGAGCTTCTATATTTTCAGATTTTGTCAATGAAATGTATACACAGCTCAGCATGGTAAGGTGGAATGAAAGGACCTGGGTTTGATCCTGGTTCTTATTCTTACTCCCTGTATGACTTTGGGCAAGTAATAAACTCTCTGGGCTTCAATTTCTTCATCTGAAAATTGAAAGGGTTGGAATAGATGACTTCTGAGATCTCTTCTGGATCTAAAAATTTATGATCTAAGATACTGATATTGATGTAAATAGAAATATGAAGGGATTGGAACTGTGATATTATTGACATAAGGAAATTCCCTCTACTAATGGAGATTGTCACTTGTTCTCAACTTTGATGAGTTGTTTAGGTGCACTGTTATGAGAACAGATCACACAGATAGTATGTCAGAGGAAGAATATGAATCCAAGTCTTCTTGATAATCAGTCATCTAACCATTAAGCCACACAGTCTCTCATTTCAGGGATGCAGTAAATAAATACAGTGATGCGAAGATGCCATTAATTTGTCTTAGTGGTGTGCTATATGATACTAATTGCATTATAGGTTTAAAAAGTAGAAACAGAAGAATCACATCTAATATTCAAGCTATTTAAGTAAATTTTGATACCTAAAAATAGGGATTGACTAGAAGTCACAATGTATAGAGTACTGAAACTGGTCAGAAAGATGGCTTTCTAGCTGTGTGACCCTGATTAAATCATTTACTTCTGTTTGCCTCTGTTCTTCATCTACAAAATGAGCTAGAGAAGAAAATGGCAAACCACTCCAGTATCTCCCAAGAAAACCCCAAATGGTATCACAAAAAATTGGGCATTACTGAAATGACTGAACAAACTTCTTTTGATCTGCATATAGGGTAACCATGAGGATCAGATGAAAAAAGAGATGAGAAAATTCTTGGAAGTATTCAAATGTGTTACCTGGAAATGCTCCTACCATGCCCCAAATCTAAAATACATCAACTGAAATTGGAACCACTAATGCTTATGACTATTTTGGGCTGTAAAGGATAATTAGAATGCAAAAATTCTACATAATCTTTGAGTTAGCCAACAGACAACATGAGGGAGAAATGTAGAAATGTACATGTAACTCTTTTGACAAAGATTGTCTTTTCATTCCATAAACCCAGATTCACTTTGGAGAATTTCTTACTTCTCTGACTTAATACTTTACAAAGATTTAGATTCAGGTTATGACACTACCAAGAGATAGTCATCAGCTTCCCAAAATACGACATTTTGTATGTACATTAAGGAAAAAAGGATAAATATATCAGAATAAATGAAAAAAAATATAGTGATGGCTGCCAATGAACCATCCTCTTGTCTCAGAGACTGATATAATCTCAGCCACTTAGAGCAGTACAATGACTAGACTCTACCAGACCCATCTAGGGTTTGTTTCTCTTGGGATTATACTGAATCCAAATCAGATCATAGTGATAAAAATTTTAGAATGAACATTCATACCCCAGAAATGAGTAGGCTATCAATCAGAGATTAGGTTATTGTTTAGTTGATTGTCTAGATTTAAGAACATGTTAATAATGTGGATTACACTTAAAAGTAAGTTGCAGGTACATTTTTTTTGAAAGATGGTTGTTAAACATTTTTATTCAGCTGTACACCCTGATGTCTCCATAAAAATGCTCCCATTCATAGTGTTTTTTTTACCTGTTTGTTTCATCAGTTCTTACCTCTACTCCACTCTTATCATTGTTTTCTTTGCAAAGCTATAAAATGATGAACTGAATAACTCTGGAGAGCAATTTGGAACTATGCCCAAAGGACCATAAAAAGGTGATACTCTTTGACTCAGCAATATCACTACTAGGTCTGTATCCCAAAGAGATCAAAGATAGAGGAAACAGGACCTACTTGTACAAAAATATTTATAGCAGTTCTTTTTGGGGTGGCAATGAATGGAGACTGAAGAGATTTCTATAAATTGGGGAATGACTGAACAAGATACAGTATATGATTATAATGGAATGCTACTTGTGCTATAAGAAATGAAGAACAAGATGATCACAAAAAAAAACCTAGAAAAATCTGTATGAAGTGATACAAAATGAAGTGAGCAGAAACAGGAGAACCTTATACACAATGACAATAATTAAATAAGATGATCAACTATGAATAACAACTATTATCATTAGTGCAAAAATCCAGGATGACTCCAAGGGACCCATGATGAAAAGTGTTATCCACAGTCATAAAAGGAACTGACAGAGTGAATACAGATTGAAGCATACCATTATTCACTTTATTTCTTCCATAATTTTTTCTCTAGTGTAAGTTATGTGTCTTCTTTCATAACATGATGAACATGATAATGTATACTGCTTGATAATACATGTACAACCTAATTCATATTACCTACTGTTTAGGGAAGGGGAAGAGATAGGAGAGAGGGAAAGAACATGGATTGTAAAGTGTCAGGAAATGATAATTAAAATTGTATCAATGTGTAATCTATTTTTTTTTAAATTAGTTGTTACCATTTGCTGCTTTATGTAGCTGCTTTTTGCTATCTTCTATGATTCCCTTTTGAGGACATGGTGGTCTTTTATCATCAGTCCTTTTCTTTCTGCAAATTTTCTGTTGCTCTCTACAGTCTCTATGAATGGTGAAAAAAAATCAAAATAACTATTTAAACATCATCTATATGTATATATAAGATAAATGATGATCAGAAATATCAGAAGGAATCTAAAGCCAAAGACAATTTCAAAGTAGATTCCAACCTGTCAGTATCTTTACTTAAAACCAGTAAAGAACTTTAAAAGCTTAATTGAGACAGGAATTTGAAATTTAGACCAACATTTTAGAGGACATTTTACAGTATGTAGTAAAAGTTACAAATCTGTTGTTAAAAGTGTAAAAAAATAACAAAAAGTGCCATCAAAGTCTCCCATTGGGCTGCTGGACAGAGGGGTAGGTGAAGTGTAAAATGTCCTCAGGCACGATGGAGAGGGGGAGGGTAGCAGCCCCCTTCAGGATATATGCCATAGGTTTGCCAGCACAGTTCTATGGTCTAATCACACATTTAACAGCAAAAAGTATGAGGAATACAAGGAAACCTGGAAAGACCTTTATGAAATAATAGTAAGTAAAACATATTAATACAATATATGTTGAAATTAATTTATTTAAATGTAAATAGCACCTAAAATTTAGGTCATTTTACTATTATCCACTGTTAAGTTTTTAATAAAACTTGTTTAAATATTTTAAAGGAATTAAACAATAGTTCTCTTCGATAAGAAAAAAATATCCTATTCATTATCAAAATGAATTTTCATGTGCAAGGTTAGGGTAGTTATTTAATTCTAATTAACTTTCTTTCTGAAACCATAGGTATTCATCACCTATACTGAATCGGGGAAAAAAATCTACATTAGGACCCTAATTTCCTTCATTATGTCTTCTATCTATGGTGTAAAATTTATGTCTGCTTTTGGCATCTGATCCTGATATCCCTTTGTGAGCATTAAGAATTCATTAAGATTTTTAGCAATGTCTAATTCTTCTAACAATTAATTATTGGGAGGATATAGCGTGTAGCTGTGCTAAGTGAGTTCCAGTCACCTGGCCTGAATGAACTGCATCCCAGGGTACTGAAAAAAAAAATGTGGACATCATTGCCAAATTGTTATCATCAGTCTTTGAAGATTCAAGGTGAACAAGAAAAATGTAATGGGGCTAGGTTCAGACGGAAGTTGTCCTGATTTTCAAAAGGGACAGAAATGTAAAAAATCCATACCAGAAACCAGTGAACATGGTGCTATTTTCAAGGAAAGTTCTATAGTTCATAAGGGGCAATTTTTCAATATTTTGAGATGAAAATGGTAATCACTAGAAGCCAGAATGGATGTATAAAGAATAAGCTATGTGTGGGCTAAACTAATGGTAGTAAACAATAAAAGAAATATCATAAATACATTTAATTATTTCAGAGACTCATTTGACAAAATTTATCATAATATCTTGGCCAAAGGTGAAGAAATGTTAAATGGATTCAGGACTAGCCGAATAACTGGACTCAAAACTGGTGATTGATAGTTCAGTATCTACTTGGAGAGAGTTTCCTAATGAAATTCCACAAGGCTTTATCCTTTGTTCTGTGCTATTCAAAAGGTTTTAGCAGTCACTTGAATGAAGACATTGATAGCAAGGTTAAGAAATTTATGAATGATCTGAAGCTGGAAGGCTATTATATTGAATAACAGAATCAATGTGATAAATTTAGAAGGGTACTCATGAGGAAGCTAGGTGGCAAAGTGGACAGAGTGCTGGGTCTGGAAGCCAGGAAGATTCAATCTTTCTCAGACACTTTCTAGTTATGTGACTCTGGGCAACTCACTTAATCCTGTTTGCCTTAGTTTCCTCATCTGCAAAATGAGCTGGAGAAGGAAATGATAAACCACTGCAGTATCTTTGCCGAGAATATCCCATATGGGGTCACAAAGAGTCAGAAATGACTGAAACAAGTGAACAACAATAACATTACTGATTTACTTTGATTTTACATTACTTTGGCATGCTGAGTGAACTACCTCCAAGTATGACAACCTTCTGAACCTTCTGTGCTGATTTCTCAGTATCTCTGCCTTCCCATGATGGATAGAGTCTACCCTCTCCCATTTCCAACTGATTTTGTGTCACTCACCCTGCAGACAGTTTGTGGTGCTCGTCTCAGGCACTGAAATCTCTATGTACTCCTGTGGGAAGAGCATTGGACTGGAAGTCAGGTAGTCATGTCAGAAAAGTTATATATGGGATGATTTTTCAGCTATGTTTTATGCTAGATAACCTCTGAGTTCCTTTCCAGCATAGGGATTTCAAAGTTTTATCATTGACTTTTCATTTTGTTATTACAAATAAAAAGTATATTTGGGTACTATACTACATGCTGATTTTAATTTAATTTCATCAAATAGTAATTATTTTCCCTTTTTAAGATGCTTAATTGCAAATTCTCGCTAACATTAACACTGTATATTGAGCCAGAGATACATGCCCCTGCCCTGTGTGTTTTTATTAGAGATAGTAACATCTAATAGTGAAAGATTTGTAAGCAGATCCAGAAGAATAATGCTTATCTATTGTATAGTCAATAAATTTATTAAAGATTTGCTTTCAGGTTTTTCCAAGAACACAAACTATGTTCCCCTAGGAAATTCCACTCTATAAATGTCAAAACAACCCAGAACAACATGTGACTATGTATACAGAAATAAAAATGGAGTAATTAGAATATATTTTAAAATTCTTTTATTTAAGCTAACTTCTAACCAAGACTGGAACTAAAACAGGTATCGACGTGGAATCTAGAAGCCCCCAAACTTGTAGCCTAGAAAGATTTATTGAACCCCAGTTTATGAGTGACTCTTTGGTTCAGTAGGCAGCTCGTCAGTCTCCTAAGCTGAAGGTCCTGAGTTCTATCTTCAGAAGGAGGGAGTCACTGGGCTTGGGTTTGGGCTTTCCTCAGGGAGGAATCTCATGTGATGGGTCCAAGCCTGAGGCTGTCATCTTTAAGCTAAGTAAACTGGGGTTCATTACATCTTTCTAGGCTACAAGTTTGGGGGCTTCTAGATTCCACGTCAATACAGATAAAGAAGGCTTTCACCTAGAAACAAACACTGTTGTAGTTGGAGTGACAGGAAGGGAGGAATTGCATCCACCCCAGGAACTGCATATTTCCATACTTCTACCCTAAACCACATCATGCTGACTTTGCTGTTCTCCAGATGTCCTGGGGTCATCGGAACCTGGGAGTATCTTTTACCTGGCTGTACTCCTCCTTCCTATTATCTTCTGAGAGACCACTTTGCCCCTAGTTCTTCTATTCTCCTTCCCTTTTCCCAATGTCTTCTCCATCTCAAAACTCCCTTTCTTCTCCATCACCAACAAAATTTGACCCAGAGATCCTTTTGCTTGGTCAAGCCTGCTGCTAAATAATCAAGATATTCTGAATCCCAGAAAGATGGTATTTCTTGTTTGTGAGGGAATATGAGAAGAGGAGAAAAGGGTGAAGTGAGTGACCTAGCAGGGTGGAGAGAAAGAGAATATCTATTGGAAAATAAACTAATCAGAGTAATTTCAAAACAATAAAACATTTTTCATTCTTATTGTGATCTTTTTTGGGGATTTGGGGTGGTATGGAGGAATATCTCCAATGTATTTTAAGCTAGAAGTGCAGAAGCTACTCAGTGCTCATTGACCTGCTCATCAGCACAGAAACTTGGATCAACTGCATTTCTAACCTGGACTGATTCTTCCCCTCCTTAAGCCACCAGGTAGGTACCAGCTTTAGAGTGGACACTTGATAGCCCTAATTCAGTTAAGAGTCCAGCAGCCTTCTACTCCTGCAATAACAAGGATTACAGGCTTACATCACTGTGCCCAGACTTAGTGTAAAGGTAATAGGATCTTCCCAGCTCTCTGTCAAGCTAGTAGACTGTTTTTGGTGTTTTGGTTCTTAATAACCCAAAACATAGGAAAAGAGATGAAGACATAATGGCATTCAGCTCATCTTTACTTTCAAGAGTTGACTTCTTTGCATTGTCTCTGCAGAAAACATCACAGCTAAATTCAGTGACCAGCTATGACTCCAGAGAACTGATGGGGAAGCAGGCTACTCACCTCCTACTACAAGAGGGATGATGGATTCAAGGTGCAGAAAGAGACACATTTTTTGACATGGCAAATGTGTGGATTTGTTTCGCTTGACTGTGCTTATCTGTTACAAGAATTGTTGGGGTCTATATGGAGGTGGGAAAAGAGAAGTGCTAGAAATATTGTTTCTAAAAAAAGAAAAGAAAAGAGGATCATTGAAGCATTTTTTTTAATATAGAGAAGAAAACAAAAGGAGGTCCAGAAGGAATCTCAGACAAGCAGGACAGGTTTAAAAGCAGAATGCTGAATTTGAGAAAAAAATTATATATAACATATATATATATATATACACATATATATGTATGTATAGGTTGATTTTTAAATATATGTTTATTGTATTATATTATTATATTAAATATAACATATTAAATATAATATATATATTTAAAATAAAAATATATAATAAATCTATATGTTTATTATTTTAAATATATACATATATTTTTAAATAAATCCATATGCAATAGAGATTTGTAGTTTCTCTTAGAATCCTTATTTCTTCCTACTGGGTATTTGGAATTTTTATGTTTATAAATTCAAAATTTTTTAAAAATCAACATTTACAACTAGACTTCTGAATGCTGCCATTGCCAAAAGAGTCTACTTAAATTTGTTTTTCTTTTTGCCTTTTTTTTACATCTGTGTAATATAAAAGTGTTTTTTCAGTCCTTTCAACTTTCAACTTAATAGATAGAGTGCTAAACATGGATTCAGGAAAACTTGAGTTCAAATCTAGCCTCAATTTAGTAGCAATGTAATCCTAGACAAATCACTTACCCTGTGTTTGCCTCAGTTTCCACATCTGCAAAATGAGGATAATAATAGCATCCACTTTCCAGGGTTGTTGTGAAGATCAAATGAGATTATTGTTAAGCAATTAATAAAGTGCTTGGCAATAGTACTATAAGAATGTTACCTGCTATCATTATCATTATTATTATTATTATTCAACTCAAGTCTTCAGATAGGGACCTAGTCCTGGAAGTAGGTGGTGGGAAAAAAGTAATTCAATTCTCCATTTCCAAGTCCCTCACCTCTATCCTGTTCTTTTCTTTCCTACAAGCTCCTACATGGCCACATCTGCTTTCAAATATGAAGAAAGAGAAAGAAAGTCTTTCTTTTTCCCACTGTCTACCACTTCTCTACTAGGAATTTTTGTCATCTGGAAAGGAGCCTAACCTTGAAAGATAACCAGAGCTTGTAGCCTTTAATCATTACTTCTCCTATAACAAATACAGACATATTCAAACCATTGGAGAAAGGGGAGAGGGGAGCAGAGATCTTGGCAGGAAACACTCTGAAGTGATTTGGTTTTCATTTTTTATTTTTCATAATGAAAATATTAATTTATGCCTCATCTATTTTTAAAGGCTACAGTTTATGATTACCTTGAAATATTTCAGGATTTCTGCAGTTAAATATAAGCTCAGATTGGAGAATTGCTTAGTGAAGTGTAAAGTATGATATAAATGTGAGTTATTATTGTGTGCCATTCTTATTGGGATATTGTATATTTATTATTATTATTAATTTTTGTTATTAGGTTACAGTGATAGTATTGCCTAATTGTTAGGAAACTGATCTTAAAGCCAGGAAGGTCTGAGTTCAAGTCTCTCTTCTGACACATCATAGCTGGGAGATCCTAGGCAAGTTACGTAACCTTGAATATAATAAAATACAATATACAACTTGCAAAGAATATGCCCACCTGCTTTAGTAGGGGAAACTTCTAGGAATTCTCAATATTCATGAAATCACACATTCAGTCCCTATCCCTATTTAGTAGGTTGCTTTACATTTATTCTATTGAACTGAGTAGTCCATGTTCATTTTCTTTTTGCCCTTTCCTCTTATTAAAGTTTGTTCATGAGAGACTAAGTGACCAGAAGGCTGACCTTGGCATTAGGAAGACATATATTTAAATCTAGCCTCTGATGACTCCTGGATCTGTGAACCTGGCAGTTAGTCAACCTTTGATGTGTCTAGCAATTACATGAAACTCCATAACTTTCAGGACTTTTACCAGTTAACAAGGGTGCAAGGAGTTTTCTTGCCAGAGGATCTTGAACCCTTGAAATCATGGATCCAAACATCTTTTTTGCTTTTTTGTTTGTTAAGCATTTTTGCATAATTACTTATTCTTAATCCAACAAGATGTTTCTTGTTTTATAAAATACTGAACACAGTACTGTTTCGTTATGGAGCAAGGGTCACTGCTTGTAGATCAGGGTGTGACCTTCTCTCTCTCTTTTTTTTGCATTTTAAATTTTATTTTTTTAGAAAAATTTTCCATGGTTACATGATTCATGCTCTTACTTTCCCCTTAACCCTTCCTAATCCCAACACCCCATAGCTGACGTGCATTTCCACTGGTTTTAACATGTGTGACCTTCTCTTAACAGGTCTTTACACATCTATCAAGTCTCTAGTGGGGGAAGAGGGAAAGGGGCCCCTGGAAAAAGCAGCCAGTGGGCTTGGAGAAGAGATTTGTTTGTGAAGGTTTCAGTCTAGGGTGAAGGTCCCAATTCCTCCATTTCTCTGTAAAGCTAATAAAAAGTAAAAAATGCAAATTGCAGAGAGAATTCATAAGATGCTTTGAGCCCCCAGGCAATCTGTTGATTGCTAAACCAGGATAGTGATCTCCCAGCCAGTTGAATTTAGCACTATCAAATATCCACAGGATTTCCTTCCTTCTCACATTTTCTAAGTCAAACAGAGACTCAGGATGACACTAAAATTATCTTATTTTTGTCTAGCCATTTTTTAAAGTAACTAATAGGCAAAAAGTTTAAATAAGCAACCCTTACTGATTTTAACCTTGTGAGACATTTCTCCAGGTAATTAAAATGAGAGAGAATCTTCCTGCTCCTGTATTCTTTTCACTCTGGATGATGCTGGTGCTCCTGTGACCCCTTCTGGACCCTCCATTTTAGGGAAGGGCCCCAAGGCCAGTCATGCTAAATCCTCCCTTTCTGGTCCTCATTTCTGACTTCTCCAGACTCCTTTTCTGCCAAATCCCAGCAGCCTCTCACCTTGGAAGCTTCTTTTCTGCCAAGTCCCAGCAGCCTTCTCACCTTGAAAGCTTCCATTGCTTCTATCAGCCTTGCTCCATCAGCCTTCTCATACCAGAATATCTCTCTTCCCTTGCAGCATTTTCCCTCCCACCCTTGTAGTTCCTACCTTTAAATAATCCTTCCAGCTGAGGAACTCAATTTTAAAGGAGGGTCTGCAAGTCAGATGTTAACACTTCTCTGGGACCCATTCAACTTTCAAGACTTTTGTTTTCTCAAAATAGTTGATTCTGACTATATCTGTTGGTTGTTTTTTTGTTTGTTTGTTTGTGTTTTAGGTCAATGTAGCCTTAACACCTAGTAGTGTTGTGCTGTAAATAAATAAATTCTTGTTCAAAGCATGATCCCCCTCAAAAGAAGAAAAGATACATTCATCTTTGCAGCGATAGGCTGTCCATAGATGTCAGTTTATCAGACAATAAGTCCACTACTATAACTGTGCTAAACTGAAGGGATAAAAAAATTAAGTATTTCTTGCTCTTAAGGAGCTTACATTGCCAATAGAGAAGACAACATGAAACTAACCACCTGAAAACAAGGAATAGATAGCAAAAATTGGAGATAATCAGTAGGAGACATTACTTTTATTTTTCAGAATTTTTCAATGTATTGGTAGAATTGATGATTTTCTTCCTTTTTTCTTTTTTCTCTTTCTTTGAACATGTTATTTATTATATGGGCTGACTCTCTGGGAAGGTGAAGGATAGTGGGATAAGTTTCGATAATAAAAAACAAAAGCTATAAACAAAAATTTATTTTAAAAATAGATATCTACTGAATCAAATGGAAATTAGTGAGTGATTTTCTTATGTAGACTGTAAACAATTTACCTATGAAGGACATGACCAAAAGGCATAGAAACTGCCTTATAAATGCTCAGTTGAAGAGAGAGGCAAAAATCAGTAGAGACTTAAAGGCAAGGTTGTGAGATTAAAAAAGACAAAGGCCAGAAACGATAGCACTTTGCTAGAGTAATGTAATAGCAGAGACCTTCCTAAGTATGGACAACGAAGCTTTATGAATCACAAAAACATTCCCTGGGCTCTTTACAGCAATTGTAATAGATGCTTTCTGTGTGGTCAAATATTTCCGGCTACCAAAACCATTCTCTCTTCTGGCCCCTCATGTTCTAGGAGGAGAAAGATGAGGCCCAGTGCAGAAATCATTGTACTTGGATTGTTAATCCAGTAGATCAGATTTTGATTTAAACAGATATTTCTCTAAAGCTGCTTATTTTAAAATAGCTTAGATTGAGATGAATTAGCTCCATTTTATTAATTAATCAAGCAACTTGTATTCATCAACTTGTATTCATCACCTGTTCATCATAGAGAATTGTGAGGAGGAGAGAGAAGTATGTTAAGTCACTGCCTTCAACCAGTTTCCAGGCCAATTTATTCAACTTTATACACATTACTGTCAGCTGTCCCTTGTAATTGTCTAAAGCATCTTCACACATGAATCATGAATAGCTGAGTCCTTAATTATGCAAAGAATGCACTAGACTTAAACCTCTCTGCCTTTTTTTTTTTTTTGGAGAATCATCATTTCCTTTGACTAGTATCAAAGCCTTTCTTTATTGTAGGGCAGCAGCAGGATTGCATAATTACCATTAGACTTCATAAAAACTGGTAGTCCAAGACTTGAGGCAACTAAGGACAAGGTGTAGCCCTTTTCTGATGCCAGATGAAGCTCTCTAGAATAAACAACTCAAGTTGGACAGCATGGAAAGGAACATACCAGGAGGTATACAATTGTGTCTTTGCTTTGAGTAACCCTTGTTAGTAAATTGCCAAAAAACAGGACTAGTTTCCATAATGAGACATGTCTAAGAGACCAAGCCCCTCCTTTTTGGGGAAAATTTTAATATATTTTTCCAGTTACATTTAAAAACAATTTTTAACATTTTCAAAAATATTAAGTTCTCATTTTTCTCTCTACCCTCCTCTTCTACCCCATCCTTGAGAAGACAAGCAATATGACATAGATTATACATGTATAGTTATGCAAAACCTATTTACATGTTTGCATGTTGTGAAAGAAAACACAGATCCAAAAGAATAACAAGAAAAATAGAGTTAATAAAAGGTATGCATCAGCCTTTGTTTAGACTCCATCAGTTCTTTCTCTAGAGGTGGAAAGCATTTTTCATCATATGTCCTTCAGAATTGTCTTAGATCATTGTATTATTGAAAATAGCTAAGTCGTTCAGAGTTGATCAGCATAAAATATTATTGTTACTTTGTACAGTGTTCTCCTGGTTCTGCTTATTTCACCTGGTATCAGTTTATATAAGACTCACAGATTTTCTGAAAGAATCCTACTCATTGTTTCTTACTGCATAATAATATTCTATCAAAATCATATGCCAAAATTTATCCAACCATTTCCCAATTGATGGGAATCCTCTCAATTTCCATTTCTTTGCCACCACACACACAAAAAGATGCTATAAATATTTTTGTACCCATAGGTCTTTCTTTAAATTATCTCTTTGAGTTAGAATCCCAGTAGTGATAATGCTAGAACAATGAATATATTTATATATGTAACCCTTTGGTCATAGTTACATATTGCTCTCCAAAATGATTGTATCACTTCACAACTCCATCAACAATTCATGAGCATCTCAATTATTCCACATATCTCCAATATTCTTTTTCTATCATATTTACCAATCTGATAGTTGTGAAGTAATACCAGATAGTTGTTTTAATTTGCATTTCTCTAATGAATAATGATTTAGAGAATTTTTTTTCATATGACTATAGATAGCTTTTATTTCTTATTCTGAAAACTGCCTGTTCATATAATTTGGTCATTTGTCAATTGGGGAATGACTTGTATTCTTATAAATTTGACTAAGTTTTCTATATAGTAGAGAAATAAGATTTTTATTAGAGAAATTAGCAGTAAGATTTTTTTCAGTTTTCTAATTTTCCTTCTGTATTGATTTTATTTTACAAAGTTGTTTTTTTATTTAATGTAATCAAAATTATCCATTTTACATTCTTTAATTCTCTGTATCTCTTATTTGATTGTAAATTCTTTCCTTTCCCATAGATTAAAAAGGTAAAATATTTCATCCTCCCCTAATTTGCTTTTATGACCTTTTATTTTTAAGTCATGAGAGGTCAAGTCTTTTTAAGGCAAGACCACTACCAGAAACATCCATGAGGAACTAGAACATGAATCATGGCAATCTTAGTTAATGCCTGCTGTAGGCTTAGAGATTCATTAGGTATATCCGTAGGATTCTTGTGAGTGAAACAGTATAAACTGTGAAACACTACAAAAAGATGATTTGTTTTAAGTTAAATAAAAAGAGATTAGGCTGGACACCACAACTATTCTATTAAGTTTAATTTAATTCAACAAAGAGTTATTAAGTGGCTTCTGTATTCAAGAGGAGCACAGTTAGGTAGTAGAGTGGTCACAGTGCAAGACCTGCAATCAGGAAGACTCATCTTCCTGAGTTCAAATCTATCCCCAAACGCTTAACAGCTGTGTGAACTTTGGCAAATTGCAAGTCTGTTTGCCTCAGGCTCCTCATCTGTAAAATGATCTGGGAAGGAAATGGCAAACTGCTCCAGTATCTTTGCCAAGAAAATCACAAACGGGGTCACAAAAAGTCAAACATGACTGAAAAAATGACTGAAGAACAACATGCAAGAGATCATATTCTGTGTTGGAGGTTCAGAGATAAAACCAAAATAATCTCTATTTTCAAAATGCTTACGTGCAACTGTGGGCAGGATGGGAGGTAGGGACACATCTGTGCCCTAACAAGAAGAATATGAGGGAAATTGAAGAAAAGAACACTAACAGGGGCTGATAAAGGAGAGCTTATTAGAGAAGGTAATACGTGAACTGAGTCTTGGAGGCAGTAAACAACTCTAAGACATAGAGAACTGAGGGTATTCAAGGTATGGGAGACACCCTGTGGAGATACTTAGAGATGGAAGAGATGGGATTTCAAGTGCAAGGAACAACTAGCATCCTAGTGTGGTTGAAAGATCTGTGAAAAGTACTCTGAGATAAGGCCTCAAAGCTTCATTTTTAGACATGAATTGTGGATAGTTGTATTTTTAATAATACAAAACTGTTCTACTATAACTTTTCATTTCTTTGTCACTAGGGTACACTCTGGTATCAAATTCATGGAGGAAATAAAGTAAAGAACAGTACATTTTGTTTTGTTTTTTAAAATCTTTTCCCTCCGTCTTGGAGTCAATACTGTGTATTGGCTCCAAGGCAGAAGAATGGTAAACATAGGCAATGGGGGAGTCAAGTGACTTGCCCAGGGTCATACAGTTGCAAAGTGTCTGAGGCCAGATTTGAACCTAGGACCTCCCATCTCTAGGCCTGGCTCTCAATCCACTGAGCTACACAGCTGCCCCCCAAAACAATATGTTTCAATTGGCATTCAGATTCCATCTATTCTTTCTATGAAGTTGGATATGCTTTTTTTTTTTTTTTGTCATCTGTCTCTTTGGGTTGTCCTGGATCTGTCTTGTGGGTGTTGGATTTTAGAAAGTATATTCAGAAACTAGGGAACATTTGGAGGAAGGAAAGTAACCCTTGAGAGCATGCTATATGAGGATTGAGATTCTTGAAATCATCGTCTCTGTGAACTGAGATCCTTTAAGTCATGCAAAATAAATATTGATCAAAGATCACTGAGATCATGCTATATATATAGGCTGTATAAAAGAATTTGTAATATTTAATGTTGGAAAGAGATTGTGTGTGTTTTGTGGGGGCTGGAGGGAGATTAGGACAGAATAACTGTTTTTAGATATTTGAAGGGATGTTTAGTAGAAGAGAAATTGGACTTTGTCTGCTAGACCCTAGCAGGCAAAACTAGGAGCAAGCAGTGAAAATTTCCAAGAGTCAGGTTTAGGTTTGATACAAGGAAAAAATAATAATTAGAAGCTATCCAATTAGAACTGACTGCCTCAGGAGCTAGTACCCCTGCCACTTCCCCCAATCCCACCACTTCTATCACCCATTGCAGGTCTTCAAGCAAAGTATGGGAAATCACTTGAGTATGATGTAGGCAGGGGTTGTTCTGAGAGGTGTTGTACTATTTGGCTACTGAGTTCTCTTCCAATTCTGAGTTTTTATGATTTTTGCTTTTCTTCTCATTCTGGTGCTGCTTCTTGCTCTGAAAAACAAGGCACCTTTTGCTTGGTGTCCTTGGCCCATCACCTTCTTACTCCCAGAGGCTCTCTGTCTCAGGGTTTGTTATAGACAAGATCTGAACGTATTTTTATTGAAAGGCCTTTTATGTGGCTTTGTATGAGTGAAAGACCAGTGAAACTGGCTAGAAACCAAGACTATGAGGAATAAAATCCAATGCTGAATAGCTCATAACCAAATCTTCTGTTCTGTAATCAATGTTCTGTAATACAAATCTGGCATCTTTAATATAGTAAAAATGATAACAAATAGAATAAAAAAAGAGAAGGTTATATAAATTACTAATCAATGAAAAATCATGTATTATTGCCTACTAAAATAATAGCTAGTATTTATATGGTCCTTTAACATTTAAAAAGAACTTTGCAAATAATACTTCCTTTATCCTTCATTATCCTCACAATAACTTTGGGAGATAGGTGCTTTTATTAACCCCATTTTAGGGAGTGGCATAGGAAAGGTTAAGTGACTTCCCCAGTGTCACACAGTGATTAAGTTTCTGAGGCTGGATTTGAATACCATGAAATAAATACTATGTGCTAGTTACAAATATAAAAAAATAAAAGATCAAGAGTTTGGAAATTGATATAAGCTTACATGAATTAATATTAGTTAATAATACTGCCTGTGAAGTAAATAAGTCATATGGTTTAGGCAAGTCACTTAATATCTCAGTGCTCCCAGACAATTAAAGAGTATAAATTCTAGTTTAATTGTTCATCAGAATTGGTGGAGGATGCTTCCCCAGTAGGTTGTTTTGCCTACACTGATGAAATCATAAATCCGAAGCAATAAATAATGTAAACCTTAGTAGGCTACTCAACCACCCAAAATTAATTTTACACTCAAAGGTTGGGGTCCTATAAAGTTGATTCTACCTTCAGTTCTAGCTATAGCATGAATGTCTAGGCCCTTTACAATAACCCCTGAGCTCTTGTTGATGCATAGCCAATATGCTTAATTAGATTTTTAGTAAAGGTATTTAATAAAATAGCAGGGAAAAACAGTTGACAAAAAACATTATTTCACAGAATCTGAGGTTTATTTTCCTACAAATACACACAAAATCCATGAGAAGAGTAAGCTCAAACTTAAGAGTAGGACCATAGGGGATATTGTAGCATCCATGGTAACTTAAAATTCCTGGAAGTTCTTTATAATTTTATCAAGTGAGTCTGTCTTTCCTAGACAAGTAACCCAGCAGCTGGGCTGGATTGGTTCCTAGGTTCTCTTGTTGGATTTTTCCATCCCTGTCTGCTATAATGCTATATCTCTTTTTCAGTCAAGATCCTCAAAAAAGTTCTCCAAAGAAATGCTAATACTTCTTCCAATAATCTCATCAGAACCATCTTCAGTTTCTCTCCAGCACAAGGAGCTACTTTATGTAAAGCTATATCCTTTCTCTAGTGAATGTTTCTTCAGATTCATCTATCTCTCTGCTTCTGACTAGGTATATTTTCTCCTTCTAGTCCAGTCTTTATCAGGACAGAGGTGGGGAGGAGGACTATAATATTCCTTCTACTCTTTTCTCTCTTGCTCTAATCTATTACAGGCATAAAAGTATACCTCCATAAAGCTTGGGATTTCCCACCACTGAACCAGCCAAATCCTGAAATGACTTGCTATTTTTTACATAGGATCATGGAATATGACTAAATCTTTCAATTATGATGGTTTCTCTGTGTCATGATTTACTTTTTTTCTAGTAGCCAAAGCTTTATAATTTCATATTGATTAAATGTTTATTCACACATTTTGGTATGATATATAGGAAAATTCCTTAATATCTACTTTATACTTTGTTATTATGCACTGAGACAATTTCTAATGTGATGACATTACTTGATGAAAGAAGGAAGAAGAAACTTTTCTTTTTTCTTAAAATTTTCTCTTAAACTTTTTTGTTATTGTTCGATCATATCTGATTTATGTGGACCCATTTGGAGTTTTCTCAACAAAAATATTCCAGTGGAATCGGCTAATTTTATAGATGAGGAAACTGAGACAAACTGAGAAAACTGACTTTCCCACTAGTAAATGTTCAAGGTCAGATTTGAACTCAGGAAGAGGAGTCTTCTGGAGTCTAGGCCCAGCACTCTTTTCCCGGAGCCATCTAACTAGCTGCTTGTCTTAAACTTAATGTGCTAAATTCTACGTTTTCTAGGATTACTACTAAGGTGAATATGAAATTCCCTTCATTATATAAATGAATAACATCTAGCAGGTGACAGATAGAGGAATAATCAGACAGGCTTAAAAGTACTGTTCCTCCAAAAATCCAGGTGGCTTCCTTCTCTCATCAAGTGATATGTCAACTTCACTCTTGGAAGACACATGGCAAAGAAAAGGAGAGGAGGAGTTTGCCAAAGATGATTTATAGGGGACAACTTTCTATAACATGGCTTTTCATCATTGATGATTGACTCAGTTATAGATACTCAGACACCTTCTCATTTCCCTCAGCCTCCTCTCCCCTCTAATTGGAGGTTTGGAAAGTGAAATGCTAAACTACTCCCAAAGCTTTTCTCTGTAGATGACAGGGACCTGAATTTTTCAGGTAACTCTCCACTTTGCACCAGCAACTCTCCTTTGTTTGTACTCCATGGAATATCATGATGGTCTCCTCACAAATAACTCCTCATCCCTGCCTCTGACTTTTCAGCTCCCTTTTTTGTGTTGTTTTCTTCCATCTGTTTGTAAATTTCTTGAGGGAGAGCACTGACTTTTTTTTTTTGTATCCTCAACACTTAACACAGTGTCTGGCATCAGTAGATAATAAATGTTTATTGAACTGAATTGAAATAAGTTCAACCAAGTTATTGACAAAAATGTTAAAAGGCAAATGAGATAGGTGATATTTCCTATAGTAATTCAAAAATCCATCTTCAAGTTATTAACCCATTAGTGATCACTCTTCAATCTAATCATTTAACCAATTTTGAATCAACCTATTATAGTAAAGTCTATACCTCAACATATTGTTTCCAAAAATCTTATGAGGGAAATTATTAAATGCTTTGTTGAAATCTACGTATGCCATAGCTATAGTCATCCCCTTTTAATGTAGAGGTTTGATTTTCTGGTTTTTTTTTTTTAAAGAAATAAAGCTAGTCTGGGATAACCTATTTTTTTAAAACCCTTATACTTTGGTGTATTGTCTCATAGGTGGAAGAGTGGTAAGGGTGGGCAATGGGGGTCAAGTGACTTGCCCAGGGTCACCCAGCTGGGAAGTGGCTGAGGCCGGGTTTGAACCTAGGACCTCCTGTCTCTAGGCCTGACTCTCACTCCACTGAGCTACCCAGCTGCCCCCTGGGATAACCTATTTTTTGATGAAGAGATGCTAGGTTTTTAGTGATCACTGAATTATTTTGTGCATATTCTCAAATCATCTTTTATGATCATTTGTAATCCATGACCCTAGGATTCCTAATGACTCTGGACTCACTCAGACAGGTCTGATTCTGAGTCCTGGACACCAAAGAGTCAATTTATCTTCCTTTGGCAGGTTACTCCCCTGTGGATTAATCCAGGAAGTCATTAATATAAAACTTACAAGTAGCTTATGACTAAGATGTCTCAAAGTTGGATGTCTCCAAATCTTACAAGTATCCAATATACAACATAGTCCTAAGGTATGCAATAGCTTTTATTTCATTCCATAGAAAATGTATAGGATACTAAATACACAGAGGAATTCATTTAAAAAATAGAGAACCTTAAGAGATTTAAATGTCCTATCAGGTTTTATCCTCTAAAGTGATATCAAAATTTAAATTACTTTTAGAATGTCCCTCTTTCATTACAGTAAGATCTCAGTCTCTCTTTCCCACAAAGTGCTATATTCTCCCCAAGATAAATATTACTACCTTGTAGTTTAGACTTACCCCAAAGCTTAAACATGCTTCAGTTACTGCAGAATAAGCAAACCCCTTCTCATCAGACTTGCATAGTATGAATAACTCACTGGCTTTGCTCTCCAGATAGGACACTGTGTAGGAATAATGTAGATTATCCTCTTTCTTTTCCAAGAAAAATGCATATTAGGAAATCTCCCAGTGGAAGGTCCAGTGACAGAACACACAGTCTCAGGAAGTCTTGAACTTGAGAGTTGTCATAAAAGCAACTCTCAAAACTGACCCTGCCCAGAAATTCTCCCTCCTTAGCTACTAGGCTAGATATCAGGATCAAACTACCTAGGAAATTCAAAATGCTTCCTTTACACAATGGAGTTATCATTCAAGAAAAATGGCTTCCAACTTCCTTCTCAGCTTTGTGTATTGTAGAGTCATCTCTTTTATTGCTATTTACCTCTACTGTGTAGTCATCCCAGCTCCTGGTGAGAGAGGGGGTGGGATTTGGAAAGACATCCCATCTCTTCCCTTAGCCTAGAAAGGATGCAGGATGGAAAAGGTAAAGAACAAGTCACCAAGTCCCAGAGAGTGGGGACAGCTCTATTTTATGGACTATAAGGAAGGGTGACATTCAATCAGCTAGTCATTAGGAATTTTGCCTGTGTTCCATCCGTTGCCTTAAAATAATGGCCTTTTCCCTGGAGCCTTTTTCCAAAGTTCAGTTAGGGACAGGGATGGAATTTCTCACCCCTGCCTCAGCAACAAGAATAGCAGTGGTGATTTACAACAGAAGCACATGACAGTGGGAGATATCTATCCTATAAATCATGAATTTGATTGAGCAACTCTTCAATTTGATGAGGGAATAACAATGTCCCATAACCTATAATATAATCAGTGTGTTTGGGGAATTCCTAGATTTGATCAGGGATTCCCCTGATTGAAATTTGCCAGAAATCAAGGTCAAGCTCATTGGCCTATAGTTTGAAGACTGCACTACCTTCCCTATCCTCAAAATTTTAGCCACATTTTCCCTCTAGTCAGTGACATTTATTATGTTTTTCACAGCCTTTCAAAGATTAAGCTCAGTGATTATGGATGCCAATTATTTCCAATACCATAGAGTGACTTGAAATCAGCAAGGGAAGTTATGTGTTTTTGTATCCATTTCTCACATGTTTTGGCTTTTAATTCAGTTAGACATTTTGGTCCAAGCCTTCACAGTAAGAAGGCCATTTTTGAAACAAGCAGAATAAGAGCTGAGTAGTTCTACCTTCTCTTGGTCATCTCTGATCATTTGTCTCACCCATACTGAAATATGGTCATGCTTTATCTTAACTTCTTTTGGTTACCATCAAAACCCAAAAGGTTTTTTTGTCCTTTGAATTCACCATCAACCACAGTTCATTCACAAATATATATATATATATATATATATATATATATATATATATATATATATATAACATCTTACAAGATTTTTCCATTCTTTTATATTTGTTTTTCATAATTTTTTGTTTTTATCTTCTGTACAAAACCATATTAATCTTTTTAGATTCCCCTATCTCATAATTAACATTTTGGTTGTGTCTTCAGAATTTTCTTCTTGAGAGTTTCCTCTATCTCTTGGACTGACTACAAAATTTTTCCTTCTAATTTCAACTTGATACAGCAAAGCAATTCTTTTATTCCTCCTTAGCTGATCCTCTCACTAATGATAACTACTTATACTCTTGAGCATACTTCTCCTGCATTCTCTAACAATTGCCCCAACTATAAGTTCTTCTCTCTCTCCATTTTTTTCTATCTACTAGTTCATTCTCTACTCTCTTCAAACATGCCCAGTTTAAAAAGCTTTCTATGGATCCTACCATCCCTACCTACTATAATCCTATTTCTTTCCTCTATTTTCAGCCAAGTTCCTTGAAAAGGCTCACTATGCTTGGTGCTTTCCTTCTAAAGTCCTCTTAAAAATCCTTTGCAATTTCTCAACTTGCCTCATCATACAACTGCAACTTTTCTCTCCAAAGTTACCAAAGGTCTATAATTCACAACTCTATCTTCTCAATATTGATCCTTTCTAAAGCATTTGAAACTGTTTACCACTTTCTCCTTAGATATTGTTTCCTCTGTGAATTTTTATGGCAATACTTTCTACTGGTTCTCCGCTAACCTTTCTGACTGCTTCTTATCCATTTCATTTACTAGATCATCCTCCATATAATGCCTTATGACTATGAGTATGACTCAATGTTCTCGCCAGAACCTTCTTGTCTTTTCTCTGTACACCCTCTCAATTGATAAAGCCATCATCTCATATTGATTCAATTGCCATCTCAATGAAAATGATTCTTGGGTTTTTAATACCTAGCCTTAATCTTTCTTCTGAGTGCCCATCCTGCATTGTTAACTGATAGGTATTTCAAACTGGTTGTTCCAAAGGCAGCTCACATGCTTAAAACAATGCGTTATATTTACCCTAAAACCTACTCTTTTCTGAACTTCTCTATTTCTCTCTAAATCCATATCATCCTTTCTGTCATCCTAGGCTCTTCCTTTTCATGAGCCCCATATATCCAACATGGGCAAAATCTTGTTATTTCTTTATCTACAGTTCCTCTCTTATTCATCCTCTTCTCTCCATTCACACAGTCATCACCATACTTCAGGATCTTATCACCTGTCACCGGAGACAACATTTCCTATGCCTTAAATCTCTCCCCAATCTAATCCATCTTCTACTCTGCATGAAAGTCGTTGACCAGAAGCATAGCACTTAGTATGTTATCTCCTCCATTCTCTACTTATCAAAATCCAATGACTCTCTTTTATGTCTAAGATCAAATATGAACTACTCTGTTTGGCATTTTCTTTACCCACTAGCCCTTTCCTAGCTTTCATTTTTATTACCTCATACTCTTCTCTGTAAATACTATGGTATAACTATATATTTTAGGTGATGTTTCTCACATTTGACATTCCATTCCCCATCTCTGTGCCTTTTTACTGACTTGCCCCCATTCCTAGAATGTTCTCTTCTTCATCTCTGCCTTCTGGAATCTCCAGGGATCTTCAAAACATGGCTAAGCAAGAAGCACCTTCTACATGAAGCCTTTTCTGATTTCCTCCATCTGCTAATGTCTTCCCAAACTACTGAATTTATAAGAATTCTGCATATAATTATTTATATATGAAGTATCCCTCCCATTTGAATGTACAATCTTTAAGAACAGATACTGTTTCACTTTTGTCTTTGTATCTCCAGCATTCAACACAATGTCTTACATAGAGAAAGGGGTTTAATAAAAGTATATTGCTTATTGATATTCTCTATAGAATCATAAGGCATTTGATCCTACTTATTCTTTCTATGAACTTTTTAAGATCTGTTTTTCCCATTTCCAGGGTTCGTTTCAGACCATGCTTGGCTTTACTCTCCACAAATTATAAGACAGAGGAGTCACTTCCCCTCAAAGTACTCAGCATATTTACTTCAGTAACTTGTTCCTCTTTCTTGGTCAGAATGTCAGATTCATATAATCAGTTCCCCTGCTCATTTTCTTTACTTTTTAAAAAATGAAACTTTCATCAACCTAAGTCAAGAATTTATTTACACTCTGCTTTTTACAGAGAGATAGTGCTCTAAAGAGTCTTTAAAAAAACAATAAACCTTTATCTTATGTCTTAGAATCAATACTGGGTATTGGTTACAGTGCAGAAAACTGTTAAGAGTTAGGCAATGGAGTTAAGTGACTTGACCAGGATCACACAGCTAGGGAAGTGTCTGAGGTCAGATTTGAACTCCCTCCCATCTTTAGACTTTGTTCTCAATCTACTAAGCACCTGTTTGCCCTAACTTCCCTGCTCTAGGGATTCTTACAGAGAGATAATGCTTTAAGAATTTTTCTGGAAAGATGATGTTCCCTTTACCTATCATACTATGAATCCTTTACCTATCATAATATGAATCCATTCAAACAAAAATTTCTGGTGTTTTGTTAATACATCTTGAGTTACCTATACCTATCTAAGGTAGGTAGTCTATAGTATAACCTCAAAACAATATTGGAAGCTAAGTGTTACAATGCATAGATCACTGGACTTGGAACCAAGAAGACCTGATTTCAAATTCTGACTAAGGCACTATTACTATATGACTTCTATCCAAAATAATATTTGAAGGTGGATGTGACAGTGCATATAGTGCTAGTATCAGGAAAACTTGAATTCAAATCATGACCACTTGCTAGTTCTATGGCTTTAGGAAAGTCATTTAATCTCTTTCAACCTCAATTTCCTCATCTCTAAAAAGAAGATAAGGATAGCACCTACCTTAAAGAACTGTTGTGAGAAGCAAGTAAAATAACATATATAAAACACTTTGCAAATCTTAAAGTACTATATAAATTTTATACTCATATTTAATAGTCCAGTACTAATGTTGTTAGCTGTATTAGAGAAAGGTTATTGGATTTTATTTTTCTTTGAGCTCTGCTTTCTTTGATCTGCATTATATCATCCAAGTTTTCCCAAGTTTGTTTCTTTTGTTTTTTGTTTTTTGTGTTTTTTTTGGTTTGTTTTTTGTTTTTCTGAATTCGTTAGCATTTAGGACATGGTAGGTGTTCAGTATAGGCTAGTTGGCATGGTCATTTCTTAGAGTGCAATAATACTTAAATGAACAAACACACTTGGTTCATGTAATCCTCAAGCATCAGATGTATTTTATATTTTCAGCTTTTTATGTCAAATAATGGCATTCTTTAAATATATATGTCTTCCTATAAATAGCCTACTTGGGAACGTTACTCCAGTGGTGGAATTTCTGAGTCAAAGGATTTAAACAATTCAGTTATTTGTTTGTTTGTTTTTGCATTGTATCAAAATAATTCCAAATTGTTTTTCAGAATGAATAAAATATTTAATAACTCCATCAGCAGTGAATTAGTCTGCCTGCCTTCATAGTCTCTATTTTTTTAGCATTTTTTACTAACTAGATAGATCTGAAATGATACATGAGAATTGTTTTCATTCATAGTTACCTAGTTATTTATTTGGAAAAGGTAGTGTACTGAAATGAAAAGAGTGATAAATTTGCCATATGGAAACCTGTATCCTTTCTTACCTATGAGACCATAGGGCAAGTTACTTGACCTCTCTGGGCCTCAATTTCCTCATCTGTAAAATCAAGGGGTAGGATTAGATGGCCTCTAAGGTCCTTTCCAGCTCTAAATCTATATTATTTTTTTTGTAGCTATGGTTATTTCCCAACAAGGAGGACTTAAAGTAAATTAAATATTTAAGAATTATGGCCACAATCTTCACTTTTTCAAAAGAACTTATCAGGTATTCTGGCACATACCTGTAATCCCTGCTAATAAGGAGGTGGAGGCTAGTGTATTGTATGTGTTTAAAATTTCTGAAGTGTAATTAGCTAAGCAAATCAAGGAACCCTACCAAGTCCAGCATCAATATGATGATACTCCAGGAGCAGGAAGCCTTGAGAGTGTCTAAGGAGAAGTTAACTGGTCCAACTTAGAAAAATAGAGTTGGTACCCAACAGTGATAGTTCAGTAATGGGATTAGGTCCAGGTGTGGTCATTGCTCTTCCAATGAAGCCAAGAAATAGAGCCCCAGCTTCAAACAAAAACCAAGAATCTGATCTTAGCATCAAATGTTGCAAGGAAAACTGAATCTAGACAAAGGCAATTTGGAAGAAAGGTGGCAGGATAGAGGAAAGGATGAGGGGGGAGCTGCATTTTGATATGGGTATTGTAAATTTCCAAATAGGTACCTGAAAGGATGAATAAAGCTGAGTCAGGTTCATATTTTATCCTGAGCCATCTCTACAGTATTCTAGATTAAGTAGTAAAAGAAAGCTGTCAGGAATATTTTCATCAAAAAGCATACAAGTTACTCTGTCCCCAAGACAGAGTATACAGAGAGGGTTAAGAACCAAAGACAGAAGAAAGGCCTCTCTTCTGCATGCTATTAGAAAGGATGCTTTCTGTACCCTGACTTTGGATATTAAAACAATAGATCTTGGCAAGGAATGACATGCCTCTTGTTAAAATAAGGAAGAATGTGTTTGGCAAGACATTCAAGCTAATCAAGAAACTTTAATCTGGAATGTGAAGGCTAGAGGGAAGAAGAAAAAAAATGTCCAGGCAAAACTGAAAAGTTGAATACTATGAAGTTAAACAAGTATGGCAAAGGGAGAACAATGATGGAGAATATAATCCCTCATCTTCAAGGGAAATAAAAGGAGGAAAAGGTCAGGAATTATACATAGTCACTGTATATATTTATTTCCTAATTGTACTGGACAAATAAAGGAACTCCAAATGTTAACACAAGATTAAAAAGATGGGAAGGTACTGGAGTATAGAGGGGTGGAAAGAATCACTTAATTCGGAATTAGAAAAGCTGGCTTTGAGTCCCAACACTCTTCTTTTATCTGTGTGACTCTACATTATTTGATCTCTGCTTTTTCTTCATCTATAAAATTGAAAGGTGGAGTCCTTTTGTTATTATTTTCAGCTCTAAACTTATATTTTCATGACTCTGTAATCATTAATGTTATATGTACTGCTGAGTCTTTGTTGAGACTAATTGCAGTAGCTCAAAAGAGATATGAGTTGTGCAAATTGAGAGATATCTGTACTCCAAATGTTTATCTGTACAATTTATGCTCTACCTGTGACAGAGGCTTCTGAGCTCATATTAATCTGATCAGCCACAGTCCAACACACTGTACATTCACTTCAACATCATGATGCCATTTTGGTCCTCTTTGAGTACAAAGGACAATGGCTGATGGAGACTGAGTGGAATAGTCCTCCTGAAAGCACTCTGGAAGGAGAACCAGACAAGCAGTATGAGAATTTCTCTTCTTCTCTCAGCTTGGCCACATTGAAGTCTCAGTTTCCTCTACTGAAAAATGAGATACTCAGCTTCTAGAAGCAGCATTATATCATGGATAGAGAGCTAACTTTCAAACAGGAAGACTGGAGCCCACACAGATGAACTATGTGACCCTGGGTAGGTCAAATAATCATTCAGTGCTCTAGGAAACTGGGTAAGACTCTAAATTGCAAAGGACTCCACTGACATTGGTAAAGGGAGTGTCCTTATCCAAGAGTTCCCTGTCCCAATGAAATCATAAATCTAGTCTCTATCCCTTGGAGTACTTAAGCTCTAAAGGGATTTGTAGTCTCTGAGATTCTGTGAAATATTTATGTTTTTTTTAAATGCAAGTCTAACAAAGGACAATGAAAAGGCTGCTAATTTGTCTTTTTTGTTATTGGAACTTTTTTTTCAAATTATTTTCAAAAATGTAAAATATATTACATCTGAAAGAAGTGCGCTCCTGGAAGAATCCCTTCCTCATTCACATAGGCTATAATAGTGGAGTAAAACTAAGTTACATTTTCCTCAAGTAAGTTTAATTTCATTAATTATCACTTTACAACATCAAATGGTAAATACTAGATGGAATATTTAAGGCCTCTTTCACCATAAAGCAAAGCTAGAAATTGTGTACCTTTCCATTATGGATTTTGGAGAAAGCAAAAAAGATGGAGGGGTGTGAAGAAAACACAACTAATTTGACAAAACAAAAAACAGGGTGGTGAAATTAAATGATCTGTAAACTCGTATTAACCACCTATTATATATACCAGGCTCTGTGTTGTTCTGGGGATACGAGGAAAAGTAAAAACAGTTTCTCAAATAGCTCACAGTCTATGACTGGAATGTAAGGTCAGTCATCAGATGAAAAATGATAGGATTATGCTGTATTTACTACAATAGCAATAATCATTGGAGAAATTGAAAGATTGATAATTCAATGAAGGGAAAGAAAGAAGTTGAATAATACATCATAGCAAGGAGAATTAAAACTCTTTTGTCTAAAGTTTTTCTGTTCTAAAAAAAGATTTCAATCAGCATGCTAGTCACATACATATGACTCCTGAAGACACAAAAAAGTCTAGAATTTTAAAAAAGAAAAAGTTATACTTCCGCTAATATTGTTAGGAACTAAAACCTCAGGTTCTATATTCAATAAAAAATCAATTAAAAAGCATTTATGTAGAGCCTGGTGCATTTCTAGATGTTAGAGATACAATGATAAAAGAGCTTAGATTCTAAGTGGTAAGACAACACATGTGTGTATACACACACATATTACATTTATATAGTTATATTCTTAGCACATACCAAGCAAATGCCAGATAATTTTTGAAGGGAAAATGCCAGCACTTCCATACTTACTCCCCACCTCTCACCCCAGCCAGGATAGACCTCATTTAGCAGGTAATACTTTAAAAGAGTTGTGAAATAAACCCCCCAATAGAAGAAAGAAGGTAAAGCTTTCTAGGCATGGGAGACAGTGCAAAGTCATGGCAATGGAAGATGAATTGTCGATGAGAAACAATAAGACCAGAAGAACTGTACTATAGCATGAGTAAAAAGAAATAATATACAATAAAGCTCAAATGGTAGGATGGGGTTGGATTGTAAAGAGATTTAAATGCCAAGCAGGGGAGTTTATATCTGATCCTGGATATGATAGAGAGTCCATAAATCTCAATGAAGAAGGGGTGGTATGTATGGTCTTATATGTATGTTAGGAAAATTATTTTGTGGGCAAAGTGGAAAATGGCTAGTTATTGTAGGAATACAAGTGAGACAGGACAGGCCTGAAGCAAATGATGCCTTTGTAAATGAAAAAAAAAAAGAAGCATGGCAAAGATGTTTGGGAGACCAAATAAAAAAAAATTGGCAACTGATTAAAGTTATGAGGTCAATGAAAATGAGGATTTGGGGATGACACTGTGATTGTGAATGTGAGTGACTGGAAAGATAGTAGTATGTCAGATAGAAATGGGGAAACTTGGAAGAAGGATGGGTTTAGATTTTTGGTTAGTATTTTGAATTTGAGATGTTCACAAACTGTATAGTTTGAAACACCCACTAAATAATTGGTAATGAAGATCAGGCTCAGGATGAGACTAGACTGGACAAACAGATTTAAAAATCATCTCATTTCATCTAACTGACAATGGTCAACTGCCCTTCAGAGGTCTTGGCTTTCCTCAAGGCTCATCTCAAATCCCATCTCTTACAAGAACCCATTCCTGATTTCCTCCAATTCTTTGCAAATATTTTATGTACAATTTGCATTTATTGCATACATGATATCTTCTCTAGTAAAATTTAAACTCCTTGAGGTCACAGAGATTATTTTGTTTTTATTTTTGTAACTTCACTGCCAAGCACAGCTTCTAATATCCAGTCAGTACTAAAATGATTTTTTCTGAATGAAGAAAAAGCTAGCATTCAAATATATATATATATATATATATATATATTCCTTCAAGTGTACGTATGTGTTAAAAATAGTAAAGAAAACATTAACTATGGTAGAGTTTTTTTTGTTGGTTGGTCGATTTTTAAGAAAGCATTTCATCTAGCTTTAAGGATTTTCCTTACATATCTCTCATGTGTACATCAAAAATTATACCAGACTCAATGACAGATTTAAAGACAGAGGATCTTTGTTCAATGCTCTGCTGAGAATTGACACCAAGCTAGGTGTTAAATAGGAAGCTATATGTACACCAAAGGTGTTTGACAGTACCGGGGAAGATACCCTGCAAAATGTCCAAATGAAAGAATGATTTCATGTTGATCATGGGATTTAGAGTTGGAAGAAATCTTTGAAATAAACTCCCACATTTTATACATGAGGAAAGAAAGAGGCCCAGAGAGAAGAAATGACTTCCCTAGAATCTCAGAGGTACTAAATCTCATGGCTAGGATTTAGACTCAGATTATCTGACCACAAATTAACTATTCTTTTAAAAAATATGATAATGCCTCATAGTGAGGCTTTATAAATGATTTAAACCATTTCTATGGCAAAACTCACAAAGATGAGAAAGGGATTGTGGAAAAATTTGCTCTTGGAAATAGGTGGCTATATAGACATAGGATCATAGATCTAGGACTTCAAGGGGCCCTCTACTTTAACTATTGTCTTCTGTAGATAAGGAAACAGGTCTAAGAAGGTTTAATGACAAGGAAGAAGGATTTAACACAGATCCTCTGACTATAAATTCACAAATATTTCCCAAATAAGGGCATTATAGTGGTCATATTTTGATACCTTAAGGTTAATATAGTCCAATTAATATGCATATCTTGAACAAGAATTGCAAATATATAAGGAACTGAGTCAGTTCTGAGGAGAAAGGGATATAATCAGATAACATTTGAGAAATTGTATAGTGCTTTCAATGATCCAGAACTGTTTGCTGCTATCACATCTAATTTCTTTAACACCCAATATTCCCTAATGAATCTACATGACTCTATGTCATGGAATATGGTGCCCTCAGAAGAATAAAAATTACAAGCAGCTCAAAAAGAGATGGGTATGAGTTTGATCACCAGTGGTAACTTGGGTACCAAGTAAAGAAGTATTGGTTGAAAGACATCATTTGAGTCCTGCATGTAATTAGAAAAGAATGTGAGAGTGAGATCGTAGTGCCCTCAAGATAGAAAAATAAGATCTCTCACTTGGTTTCATCATTTCCTGGTGAATAGAGGGAGACAAATTGGAAGCAGTATTCAATTTTATATTCTTGGTCCCAATAGTCATGAAATTAAAAGACACTTGCTCTTTGGAAGGAAACCTATGGCAAATCTGGACAGCCTATTTAAAAGAAGAAGCATCATCTTACTAACAAAATTCCCTTTAATCAAAGCGATGTTTTTTCCCCTTTATATTACTATGAGAATTGGTCTGTAAAGAAAGCTGAGAGCTATAGAATCAAAACTTTCAAACTACGGTGCTGGAAAAGACTTGAGTACATTGTTGGACAGCAAGGGAATCAAATCAGCCATACATAAAGAACTTAACTCTGACTATTCATTGGAAGGACAAATACTGAAGCTTAAATACTTTGGCCACATAATTGGAAGGCAAGATTCACTGGGGAAAGACTGATGCTAGGAAATTTTAAAGGCAAAAGGAGAATGGGATTGACAGAAAATGAAATGGATAGATAGCATCATGGAAGCAACAAATATAAGTCTGGGCAGACTTCAAAAGAAAACAGAAGACTGAAGAGCTTCACAAAAAATTAGAAATGACTAAATGACTGAACAACAAATACACTGGGTAGATTCTATTTAGAGGATTTGTGGTGAACCAAGAAAGAAGGTATGAATTGGTTATGATGTGTTGATGAAATCATACTTCATTCCCAGAACCACAGTAAGAAAAGAAAATGAAGAAATAAAGAAGCTCATTTGTCTCTACTCATTATTAAATTATCTGTAGTGGCATGATGAAAATCTTTTCCTCATATGTATCTCTGTAGAAATTAGGAATATAACAAAAGTAATTGTCTTGGCTTTGTATGTCTTCACAGAAATCACCACTTAGTTCTTTTTTTAAAATTTATTTTTTTAACCCCTTAACTTCTGTGTATTGGCTCATAGGTGGAAGAGTGGTAAGAATGAGCAATGGGTGTCAAGTGACTTGCCCAGGGTCACACAGCTGAGCAGTGTCTGAGGCCAGATTTGAACCTAGGACCTCTCATCTGTAGGCCTGACTCTCAATCCACTGAGCTACCCAGCTGCCCCCACCACTTACTTCTTATGTACTTTAATGTCTAATTTTAAAAGTGCAAGATGAAAGACCACATGCAGGACCCATCATTTAGGAAACTTATTAAAATGGATATCCACTTACTTAGGTGAATTACATTAACTATATTATGGAGGGGATCACAGAATTGTGTCAAGAATTATTTCAAATTGCTTACTCTTAATTGATTCTGTATTAGAAATGGAAAATGAAGAGGAAAGAAACACCATCCGACATTTCAACAATATGACTATATTACTTAAGGGAAAATTATACATCCCTCTTTCTTTTATTATGTTTTTAATCAATAATAAGTACCATTGCCATTCAAAAAGACAAAATCAGCAATCAGTCAGAGCTCATCCTTCACATTTAAGAGGGGGAAATGGCACTTCTTACATAGAATGTATGAATGAGAAACATAAAAAGAGTACCCACAAACTAGTAACAGCCCAGCACAAACACTATCAAAATGTGAATTATAAAATTATGAAATGTGAAAATTGTTGCCATTATCATTATTGCTGTTATTGTAATCTCAGTGATATTAACTGAATCCAAAAAAGGTCAAACATGATAAAAATTATTAAAATTTAGTGGTTTGGGGGGAAATGGTGTGTTCTCTATTTCAGCTGACAATAGAACTAAAGAAAGGAGACTCAAATTGTAGTTGAAGAAATTAAAAATATATAGAATGACTAATTTCTTATCTCCAACATTATTTTTCATTTTTCATTTTTTATTTATTTTCTAGATTACATGTAGATACAATCTTAATAATTATTTTCTGACATTTTGCAATCCATGTTCTCTCTCTTTTTCTCTCTTCTCCAACCTCCTCAAGATAGCAGGTAATATGATATAGTCTGTATATGTGCATACATAATTTCATGTTTGTTGTGTTGTGAAAGAAGATACATGTTGCTTATACTAGAAAAAATTCATTGAGGAAATTAAGTGAAGAATAGTATACTCTCAACATTTTTACTTGAAATTAATATTATGAAACTCCTTCTTTACAATAATATCATGATGAAACTCATCTAAGCAGTAAAATACCTATTTAAAAAATAAAAAAACCTAAAGTTTATAGAGTGGCAACAAAATCAAATAGTTAATACGTGGCAGAACTGGATCTTGAACCTGGGTCCCCCAAATCTAAATCTAGTGGTTTTTTGTTTCTTTGTTTTTCACTATGCTCCTTCCTTCAAAATTTTTGAATCTATTGGTTCTTTTTTGAGAAAAGAAGTACAAACAATACTCTTTACAAGTAAGTATTAATTCTCTGGCATTCAGTTTCCCCATTTCTAAAGGGATAAGATTGAACTAAATGGGGTCCTCAGAGTTCAAGGTCTGCTGGCTGATTCTGGGATATCCAAACACATGAATAGGAAAACTATGTATATCTTGATTTTCACTAAACTATAATTGAATTCTTTTCCAAAACAGTATTAGTATTGCAAAATAATCAAAACATTAATGACAATGGCAACAATGAAGCATTTCCTTCAATTATTTTAAAATATTATTCCAAAAAAAAGATCCATATGCAGACTGCCTAAGGTATTTCATTGCACTAAAAAATGAAGAACCCCTGAATTAAGTGATCTCAAAAGTCATCTCCAGCTCTAAATGCTGTGATCAATAAATATTGGGCTATGATCCTAATTTATTGATTTATTAGGATACAGGCTACCATTCCAACTTCTAGCTTCATTCTTAGGGAAGAACTAGAAGTATGGGTTTCTGCCCTTCTTAACCATGATAATTTTCAATAAGTCTCCCCACGATCAGATTACCAAAAATCCAGGACCTCTCAAATCAGCATTCTGAAAAGAACCAGAACTGGACATTCTGCCCCAGATCATCCAGAAAGTCTGTTTTTAACTCACTAAGTCAGAAGAAAATTGCAAAGACGAACCAATGGTTAGACAGACCATTTCCTGACATTCCTTCAGAAAATCTGAGTTTACAACAAAAAACTCACAAGATAACTCATTAACACATAACTCTATTATCAGTTGTCTCTAGCCCTACTAGCTCCAGTTTTGATACTTTCAGCTTAACTCTAGGAATTCTAATGTTGATCTCTGTTCTCTTTGTTCTACTTTGAATCCATGATGGGCCTCCTCTAATGCCCATTCTGAACTTTTCCTACAGCTCCCAATTTCACGGATACTGTCCACATCTGTTACAATCTCAACTCTCTGTCTCTGTCTCTGTCTCTGTCAGTCTCTTTCTTTCTCTCTCTCTCTCTGCCTCTCTCTCTCTCTCCTCTTTTTCTTTCTCCATCTCCCCACCCCCACCCATACTCACTATTTATCTTCTCTCATATGATTGATAGTAGTTATCAACATGTTGGCTGAGTGCTACCTAGTCAACAAATTGCCCTCTAATATAAAACAGGACATGGCCTTTCTCTAACTTTTAAAGCCATCACAACTAAGTTCTCTAAGTCCCCAAGTGTCATCTAAAAGACTGATATTTTTATTCCATCCACTTACATATATTGCCCTTTACATATCTTCATTGAATATTATAAAATATTAGTCATTTTATTAAAAAATGAGTCATAGTACATTAATTACTTTTTTCAATGGTTATTTCTTCAATGACCATGAACAGTCCAACATTTTTGCCTCTTCTTTAATTCTGGGGACAACTCATTGTCTAATTGCAATATATATCCACAGTAAACATATATTAATGGATGAGTTTTATAGATACCACAGTTTAGACAATAACTGTTCTTTATCCACTTGGGTTTTCCTATGTGGATGACTAGACCAAACTATTTGGAGTGTTCATTTATGTTATCTATGAGACTCTGCAATATTCTGGGGATTACTGTAACCTGTACAATGGCATTTGTAAGCTGGAAGACTTTTACATTTCTATTATGGAGAATCCATCCTCAATTTGAACTCTTCTTTACTGCTGTGTGGAACACTTTTGGCAATCACATATCTTCCTGTTTTGTCTTTTTTGTATGGCTGAAAGTTATGGAACTCTATAAGCTTTGTGGATTAAGACTGAGCAGCACTTAGAGGACAATAGTGGAATGCTTGGTGGGTATGATCAGCCTAAAACATAGAATGAATAAGGGATTGTGGAGAAAAGAAGCAACATAAAGGATCCAATTAGTAAAGAGAAGATGAAAGGAGAAGAAGGGCTGGTCATATAGGGAGGGAAGGATAACCACTTCAGGGCATACATGCCTCTGTTGTTGTTTTCCTTATGAAAGAAGAGAAAATATGAAAACACTTGGGGTGAACTCTCTATTGTGAACTGAGAGGACTTGGAAAAGAATTTCACTCAATGTGCAGACATAAATGTATCATTTGGAGGGAATATTCACAATGAATAACTCACAGATTTGAGTAGTTTATACTCAATAAGGTACCCAGCAAGATGTTAGAAACTATGCAAAGATTATTAAGACATAGCCCTTGTTTCCATTGACAAAAGATCACATATAACATGAATATGCTATAATTGTGCCACAAAAATAAAGCATAAGAGCATAAAAGAAGTACAAAACAATATGATATTTTGGAGGGAAGAAAGATTATTTTCTCTCTGGAGAAACAGCAGTGTCAATAGCACTAAAACTATAATAAGAAAAGCTGAACTGAACTCCTACCTCTGCCCTTTTAACTAGGTATGACAAGGTGCTTAGATAACTTGCTTGACTTGACCTCATCATACAATGAGAAGTTTGGGCTACATATTCTTCAAAGGACTTTCCATATCTACCATTCCTCTGATCATTAATTGAGAAAAGTCAGAATATCTTTGTGAATAAATTTTACCCCCCCACACACACAATGAAGAATTTAAGGGGAGAGGATAAAGCAAAGGTTAGTTTAACTAAATTGCAATAAGAGATTGCCACCCTCACATACTGAAAACTAGAAATGATGAAGAGGCTAAAAAAGTAGAAAGATTGGGAATAGCAAGAGATTGACTTGAATGTCATTATCTTATTGCCTTGTGGAACTCAAAAATGTATTGTTTCTCATACAAAGCAAGGCACTGAAAAGTATTTGGCAGCAAGGTTATTATTTCCTATATAATTACATTTCATACAGAGGTACATTGGCAGACATGTGGTGGCTAAATTGTCCATTTTCAACTGGAAAAAGAGATGCAGTTCATTTTTCACTTACATCAGTCAAGAAGATAGCTGCCTACAGGAAGGGATAAAGACTTATTTGACACTAGATCTATAACCAATGGTTTTAGATATAACAAAGAAATTAGTGAGAATTTTGAAATAGGCTTCAGCTAGAAAAAAGGAAGCAATTTGGGACTTCAATAAAATATCTGATGAAAGGGAAAAAGGAAAAAGAGAAATGTTATTTTCTTATTATGATTGGTTTTGGATTTGGGGAGTTTTAAAATAGAGTTTCTCAGATAACCTCTGAATATATAAATGCATTATTTTAACTTTCAGGAAGAGGCAAATCAGTCATTTAATTAAATTATCTTTTCCAAACCAAGTCAAACAAAATCCTGAGTTGAAGTGTCTACTTTTACATAATTCAGAAGAAGGCTGATCAACTAATCCTTTTGTTTATGAAAACAACAATAGCAATACACTTATTTGTAATTCTTTACTATTTACAAAACATTTGTCCTTATAACTACTCTGTAAGGTATATATTAAATGCAGTAAAGAATAAATTCTATCTCTTGACCCCCTTTTCCTGATTATCCATTGAATTGACAAAAGAATTCTGGCCATCTCAATTTATACAACAGGATCAAGTCTTGCTTTTACAACTAGGACCAAAGGATGCATGTGAACAGAAGTAATCTATTTATCCTAAAACCATCTATCCTTCCTATAGTAAAGACCTTTCATTAGTGAGGGAATTCTTTTCGTTATTTATTAGAATTCATAAACTCCCAATAGGTTTAAGCAATCTATTCATTTTGCAGAAGAGAAACAAAAAGGTCAAATATTTTGCTTGCCATTTTAGGGACAGTCATTGTCAAGGATGACTACTATGTGAAATGTGATTTAGGGAAAAATAAACGAATACTGATAACTCCTAGATTTATGGCATTTCCTTTATTACTGATCACTAATGTGGTTCAGGAAGCTGCTAGGGAGAAAGTTTATCTTCTGATAGCAACTTGACCTAAATTTAGACTTAAAAAGCCAGTACCTCAGGTCACTTTGCTGCTCTCCACCAAGCCAAGTTCAAAATACACAAGGCTTACCATGCCTTGACCCTCAACTCTTCCAAATAGCCTTTTTTTTAACCCTTGTACTTCAGTATATTGTCTCATAGGTGGAAGATTGGTAAGGGTGGGCAATGGGGGTCAAGTGACTTGCCCAGGGTCACACAGCTGGGAAGTGGCTGAGGCCGGGTTTGAACCTAGGACCTCCTGTCTCTAGGCCTGACTCTCACTCCACTGAGCTACCCAGCTGCCCCAATAGCCTTTTAATAATAAACATATGTGCCAAGTGCCAAGTGTTCTGCTATGTCACAGAATCACCAAATTCAGATTTAGAAGGGACCTTAGCTGCCTGATAATCCAGTTTATACTTAGAAAAGAATCCCTTTACCTTCCTGACAAGTGATCATCTAGCTTTTAATTAAAGACCATATGTGATGGGAAATACACTAGTTGACAAGGTAGTCTCTTCAATTTTAGAAAGACTTCCCTTTCGTTAAGACAAATTTGCTTCTGCCACTTGTACCCATTTTTCTTAGTTCTACTTTCTAGTTCAAATGGTATATCTAATCCTTCTCTTCCACTTTATAGTCATTCAGATATTTAAAGAAAGCTATTATGTTCCCCTAAGTCTTCTTTTTTAGGCTAAGTAACTTCGGCTTTTCCATCACATCTTCATATGGAATGATTTTTCCATACTAGTGGCCCTCTCATGGACAACTATCATTTTATCACCATTCTTCCTAAAATGTGGTACTCAGAACTGAACACAGTCCTCCAGATTTGGTCTCATCGGGAAAGTATAGAGTAAGGCTATCATCACCTTATTCTTGGAAATTATATCTTTCATTCTGCCTATGAATTAAGATTATAACCTTCTGATAATGTTTAATTTAATTCAACTCTACAAACTCTAATTTAAGACCTGTGTGGAAAGCACATATATAAAAGTAAATACAAATATACACACTTATACATACATAGAGTAAATACAGTGTAATTTCAATAGGAATAAGGACCAAAGATTGGGGTTGTGGGTAAAAAGTGGTACTTGAGCTTTACTCTGAAACAACCTAGGGGTTCTACAAGGTAGAAATGAGAACTTGTAATGGACTATTTTTATGTCATTTTTGGGGACAGTTTGGCTAGAGCAGACAATGCAGGAAGGCCAATAATATGACATAAAATTAAGGAGGTAGCTGAAGGTGGACTGTGGAGGGTTTTAAAAGCTAGGCAATAAGGAGACAATCCATATTTTTCAAGTAGAGAATGGAGTGAGATCATTAGATTTGTGTTTTAAGAATATAAATTTCATGAATTTGAAATGTGAAAGACTCAAGTCAAGAAGACTAATTAGTAGACCATTTTAATAGGCCAGGCATATGATTTTGATTGCCTGAATTAAGTTGGTGGCCATGGAAGTGGTGAGAAAATAAAAGAGATAGTGTGGCAGTACACTCAATAAGACTTAGTGACTAATTGGATATTGGGCAAGAAGTTGAGGGAAAAAAAACCAAGAATATCTCAGGATGTTAGGTAGGTAGAGTTGAGGGTTGTTGTCAAAAATTCAAAGAGGGAAGTCTGGGAGAGGGGAAGGTTTAGGGAAGAAAAACAAATCCAAGTAATGATGTAAAGAAGGAAGTTTATAATGAAGGAATGAAGTTCATTAGAGAGAGTAGGGCTGAATATATTTGGCATCATCTGCAGGGATAATTAAACTACTGAGAATCAATATGGTCATAATAGGAAACAATATAGAAAGAGAAGAAGGGGCCAGAGGAAGTAGCCTTGTTGGAATGCACTTAAGAATGGGCATAAGGATGAGGAAGATCCAGTAAAGGAAACTAGAAAGGGGTGTTCCCAGACAAGAAGAGAACTAAGAAAGAGCAATACCATTGATGCCAAAGGAGATGGAATTGTGTCTAGGAAATGGAGGTAGTCAGGAGAGCCAAGAGCTGCAGAGCTATCAAGTTAAATAAATTTTAAGAACAGGCCCCTGGATTAAATAAAGAGATAGTTGGTAACTTCAGCTTTTTCCAAAATTATATTGTCAGAATCTCCCTCATGACTTTAAGGACTGAGACATACTTGTTGTGGCTTTGTTTTGTTTTTATTTTTAAGCATAAGAGTTTGGGGGTAGGAATGGAAAGTAGGACTAAATGAAGCAAAGTTACTTCCAGGCATGTATTGGGTAAAGAGGGAGGCAATCAACCAGCCTCACTCAGCAAATGCAATAAGGAATCATTATCTCCTGCAAGTCCTGGTTAGTGCACCCGGGTTCCAGATGATCCTTCTTGCTCCAGACACTACTATTCACCACTACCAAAGCTGGCATTGTCATTAATCAATCAACAAGCATTTATTAAGTGTTTACTATACATAGAATACTGTGCTTGGGATTGAGGATAAAAAAGCAAGTGAAACAATTCCTGCCTTGAACATTCATTCTACACATGAGATTACATTTTATTCTCCCATTCCAGACTTGTCTTTGTAGCTGCCTGCTTAGTTTAGGAGCTGCTATGGAATGCCTGGTGGTTGTTGCTGCCTTCACTCACTGTTTTCCAGCCTATATTTGGGTGACTTCAACATTTCTCTCATTTATTTGCTTCGATCTAGGTGGAGCTGTCTAAGTGTTGTAGCACTTTCTTACTTCCAAGGCTGGACTGATGGGACTATTTAAACTTTGGATCTAACTGTCTACCCTCCATGCAGAATTTCACCCATATCAGTCTATTTTCTACTCTTAAAGGGAGCCAGAATGATTCTTTCCCATTAATCTTCTCCCTCTCCCTGGGACTACATAGCACCTTGCACTCTCTCAAGAGAGAGCTGATGCCCACTCAAAATGAGATGATTGTTAAATTTTCAAGTGAGTATTTTATAGCACAAAAATCCATAAATACTACAAATAGGAGCTTAATTTATTTTTTTCTTGACTAGACTTAAGGTTGAGATGGAGAAAAAACTTAATTATTCCAGTTAAATTTTTAAAAAGTGTTGTGCTTATTTTTTATTTTCTTTTTGGAGAGATAGTTCTTAAAAATTTGCCAGCAGACACCTCCACCTTTTGGTGAAATGAAAAGGTAATTGTCTGACTTTCCATTTGCTTGTCATCCTTTATTGTATTTGGGCTAGGTTCTGAAAATCACACCAGATCCATTTTCCAAAGCATTCTTAAAGATTTCCATTCTCCTACCTAGACATATGTGACTAGGAGAGGAATAGAGGCAGGTCTGCCCCCAATGGCAGTTATTTGGGTCTTTTTTCTGTGTGTTCTTCTCTTTACTAAAATTTTAAAACAATACCAACAAGCAAGGGGAAGATGTCCAGTGCACTGAGTAAATTGATCCCCTATAGAAGACCTATGAAATGTATGGGAACAGGTAAAGAGCTGGTATGTGGCACTGGTGGAGGTGGAGGAAAGTAACAATGCTTTCATATCATTAAAATCCCAAGTCATAAAGTATATGATTTTTTGAGAGCAAGAAGAATAGAGCATTGTAGATTATAAGCCTTAAACCAAGAGCTAAAGAGGACCCCTATAAGGATTTAGCCTGAACCCCTTAATTCACAGAGTAGAAATAAAGCTAAAGAAAGCATAGGGAAGTAAGATAACATAGCTAAAACCACACAAGGAACAGATAATAAAGGCAGGATTCAAAGTCATGTTCTTTGATTCTAAATCAAATACCCTTTACACTCTCCTGCCCTGCCTCTTAGAGTCAGGTGTTCACTAATCAAAGGCCAAATAACACACCAATATCCTCTGGGATTCTATAAAATCTGGGGCAAAGTTGTATTCAGGTGTGTGTGGAGGATTGGACATTTATTTCAAAAGCTTTCTTAGGGAATTTTTTTTCTGTGAATTAATTCCATATCAGGGGCATCTTATATAGGAGAGCAGATGCAATCAACTTAATAATATTGCCTCTTCATTTCTTCTTTGCTTTGTGTTGCTAGGTGACTGAGGAGGAGAAAGCTGGAACAATAAAGGTCTCACTTCAGCATTTATCCAGGTCTCAGGGATAAAAGAGAAGTTGGGGGTGGAACGCATTCACAATTAATCACAGTGGATGATGTCTTTATTGGCCACTGACCTTGCAATGAGTAGCATGAGTTATAAGAAGGGTCTGTGTTACCCCAATCCCTATGTTCTTGAAGTAGGGTATAAATCACTTGAACCTCATGAATTTCTCATATTTACAAAGCTACACTTCCAAATTTTCCACAAGAGATGCTGTATAACCACTTATTTTTCCAATTTAAAAAAAAATAATTTTTCAGCTTGTTCAGATGTCACATAAGGAGCCAGATGATTGAGATGATCTGGCTCAGAGTGACCTGAGGATCCAAGGTGGATGTCAGGAAGGAGCCAAGAATGAAGCTGATACTTTCCATCATCCTCCATTTTTAAGTTGTTTGCATTACTTCTTCTCTAACCTTATGCTCGAAGCAACAATCATGGTAGATTGCCTTATTCTGTTCCATTAAGAACTGAAGCATGTAATAAATCAAATTCCATAGTGACATATCTTGCTTCAGTGGCATGATAAGTTGTTTCTTAGCTGAAATTCAGATGAAGAATATCTGGAATTTGTAAGTATATTTCTCCTTATTCCTTAGAAATCTAAGCTGAAATTTAAGGAACATGTGGTATCTGGTGAAGAGAAAGAGATCTCAATTGAAACGTACAGCAGTGTGCATTAAAATTGCTTGTGCTTAGGTATTTATGACCGACTGCCCTATGAAGAGAAAATAATATAGTCATAGTGGCTCAGTCTTAAAATTGTTGACAGATTATTAAATAAACAACTTGAAGGCAAAAATACCCAAACTACTATGTGGTAAAACAACACAAGACTCTATTGTATACAAGAATGGAACTTTTCGAAATTATTAGCCCTTTTAAAAAAATACAAGCAGTTGGTGGTTTGTTAGTTCCAGTGGTAAGTCCCAGCACCCTGTGTTAAAAAGATAATCTATTGGAAAATTTGTAGCCGATAAATTATATGACATCGGGATAATGATTTCTTTAGATATAATATGGCAGAACAAGAAGAGAAACAAACATATCCTCAAATGAAACTAATATTGTGAAAGATTTGCCATTAAATAGTATCTATTCATTCACAAATATATATTTTTGCTTCCCATTCACTATCTCTCCATTTAGAACAGGCTGCCTCTTTTCCCCTTCTTGTGAAACAATTCCTAGTTTCCTTCAATACTCAAGTTGGGTATAACTACCTTTAAAATTTTCACTGATTTTACCAATTGTTAGTTCCATTCACCCAATACTCTTTGTATATATTCTCTATGTACTAGTCTGTGTGCAATTTTTTTTTCCCTAACCCACAAAAGAATATAAGTTTCTAGAGAGAAGGGAGTGTTCCATTTTTTAAATAAGTACCTAGCATAGTACAGGTACTTAATAAATGCTTGTTGAATGAAATGATTTTCTATAGTTTTTTTCTTTTAAGAAGCATAAGGTAGGGAGCCTAAGACACAAACACATAAAACTATAATGCAAATACATTGCTAACTCCATGCAATATTCAGAGCACAAATATTTGGAAATTCAGAGGAAGCAATGATCACCTTCTGAAGGCTTAATCTATGAAAGCTTCATAGAGAAGATTTTATTTAACTTGGTTCTTAAAGAATAGGTAGATGAATGAGTTCATAATAAAAATATAGAATAACTTTGGAAATTTAGGTAGGTCTCCACTGCTGAGTTGAGGAACATGAAATTACTTGTTAAGCAATAGTAAACATGGAAGCATTTTGAGCTGAAGAGTGACCAAATCAATGAAATGTGGATTTTCTCCAATGTAATATTTTTAAAATATTCTGGGAGACAACAAGGTGGCTTAGCAGATAGGGTTAGAGACAGGTGGTCCTGGGTTCAAATTCGACCTCCGGATCTTCCTAGCTATATGACCCTGGGCAAGTCACTCCAATTGCCTAGCCCTTACCACCCTACTCAGTATTAATTTTAAGATAGAAAGTGAGGGTTTTAAAAAAATCTGTTTAACAGAGCATAGGTTCAGGAAAGTAAGACTTTGCCAGGAACTAAGGAAAATATTTAGAAAGTTACTGCAATCATTTAGGCATTAGACAATAGTCTGTAATAGAACTTTAGCCACAGGAATGGAAGACAGATAAATATGAAGGATCAACAGAAACTAGTTATTGATATGTATGATGGTAAAATAGGTTCTACTTTTCTTATTTCAAAAAAGAAAATATCTACTTTATCCCTTCTTCATGATGCAATGGAGATAATTACATACCCAGTCAGATTCTGCAAATTAATTGAGATATGCCTTGTAGTTATAGACTTATAGGGATTAATTAGTATTAATTAATTGTGTATATTAAATAAATAATAAGAGTTCATTCGATGACTTACTGGAGTCTGAGAAGGACCATAAAATAAAGGATTTAGAATTGAGGGGGACTTTAAAGGACATCTAGTACAACCAACTAATTTTAGAGATAAGGAAACAAACTGAGAGAGGTTTGGAACTTGCCCATGATCACATAGCTAGTAAGTTTCAGAGGTGGAATTTGAACGTACAGCTCCTTCTCTCCAAGATGTCACACTGCCTCTCCTCAGGAGCTGCTGCATCTGTGATAAAATTAGCCTTATGGATACAAGCAACTGTGCAACAAACTTTCATATTTATCATTAACTACAAAGACTCAAGGCTAGCATAATATTTAGAAACACTCACAACTTTTTCCACTTTCCAAGGACAATCAGTTGGTTTGTGTTAAATAATCAAAATCTTACTTTATCTTTAAAATATATATAAATATATATTATTTTATAATATATATAAATGTATGTATAAATTTATATATAATTTTATATAATATATACATTTATTTTATATATTGTATGTAACATACATACAATATATAAAATATTTTTTATAATATATTATAAGAAATAAAATGGATATATACATATATATATAATATTAGGGTTTTATTGAAAGACATCTTGATAATTAAAGCCACATGCCTGATAAGAGTTAGTTCAAATGCCTCGACATACCTTCACACCTGGCTTCTTCAGCAGGAAAAGAGGAAGCACCAATTCTGTCCTGAGTCTTTATACCTTTGTTTATGTAGTCACACTTCCTGTCCACCTGTATCACACAAGAGGAATTATGGGAAATGTAGTTTTTAAGAGTCTAAGTATCCACAGGAAGTTTAGACCAGGGACCTCAAAATTTCCAATATCACAATATATAAATATATATTGCTTTATATATTTATATATGTAACATATTCACAAAATAATATTTATTTTTGAGAATTGTCACTTAAATTATATGGCTTTTTGTATACATATATAGCTATATATGTATAGCTATTTCTGAAAATATATTCAGTTTTTTTAAAGCAGCAGATTTTTTGAGAATGAATTTCACTGTTTTCTTTTGGGTGCCATCTGTGTTATTACAAAGCAAAGTTTAGCATAAGATCAAAATAATGCAAAAGAAAACTATATAAAATTTAAGCAAAATGGTTATAGAATGAAATTGTCAGATTTTACACAGCTACAATGCCAGTACATTGAAAATGCATTTGGGTGTCTGCCTGAACATTGCAAACTGAGCACCAATTTTTGGAAGCTTAGATCAGGATTAGAACAGTTAGCAAAACTAAAAGTTATTCATAAACCTTAGATCTAATAATTGGAAAGATAGTGTAATAGCTTGGGAATTTCAAATGTTTGAAGAATCTGAGCATTTATTCAGTGTGATGATAGTAGTGGTTTTTGTGTGTGTGTAAAATTTGTTCTAGATATTTATAGAAAATTTTCAGTCATTTTGACTTTCTATCACTCTCCTTTTAAGAAAGTAAAATGATCTCCATTTCATAAATGGAGACATAGATCATGGTAAGAATGGGGAACAAGTTATTTGTCTGAAACTACAAAGGGAAAGAGAGAAACAAATTTAAGAATCCAAGATTTCTGACTCATACAACTAGATTCTCCTTCCTTGAATTTTCTCATCTTCAAATTTCAAGTATACGTAATTGCAAACTAGACATCTACGTAGGATTTAGTTCTACGTGCATATTAAAGCATTCAATTTATAAAGGTTGCAAACTCTGACTCATTGCCTATCAAGTTAAAGCACAGATTCAAGATTTTTAAGTACTTAATCTTTACCATGTAATTAGATCTCTATTTTAAGTGGAAAATAGAAACCCTGTTAAGGCACTGTCTAAAGTTAAACCATCTATCATAAACATGAATATTTGCTTCAAAATCTGTTTCTTGATATTCATCATATTTTCCTCCAGTGTTTCTGATGATGAAGTCCCTTTTAATTAATATCCTTTTGCAATCAATTCCCAGAAAAGATGATCAAAACTGGTTAAATAGTTGGACTCATAGAATAGTCATAATTCGATATCAAGTGAGAAATATCCTATAGACTACCCTAGGAATATCTACTTATCACTGTGCTGTCTAAAATTTTTGCTAATTGCCTAGATAAAAACATAAATATCATACCTATCAGATTTGGAAATGAAACAAAAGTAGGAAGGATAACCAAAACAATGGATAACAGAATAAGGATCCAATATAATGATAGGCTAGGATCTTAGATTGAATCTAATAAAAATGAAATTTAATAGGACAAATATAAAGGTTTAAAGTTTTATATTTGCCAGTAATTACAAATCAGCTTCATGGGTATTGTCTGGGTAAAGCTATTTTGATTAAAATAATGTTTGAAAAAGAACTGGAGGTTTTAGTTGACTAAGCTCAATATGAAAAGGAAAGAAAAGAAAAGAAAAGAGAAATGAAAAGAAATGAAATAAAATGAAAAGAAAAGAAATAATGCAAACTTGTATTGTATTAGGGGAAGTTCAGTTTACAGAAATAAGGACTCAATCCTACTTTACTCTGCATTGGTTAAGCAAAAACAACATTTGGAATATTATGTAAAGTTCTAGAAGCCATAGTTTAGATCAGTGGTTCCCAAACTTTTTTGGCCTACCGCCCCCTTTCCAGAAAAAATATTACTTAGCCCCCTGGAAATTAATTTTTTTTTAAATTTTAATAGCAATTAATAGGAAAGATAAATGAACTTGTGGCCATCACCGCCTCCCTGGATCACTGCAGCACCCACCAGGGGGGCGGTGGTGCCCACTCTGGGAATCACTGGTTTAGAGAGTACTTGAAAAGATGGAAGTTTCAAGAGGAAAATAATCAGAATTGTGATGAGTGGCACCTGGGTGGCCCAGTGAATTGAGAGCCAGGCCTAAAGATTGGAGGTCCAGGATTCAAATATGGCCTCAGACACTTTCTAGCTGTGTGGTCCTGTGCAAGTCACTTAACCCCTATTGCCTAGCCCCTACAGTTCTTCTGCCTTAGAACCAATACACAGTAGTGATTGTAAGTCAGAAGGTAAGGGTTTAAAAATAATAAAATAAAAATAATTGCGATGAAACTTTATTTGATGTCTTATGAGAACTGCTTGAAGGAATTGGAAATATTCAATGTATGGAAAAGTGAAGGTTGGGTTAGGGAAATGGTAGAATGCACCTGATAGTTGTCTGTCAGAATTTAAAGGTTTGTCAAGTGGAAGAGAGATAAAATTTGCTTTGTTTGGCCTCAAAAGGCAGAACTAAGAGTAATGTGTAAAAATTTTAAAGTGAAAAATTTAGGTTTAATGTCAGAAAAAGCTTCCTTACCATTAGAACTGTCTATTAAGTGGAATGACCTTCTGCAGGAAGTAGTGAAAAAGGTCTAAAAGACCACAGATGACTGCTTGTCAGATTAGCTGTAGTGAGGATTCATTTACATGAATAAGTTGGACTAAATGGCTGCCAAGGTCCATTCCAACTCTAAAATTTTGTGAATCCATTATAATAGTATCACACTCCAAAAATTGTTCAAGTTTTGCTAGAACATTAGAGTTATTTTTAATTTCCTATAGGATATTTATGACTACTATTTTTTCTTATTTGTACAGAGAAGGCCACTAAATATATACCTACATTTACTGCATTTAAGCACCATGCATCTCTGTGGAAACTTTCCATCTTGATGTAAAAAAGTAAAAAATAGTTCAAAGACTAATATAAAATATAAAATGCCATCATACAACACACAAAATATTTTTAAGCTGCACTTCCTACATGCTCCTACCTTCTCAGAAAACAATGGATATTGAGGATTGAAATAATGATAATTATAATAGTTTAAATAATTTAAAAACTGAAGTATTTCATAGGCCTTCTGTTGTCCAGTCATTTCAGTATTGTCCAACTCCTTGTGACTCCATTTGAGGTTTTCTTAGCAAAGATAATAAAGTCTTCAGCCAATTTTACAGATGAGGAAAAAGAGGCAAACAAAGTCACATACTAAGTAAATATCTGAGGCTAGATTTGAACTCAGAAAGATGAGTCTTCCTGACTTGAGGCTCAGTGCTATATTCATTGAGTGGATAATGCTAGCTGTCCTTCAAATTCTGTATGTATGTATGTGTATATATATATATATATACATATATATACACACACATATTTTATATATATATGTATATACACACACATATTTTATATATATATATGTATATACACACACACATATTTTATATATATATATGTATATACACATACACACACTATATTTGTGTGTGTGTGTGTGTGTGTGTGTGTGTGTGTGTGAAAATCTAGAATTTCATTGGAAGTAAAGATTTTCTAGTACAGAAACTCTTAATAAACTCCTTCTATAAGTGGTTTGGGGCAGGTAGGTGGCCTAATGGATAGACTACCTTCCACTGAGTCAGGAAGATGTGTTCAAATCCTGCCTCAGAAAATTATTCACTATGTAATCCTAGGCAAATCATTTAACTTCTCTGGCCTAAGTTTATACATCTGGAAAATGGGAGGCCTAGACTTTGATGGTGTCTAAGGTGCCTTCCTGCTATAAATCTATGATCCTATCATTATACTCATGGTTATTGGGGAAACAGAGATTAAATAACTTGTTCTGGATCATTAGGCTAGTAACCAATTATAGATCTTTCTGACTTAGATACCGAGTTTCTAAACACTGCACCATACTTCTTCATATATTATAATTAAGTCTAATAAAGATGCCAAAATAAAAATCTTGGTGTTCATTATCAAAGGTATAAATCTGCTGAGAGGAATCAGTATAAATTTATTTGTCTCTATATAACAGAGAAGAAAAATTCTATTTTAAACATGACTTCTAAACTGATTTACAGAAAAAGTGTTGCCAAGGAGAGGATATTTCAGGAATGAAGTATATACAGAGAGATGGCAACCTTCAGCCAGTCATGTTAATGTTGGTTGATAATCTTCTATGGACGTTTCAAAAGATACTTTATTGATCCATCTTCCGCTTACTTAAATAGGAGATAATAGTTCAGCAGAAGGATAAAATGCTATATGAAATTTTCTCCAAGTAATAACTACTTACATTTATCTACCAGAGAGCATTAAGAAGGAAAAGGAGACTAAAATTTAGTTTCAACCAAGGTTTGGGAAGGCCAACAGGATAAATCTTATGGAATACTCAAATGATATAAACAGGGTTTATTCAAAGGAAGGGAAGGAAGGGAAGCAAATTTGGGATGATCTAACTAAAGACTATATAAATAACCTTCCGCCAAATCCAATTATTATCTTCTCAAAGTTGGTATCTGCTCTATCAAGAACCTCTCTACCTAAAAGTCCCAGTAGAGTTAGAAAAGTTGGAGGGTAAGCATGAAAAAGGGCTCAAAGGGAAAGGATCTCACTGACAGATGGTTTTAGATGTATCTAGCAGCTCTGTAGAAATATCTGTCAATCAGAAGCAACCAGATATACACACACACAGGAACACAGGAACAAAAAGTTCCATCCAAAGGACAGCCACAGGAGAGGGAGAAATGTCAAACTCACGAGGTCCACCCAAGGAGTTCAGACACACTCAATCTACTACCTCAATGGTCTCTCAGAGGAATCACACACTGTCTCTTCCCTAGAATTCTGGAATCTTCCTGCTTCCCTGCCTTTCATCAGCTCCAGCACCTGCTCATTTCCTTATTTCCTTATAACACAACCCACAAGGAAGCACTGAGAACTCAATAACTCATTATGTACTGAGTAAATTTATACATTCCCCACAAAAGAAGTCCCACATAGGGCATTTACGTGTCTCAGTGGTTTGACAGCCAGGTCTAGAGACAGGAGGTTCTGAGTTCAAATTTGACTTTAAATGCTTCCTAGCTATGTGACCCTAGGCAAAACTTAATTTCAATTGCCCAACTCTTACCACTCTTCTGCTTTGGAACCAATACTTAGTATTGATGCTGTGAAGATGGGATTAGCTCTCCTCCTGCTCATTTTTAGATTTAATCACCAAAAGTCTAAACATCCCACTTAACTTTAAGTGGGGAAGGTCTGTGACCCACTTGTACAATAGTAAGCAATGAATCAGAATTGACTGACTGCCCCCTGGACAATCCTAAGCAAATCTTTAGCTATAATTGGTACATATAAAGTGGGAGGAAAGCACAGGATGTGATGAAAGGAATGGTCTTTATAAGTGGCAAGAACTTCCTGTGAGGAGGCCTTTTTCCTTGAATTGGACCCTGGGGGAGCTCTGGCTGAGGACCATGGACTGCTTTATATTTCTCCTTAGAACTACCATGTGGGTGAGTTAAAAAGGCTGACTTCCTTCCTTGGCTTTTTCCTGGAGGTATTAGCCTCCAGAGGAGCCCCTCCTCTGGGACAAGTCCCTTGGCTAAAACCCTTGTTAATTGACCCTTAGGCCCTCTGGCTGGGGTTACTGGAGCCCTGATGGAGTAAGCCAGGGCTTGAGCACATAGTCTAGTTCATTAAGCTAGATCTCTTACTCTGCCCTCTTCTCATTTCTCTACTTTCATTCCATTTTATAAATAAATTGCTAAAAAAATAATTTGGAATTAATTAATTCCTGGTGACCTTATTCTTAAATAATTTAGTTCAACCTTTTATTTTTACCTCTTACACATTCGGCCCCTTACAATGCTAAGAGGGAAGGTAAGCATTTTTTGTTTGTTTGTTTTTTAAGAAGTGCCACTTCCGATCTATTTGTTTCTGTCAATGAAACCATCACTCATCTAGTAACTTAGATTTGGAAGTTCAAAATCATCTTTGTGTCATTGATAGCCATTGAGTTTGATTAGTTTTTCCTTCAAAATACTATAATGGAAGATAATGTATTGGATAATGATGCTGATGGTAAATGTGAGCCACCAGGCACCTGGGTGCTTGTAACTAGACTAGCAGGAGATTTGGAGCTATCTGTGATGAGCAGCCTCAGCTGTGGTGCCCAGTCAATCTCCTCTGATAGCTGTTGGCTCCTTTAAGGTGTTGAGTGGGTGGCCCCTCCCTGCTGAAGTAACTGCCTTCCTATTGGGTGAGAGCTGAACCCAGCAGGAAATGGAACTCAACTTCCTGGTTATAATGGAGGTTTAGCTTCCACTTCTCAGTAACCTCCACTTCTTAATATTCTCTCCTCTCCTCAGTTTCTTTAGCCATGGTGATGTTGAAGGAATTATAGGAACTCACAGATTTAGGCTAAGGAGTTTATTTAAACTGGAAAGGGAAAACTGAGGTAAAAGCATTCAAGGTCTTGTGAAGCTGTTGCTAGGGGCAACTGGCAAGTGTTGGCAATGGACCTAGAAGGTAAGGTCAGGCTGAGGGAACCAGCACTCAGCCAGTGATAATTTGACACTGCCCTGATTTTATTTGATCCACCAGCTAAACAGATGAAGTTGCTGAGCTTTTCTGGGGATGTTCCTAACCACTAGGCTACTCTCAACTAATTCCTGCCCATGTTCCACAACCCACCTCCCTTCAATCCCCGGGTCCCCAAGGGGAAATCAGGGGTAGCTGGGTATCTGGGTGAGGTCAAGGAAATCAGAACCCCAAGGTTGGGTTTGCAGGGCTTTATATAGTCACAGCCCAACTGTCAGCCCCTGGGATGGTACCTGCCAGGCCAGAGTTCCATTCTGCTAACTGACAGGATTGTCTAGGGTAATATTGCAAATGCAAGAAATCCTGCATTACAATACTGCATACATTCTTCTCCACTTCTGCTTTGATCATGACCCTTTAAATTACACTGCTGTTTACAACAACTCACTAACTGGTCTTTCTGACCAAGTTTCCGTTGGAGGGCTCCAGAAATCTGGTCTCAATCCTGTGCTTATGTTGCTGAAAAAAGATTGAATATTTTTATTGATAACTTGAACAAAGGTATAAATGGCGGGCTTGTAAAATTTCTATGTGACACTTAGCTGAGGCAGATATCTAACACACTGGATCACTGAGTTAGGATTCAAAGAGACCTTGATGGGTTAAAATATTAATTCAGATTGAGTGAGATCAAATTTAATCAGTATTTATGTAAAGTTGAAAACATCAACTTCATAAATGCAAGATAAGAAGCTATTTAGTTAACATTATTTTATAAACATCCCCAGGTTTTATTAACCTGAAGACTCAATAGTGTGATATGGCAACTGATCTAATGAAATCTTTGGCTACATCAAAAGAATAGCATCCAGAACCAGGAAGTAATCATTCTTTTGCTCTCAGTATTGATCACCTACATTCAGAAGACTGTCCTTTGTTTTGGATGATCAAAAACAAAGATAGTGAGAGGACCTCCAGCTCCTGTCATATAAGGGTCAGTGGAAGAATTTGAGGTGTTCAGATTGAAGAAGAGGAGACCAGTCTAGGGGAGGAAGGGAATATTTGAAGAGTTGATATGTAGAAGCTCTGTTAGACTAGGTCCTAGAAAGAAGAACCAGAAACAATGGATTGAAGCTGTCAAAAGTAAATTTAAGCTTTCAGGTAATGAGAAAATTCTTAAAACTTATAGCTATTTAAAAGTGCTTTCACTTTTTTTTTTTCACAATTCAAGATTGCCTTCGATGGTAGAGTGCCCTCAACTCCTCCATCTTCTCTAATGTCTTCAGGCAAAAGATGGATTGACATTTGTTGAAGTGTGTTTGAGGAGACTGTTGCTTAGGCCTGAGTCAGCCTAAATTTGCTTTTTGAGAACTTTTCCAACTGTGAGATTCTATGATATTTTCTCTTCACTGATAACAGTTGAGCCATCATTTTTGAACTATTAACACCTCAGTACCAAAATGTAGCAATGGTCCATAAGAAAATGAAGTTGAGAAGAACAGCTGAATGTGATCAAAATCACATGAAAGAAATTTGTGCTGGAAGTTACGCAATTTTGAAAATCCTCAGGGATCACTTTTCAAGATATTTCAAAGTACAGAATATATGAAAAGAATGGGAAAACACATATGGCATTATTATCCAAAAAAAGATGACAGAAAAGGAAACCAATAACCCTCATATCTAGTTTCTAACCTACATATCTAGTTTCCCATCTCTATAAAATCTTCTTGGGAATTGATATTCTCTATGCATATAGCACCCATTAAGAGTATCAGAGTTAGTGATACTGCAGACATTATAAAGAGGAGCAATGTATTATACTTTTTCTCCAACAAAACCCCGCTTTGCCCACATCTCACCAGGTTGTGGCCACTTATTTTCACTTAGCTGAATGTGTACCCATCTGTCCTTCCATTACTTCTTAAGGTCTTTGAGGCCTTTCCACTGCCCTGTACTTTCTCTTTCAGTAACCCTCTACTCTTCTAATCTGCCATAAACTTAGATGTTCTCCCTTTATATGATGGCTTCCCCAATTAAAATGTGAGCCACTTGCAACCAGGAATATCTTTGTCTCATTTTTCAATTTGTATCCACTGTGCTTGGCACAGTGCTCGGCACATTTTAAGTGCTTAATAATGCTCTTCCATTCTTTCCCATTCTATTTGATCCTTAATGAAAATATGGAAAAAGGAACATGCAAGGATGTATAGCTAATCAACTATAGTATGCCTCATTTTTATACACAACTGACTAAAAGGTAGAAAGAAAAAAATATCTCATTTAATTTTTATCTAGTGAAGACAAAACAATATTTGATATACTAGAGCAAAATGAAAGCTTAAAGGCTTTCTTTCAACATTATGTCTCCTATGTATAGCTTAATATAATTCTAACTTTCTTCAATCATCACCTAAATATTAATATGTGAGGCATAAAATGGAGAGAGATACTCTCACAGAAAGTCCTCATAAGTTGCATTGAAGAAATCCTGCAATGGGCCACAAGAAGATGGATTTCCTACAGATAATAAAATCTTCCAACTATACTGTCAAAGAGGAATGGAAATTAGGTTGCTGTGGCTTATTCTTCAGTAAAACATTTTTTTTTCTTATCATGGTCCTTTCTAAGTGTTGTTAAACCAAAATTTTAATATGGTCTAGAATTTTGCAAATCTGAGGTTCCTGTCACACCATATTTCGTCTTCTGAAAACTAAGACATGCTTATCTCCAGTCTTGGGGTATCTCTCCCTTTCTCCCTGATTTCTCAAAAATTGCTGACAATAGCTATGAAAAGTCTTTCAAGTACTTTGAGTACTCTGTGATGTAAGGCATCTGGGCCTCTAGAACTAAACTAATTTAAAGCAGCTGGGCACTCTTTTACTATCTCCATACCTTTTTTAGGCTTTCAACATTTGTTTTATCCTTTCCAGGATAAATAGAAAAGAGAGAACCAAAATAGAATTGGGGTCATTCTGTATTCTTTTTCTCATCTGCTAACATCATTATATGTGACACAAACAGTGGATCTCCTTGTTCTTTTTGGTCCAAACATAAAATAACTTGCAGTGAATTAGGGCTTCAAGTAGTACACCGAGTTCATGGTTAGCAATTAAGGACATTTAAACATTAATCATTAGGGGAAATTGTATTTAGCATTTTGCATAAGCCTTCCTGGATTTAGAACTTCTTTTTTCTACCCTATCTTTAAGAGTTTGTGACAGTTATTAATATTCATTCTTCAGAATCTGCTCCTCCTTCTTATCTTTTAAAATTTGATCACCTGAAAAAACTCCCTGTTGCAGTTCCACAAATTTCCCATTTAAATTTTTTCTTATGTGTAGTCGAAATTTAATTTTTTTATAATCTTTCATCTTTCTCAAAATATACCCTATTTTAGCACTTCTAACCATAGACTGACATTTATTTTTTTCTCTATTTTTAAAATTTTGTTCTTTAAAGTCCACGGCATATGTTCCTTTTGAACTTCCTCACCACTAAAACTTTGTACCTGAAATTTTAGGACAATTATACCTGCATGGCTTCATTTGTTATTTGTTTTCCAACTAGATTTTAACTCTTTAAAAGTAGGAATCATGTTATACATCAGGTCTTTTAAATCCTACTGAACTTTGATGAACACAAAATATGCATTTCATAAGTATATTCTGCCTATGTGATAAGTTTTTCAATGTACCCTCCTTTAAGCTTACTTTAGGCAAAACCAGAATGTATATAATTGATGTTTCTCTCATATTTTAAAGTTTATAAAACATTTCCCTCAAAATCGCCTTGTAGAGGAAATGGACAGGTTTTATTATTATGCTAACTTTAAAGATGAGAAAACTGAGGCTAAAAGGAGTGAAATAATTGCCCATGGTCATTGTTAATATGTGGAATAGTTGGAATTTGAAAATAGGACTACTGGTGCAAGACCAGTGCTCTGTCCATGGCACATGATACTCAATAGTGAAAGTAACTGAGGTAAGTAGCACATTGTTATTTCTTAAGTACCTGGGGCCAGGCCAGTCTCTAGGAAGTAAACACACAACCTTTTGGAAATGTAATTTTTAGGTCTTGATGGAATAATTGTACAGAGTGAGGTGGATCATGGGAGTATTTTCTACTGCTCATTTTAGGAGAGGTCCCAGGGAGGGAGGGAAGACATCAAAAACTTTGGATTCTGCCTTTGTGCCTTTATCTCTTTTTCTCATCACAGGCCTTTCTCAGTGCTATTAAACCAAAATTTTAATAATCTGTTCTATAATTTTGCAAATCAGGAGTTTTTCACATGTTCTAGTTTATCCTGTTAGTAACTCAAGATATTTGCTTATCTCTAGCCTTTAGATATCTCTTCCTGAAGGGGGATTTTCGGGGACCAGTTTTAATATCTGTACCATCAAGGGCAGTGGCTTAGAGCCCTCAAGGATAGAAGATGATGGAGACTGGGCACTGGTCACTGGGAAGAGAAGGTAGAAGTATCCTTTTTTGAGTAGCTTGCTTTGTAATTAGAATGCTACTGAAAACAGATGCATAATAGGGAATATGGATAAATTATCTTTATACCTCTCTTCTTATAGTCCTTTAGTTACTAGTGCTGAGACTATACCCAAGTTCTACTTATAAACATCTATGGTCAACTCAGATAATAGCCACACAGGATAATGACTAGGAAGTTTTTCTTCCTAGTTCAATGCTGGAGATCTCAATCTTTGGTCCATTGAGAGAGTCTCTCTCGCACTAAAGGAAATTGTCACAAGCTACGTATCCCACGTCTTTTTTCTAGTTATTGTCTCCTCAAAATAGAAATTTAAAAGGGATCTTGGGACCTTTCATTCCTTAAGACTAATGATCCTGACTTTCACTGTGGACTCATTGGTGAGACCCTGAGACCTCTTTGGGAAAGTAAGAGCATCAAGTAGTGATTTCAATTTTACTTCCACCTATAACCCTAAACCAAGTTGTATAGTGATCTTTAGGGCTATACTCCCATTGCCAATTGTCACTAATCCTCTCTATCCTACATTGGCTGCCTCTTGCCCCAGGCTGTACCACTGTTATCTGTCACTCAGACCTGCCCTTCATGGAGGTACCCTTGTTCCATACATTGCTATTCCTTATCAGAACATCTCTGTCCTAGGTTCCATTCTCTCAAAACCCTTGTTAGGTAACTGAAGCTAATCTGTTTAACTAATTGATGCTACATTTTTAATACCAGATAATGGCTGTAATGCATCACCCCTCCCAGATTATTGCACTTTAACAGGGGCATTCAATGCCTTAACCCAAAGAAGTAATTAATAGTGATAATTTAAATTATGCCACATATCCATGCTGTCCAACTTGAACTTGGCCCAAGCTATCCACTACTCAGAAATCTTTCCATTCATCTTCTGTTAATTCCCTGGCATGTTGCCCACTGCGGTTGTTCTAGAAAACTTCCTCCTCTGGCCCCCATTTTCATCCTGCCTCCCCTTGGCATTAATCTTTTGATTTCACTTTATACTTCATTGAGAATATTGGGGCCATTTATTCTGAGCATTTCTCTAACTATTACCCTCCTCCAACAAGGCTCAACCCACAGACTTTTCCTCTTCTTTCAAAGTCCTATTTATATGACAAAGGACACATTATTTAACATCACTTACCCTCTACCTCCTCAACTGTAAAATAGAGGTACTAAAACCTGTAGAACTTAGACAATAAGATTGCTTTGAGGATAAATAAGAAAATGTATGTAAAAATGTTTTATAGAACCCATGTTATTTTCTTTATTCCTTCTCCCAGGAAGAGATTATCCATTTTCAAAGCTTTAGCTGATGCCTTGGGGACTAATTTTATGCCAATTAGTCCCCAAATTATATATCCAGTCCTTGCCTCTCAATTGAGCTAAAATCTCTTATTTCCAATTTATTTGTAGTGATTTGTAAGTTTTCTCCATTTGAATGTCCCATGCTTATCTCATGTTTAGAAATGAAGTTTTGAATGAATTTTTCCTTATCTACTAATCTTTCTTCCCAATTTCCTCTTCCATGTCAGTAGTCCCAGTATTCTCTTACTCATTCAGGCTCAGAATTTTGCATTCATCTTTAACTAATGCTTCCTATTCATCACCTATATCTAATTAATCATAAAGTGCTAGTGATTCTTCTTTCAAAATGATTCTTGGATTGATCTTTTCCTTTTTATTTGCCACTGCTCTGGGTGATGTTTTGATCATCTAGTGCCTGGGTTCCTAAAAGATTTCCCTGCTTCCCAGATCTTCCACTATAATACATTTTATTTATTTGTGCCAGACTAATCTCCCTAAAATATTACTTTGACTTAGTCACACCAGTTTGAAAATCTCTAATACCCCCCCCCCATTGCCTCTGGCATTATGTTGAAATTCCTTTTAAGGCTCTTGTTCTGCCCTCTATCCCCTTTCAACTTACCCAGATCTTACTCTCTAGTCAAGCCATTCTCTTCATTATTTCCTTGTACTTGCTCTAACCAGTTCCTCTTCCATATGTTTGCCTCTGTGCCTCTATTACTCCTGAACAAAACACTCTTTCCCTCTTATCTGCCAAACAAGATCTTCTCTATCTTCTTTGCTTCTTATTGCCTCACTAGTAAAGTTCAAACTGGTTTACCTAATATTCAAGACCCTCTACAATCAGATACACTCTATTTTTCCAATCTCATCTTATCACATACTCAACTGTTTAGTTAAACTGGTCTATTTTATGATCCAGGAGCACCATCTTTTTCTATTTGTCTCCATGTCATTCCATGACCAATTCTTGGATTTTCCTCCTTTCTGTCTTACATGTTGACTCTTCAATTAAAGCCCAATTCAAACATCACCTACTCTGGTTATGTTTTGGCTGCCCGGAATCTCCCTTCCATAGACCTTATTCCCTACTCATCAATTTCCTCTTTAATTCTTACACTCTGTTTTATAATTCTATAATGTTTTTTATTATGCTTTAGTGAATTATAATCATCTGCATTCATATATCTTCTGACTATAAGCTTCAAGAGGGGAAGGAACATATCTTTTCTAAGCTTTCTATCTATTTGTACCTAGAATAATTCTTTATATAGACAGAGGCAGTCCGGTGTAACAGAAAAAAGTAATGGAATCAGGAAGATTTGTGTTTGATTCTTACCTTTGATATTTGCTAAGTAAGCAAATGTGTAACATATGTAATGTGAGACTCAGTTTCCACTTTTCCAAAATGTGACTAATGATAATATCTATCTCAAAAGGTCATAGAGATGATATAATGAGCTAATTATATAAAATGTTTAAGGATCATATACCATCCTGTACATTTCTAATCACTTGTCCAAAGTATAACCCCAGAAGGCAAAAGGAAGAAGGTAACTCTGGTAAGATGTCTTTGGCATGGATTTTGTCCTTGTTTTGGGCAAATAAACTTTTGTAAACTCTAATGTCTTCCCACTAGAATGGAACTGAAATATTATTTTTAAAGAATTAATTATACTTGAACAAAAGCCAAATATACCAAAAGGAAAAAAAAACCTCCAGCATACTAGGATGCCAGGATAGAAATAGATTGTTGGACTAAATTCAGTTCCCAATAGACTGGTATCCAAGAGCAAAGAAGAGCAAATGTGCCCAATTATTGGTAATCTTTTCAGAGAAGTTAGAACTCAAATATACAATAAGATTTCACTCTTTTTTTTTCACCTCTATAGAGGATGTCCATGCTGAGATTTTTGGGTAATATTTGTCTTATGCTAATTCTGCTTCCTTGTTAAGAGCACAAACTGTATATGTTAGCCAACATAATAACAACATTTACTATCTCAACATGAACTCAATAATGAACAAATATTAATCCCAACCTATAAATAGTAAAACTGAAGCAAAATGTTATTAGGTTATTTGACTCCATGAGAACTTGGTTTTAGAATACATATATATTCAGAGAGAAGAAAAGAGCTGACAGAGAAAGAGGAGGAAGGAGAAAAATAGACCTCTAAATCCTTTGTTTTATACTCCTTAATAAAGATGAAGTGCTATTTTACAAATGGACCTCAAAAATGTTAGTATAACAAGACACTGTTCTGTTCATACCATATTAAGAGTTAGAGAAAAACATATTAACAATTATCTCTAGACCAAACTTCTCACTGTTTGGAAGTGGAATTCAAGGTTTAAGAATTAAAATGATTTGACCAAGCTCACACAGTTCTTTCTATAAAGCCATTCCTAAAAATATTCCTTTTCTAAGGCTGCTTATCAGTATCTACAAATACCAAATTAACTTTAATCTTAAAATGAACTTTAATACATTTAAAATATATTAAAATAGTCACAGTTAAGGTATAATTAAAATTAATTCATAGTAAACAGTTATGCTAAGCATTGTCATTGGAGATGTGAGATACATTCATATATTTATTGCTCCTGTCTAATTTCCTGATACCTTCCAGTATTGTGGCTAATGCAATTTATTAAATTAACTTCAGAGTTTTGTGCATATTAAGCAGCCATCTAAATCCTGCAATGAAGGGTAAGAAGTAAGAACAGGTGAACTTGAAAACTTTTCTACACCACAAATGGCCAGACATCGTTTTTATTGCTATAGTTCATTTTCATTCTCATTCTCTCTCTCTCTCTCTCTCTCTCTCTCTCTCTCTCTCTCTCTCTCTTTCTCTCCCCTCTGTGTGTCTCTCTCTTCCACTGTCTCATAATCTTTACCCTAGTTAATAACACAATACAAGTTTTTCAGAATTGCTGTGTTTGTGCAAGTGTATTTTACATATTTGTAGCTAAACACATGTGTAGGATCTAAGAGTTTCAGTTTACATGTTCAAACATAGATTGAAAAGAAATCTATCTATATCTATATCTATATCTATCTATCTATCTATATATATATATATATATGACAAGAATAGACTTCTTATAGCTAAACAGGGTCTGTTTAGAGAGGCAGGGAGAGGGTGATCTTTTTCTTTTAAAAGAATAGTTTTAATACATTTAATGGAAAACTTCAATCACTATATTTCCTGATTGCTCTTCTCTCTCTTCCCCCCTATAAAGCCAAAACATGAATGCATTTGATCCCTTGTTATGCTTCCCTTTTAATGAAGACTATTTTAAGATTGTTTCAGTATTAAACTACTTAGCCCCTTATGTATTTTTAAACAATATGCAACATTCAGCTAGAGTAACATTGAAAAAAAAAAGTAGTAGCAATGGATATCAAAAGGAAAAGGAAAACTTTAAAAAGAACAAAGAAGTAATATAACTTACACAGGAAATATAAAACACAAACTTCACCAAAAGGTAGGAAAGCATGGATTCCCTGCTGAGGTTTTTTTATATTTACAAAGAAGTGGCATTTAAAAAAAAGTAATTAAGTTGTTCAAAGGCAGTGTTTATACACAGACACTGAAATGGAGGACTGAGTTAAACATTGTGCTAATTCAAACCAAAACACATATCCCCTTCTCTTTCCTCCTGTTTGCCTCACACACCCCAACCCACCAGACACACACACACACACATCTACAGAAATGAGGCAAAATTTTGAAAACACATACTGTGAATTAGCTGGGTAATTGCCTCAAAACTACAATTTGCATTGTGGAGTTTTTACCAATCCCTCAATTTCCTCACAACTTTTCTTTTGGGCCATTGACAATTCACTGTGGAATTGTAAGATTAATGGTGTCTTGAATATCCACTGAGGAGATCACCAAATTATAAAGTAATCTGACTTCCAGACGATCTCTTCTTTTAACCATGTACTTTCTGCATTAAACACTGTAGAATTCAGTCTCAACTAAACTACAGAGAATGCAGTCCCTGAGCAGTTACCATAGCAACCTCTAGCCTCATCTTTTTAGTGTCCTGTAGCTAAAGTTTCTGGCACTTTACAACTGTGTTAAATAAAAGTATACCCCGCAGAAAATTTAAACAAAAAATTAGGTTCCATCTTAAGTAACAAGTGCTCCAATCTACAAAAACACTTAGAACATCGACTACCAGGAACATGGAAATTTTGTTCATTGGTACAGAACCAGGGTCGTTTACGAGCTCCCAGACACATCTCTGGCGAAATAAGCCATACAATTATCAAACTATTCTTTGGAAAGTCATATTTGAAGAGTAACAAAAATCATAGTTTATTCGACCTGTCTATAAAAACCATTCGAGGATACTACATTTATCATATTAAAAATGCATCATTAAAATTTAAAAGCAGGTGCAGTTGTTCAATAAACTAATGCTATAGAGTCTGAAGACTCCACTCAAGATTGTATTGTTGAATTCCCAGGTGGATAAAGGAGAAAGAGAAAATAAAAACAGAGGGAGGGAAATGTGTGACCTTGCACCAAGGTGCCAGGGTCCTACCGGAGTGGATGACTGGTAGGCTGTGGTTGGGCTCCACTCTGAGGCTCTTCCAAGCACTGCATTCTGAGTGCTGCCAATGAATGTGCCCTTCACAGAGGAACTCTGCGAGCTGGAAAATGTGCCCTCTCAAAGGTGAAACTCTCGGTGCCCTTGAATACGGGCACTCCACGTGGGCATGCCCGGTGACATGTGCCCCTACGCCGGGATCCACGTACATCAATTCCCTTTTTATGTATTCGGGGGATGCTGGACTCGGCACAGTGACAACTCCTCAAAGCTTGCAGACAGACATGTTAGAGAAAATTCAATAAAGAAATTTCAAAGAGAAAGAGGAAGAAAATCTAACCTTCAGTCAAGTCCTAATTCTATTTATAAGGAGTCAAATGCTCACCTTTTCTACTTTGTTTTGTTATCTTCATATCATCTTGTCAGACAGTAGCTGGACTGGAGATTCTAGAAATTGGTTTATATATTTTGTGTTTCCTTAATTATATATTTAGTGAGTAGAATTCTGCGGGTTCATTAAATGTATGTCAGCATCCAAAACTGATGCATATATGCATATTCTGTGTCATTCATACATAGATATTAAAATCTGTATGTGTTCTCTGTCTTTATCTGTATATAGACTATATGTTTATCTGTATATATGTATGTCTGTATATGTAATTTATATACTATATGTAATCTGTATATATGCATATTCAGTTTAGAATTCTGATATATGTTGAATCAAATGCATGTGCATATACATATATGCTTCGATGATATTGAATATAAGTGCTAGCATCTTCTTTTTACATATCTTATTGGAAAAATTTAATTATTTTATTGTTAATTCTTTCAATGCAGAGTTAAATTACCGTTCATAGAAAAATTATTTTAATTCATTTTCAGAGGCAAAATCATTTTTAAAAATAAATAATATAAAAAATAAAAAAATAAAAGTATATTACCTTAGAGGGAAGGAGGGGAAGATCTGCACTAAGTTCTTATTTAAAAGCATTTTTCTTTACTTGTGACTAGAACAGAAAACACTATGTCTTTGCAACTTCTTTCTTGAAACCCCTTGGCCTTTCTTAGTACCTAAGTAAAAGAGCTTACATCTCTTCACATGCATATATTATAATTCTTATGTGACATCAGTAAGGTAGTCATCTGCATTTTGTAACCATTGAGAAGATATATCTATTGGTTTCTTAATTTTAATAATTTATTCTTCAACTAATAAATTAATAATTAATTATTTAGATAATTTAACTTAATATAATAATATGATAAAATAATTTATATAAAATAATATAATTATATAAAATAATAAAATAATTTAATTTAATGAATTAATTCATTATTATTTAGAACAAATATCAATAATTCTCAATGTTGCTAGTCACAGCAACAACAAAAAGTATTGTGTCTTCATCTACTTAACTGATTCAAGAATATTCGAAGGCTCTAAGAAATTATTCCTTTAAAAGGATGGGGAAAGGTCAACAACTGTAAGGGACTAGACCTCTTGTAGGACTTCCTAGGAAGTAGTTTTAAATGTAATTTAAACATGCAACCTCCTGATTTTCTAGGCTACTTAACAGTGTCCCCTGAGCCTGTGTCTTTTGGTCATATGTTTTCTCTTTACTGTTCTTGTGCCATGTTGGATCTTAAGCTATTAGCAAGTTGAAATGGTCCTTTTAACCCTTTTGAAAGGCAAATCTGAGGTCCTACTTTACAATGATTCACCCCCTTGTGACACATTTATCATTGTTCTTGCCTTTGTAAGGCAATGTATTGAAAGGAATCCCTGCTAAAATATCTTTAAGTTTTATGAATATTAAGTGAAATATTTGCACCTAGGGTTCAACCTACTTCTCACACCACTCTTATTCCCTAACATCATTTTCTTTTCTCACTCCTCATCTATTCATAACCTTCACTCTGCTTTCTCCCTGCCTGTATATGTCCAGAGTGTCTCATCCACTTAATACTATCCTACCTTTTCTTTCCTCTGCAAATTATAAAGTATAGTTATATTATTGTAAGGTTTATTGCTTTCATTCCTGATTTCAGAGTCCTACAGCATAAAAAGCTGAAAGAGCAAGGAGAATAAGTATTTAAATAGAGCCTACTATGTACCAGGTGTTTTATACATATTATCTCATTTTATTTTCCCAATAATCTTGTGATGTAGGTGCTGATATTATTCCCATTTTGAGGCAGAGGATAAGTGACTTGCCCAGGGTTGCATAGCTATTTAGTATCTGAGCTGGATTTGAATTCAGATCTTCCTGATTTCAGGGCCAGTATGTTACCCACTGTACTACCTAATTTCCCTCTTATGGTGCATATGTAAGAACTGAAAGCCTTCAACCATGCTTTCTCTGAATCTCTTTCCCCTAAAACCTAAAAATGATCATGGTCACCTTTAACCTCCCAAAGAACTTTATACCTCTCATTCTTATATCCTGGTATACTTTTTATTTTAGTCAGGCAGACATAATTTTCCTTTACAAAAACCATATTTTCATGTTATTAAAATTAGTATGTTTTAAATATTATGTTACTATATTGCTGACTTTTAGCCTGTGACAAAAAGAAACACAAATTTCTTTCCTCTTATTGGTCCTATTTATATTTGTTCACTTTTTAAATAAGACTTATGATGTTATCAGTGAATTGGAACTTCCAGTGAGGAAACTCAATTCATCTCCAAGTATTTATTAAATGCCTAATATTTCCTTGGACCAGAGGATACAAGTACAAAGAATAAAATTGTTCCTATATATGTGTAGCTTACATTCTAAAGAGGGAGACATAAGATTACACTTAAATATGTACCGTAAAATTTTATTAAATACAAATATATGAAAAATGAGGAATGGAGAGAACTAGCAATTGTAGGTTTGGGGGACAGGTAGGAATAAGGAAAGGCTTCATACATGAATTGTTTCTTAGAAGAATAAAAGAATTTTATAAGGTAGAGTCAAGAAGAGAGGACATTCCAGGCATAAAGGATGGCCAGTGGAAAATCAGAGATAGAAGATAGATTTCAGTTTTAGAGGAACAAAGAGAAAGTCAATTTGGCTGGATCCCAGGATGTGGGAGGGAAAATAATGTCCAATGAATCTGGAAAGATGGGTTTAGGCAAGGTTGTTAAGTATTTTAATAGCTAAACAGAAGATTTTATGTTTCTTCCTAGAGGCAATATGAAGCCACTGGTGTTGAATGAGTAGTTGTGGAGAGAGGGTTATATGATTAGGTCGGGATTTGAGGAAATTTACTTTGGTAGCAATTTGCAGAATGATAAAGTGGTAAGAGACTTGAGATAGGAAGACCAATTAGTAGGCTGTGGTAGCCTAGGTAAGAGCTGATGGGAACCTTGAACAAAGTAGTGATAATGAGAAGAGATCAGATATGAAAGATGCTGTGGAGGTTGAATGAAAAGTATTCCTATCTTAAAATTTGCATTTTACTCCACTATTAATATTATCTTTCTCATTATCTGTCAACTTTTCCCAATTTTCTAGGTTACTCTGGATATTATTTCTCTTCCCTAATATTCCATCAGTGCTACCCAACTCAGTATGAACAACAAACTTAACTTGCATATTTTCTAGCCTAATGATACCTAAATTTTATTTTGTGATTTTCCAAGTTATGATAATTGTCTCAAGAAGTGTCATTAAGTTCTCAAAAAAATCAAGGTACTAAATTACTTTAATCCATGTTTTTAAAAGAGGAATTGCAAACCATGATGAAAAAGACTATCCATCAACATAGAAGGAACTGATGGAATCTGAATGCAGATTGAAGCATACGATTCTTCACTATATTTCCTCCATGAATTTTTCTGTAGTGTAAGCAATATCTCAACAAGACGAACACAAAAATATGTATAGGACATGTATAAACTATCACATTACCTGCCATCTTGGGAGGAAGAGAGAAGAAAGAAGGAACGAAAAAGTATGGATCACAAAATGTCAGAAGATGATTAAAATTGTATCTAAATGTAATTTGGAAAAAAATGTAAAGTAAAAAAATAGGAAAAAATCATGTTGCCAATTTAAGAATATAAAGAACTTTAAAGGAGCTGCTAGGTGGCTCAGTGGATTGAGAGCCAGAAGAAGAAGGATTGGTCTCAAGGCAAAAATTGATTAAGACAGGTAGACAAAGTGCTCTACTAGTAACCCAGCAATGGTTAAGAGAAAACAAGGAAGGCCTCCTGCATATTAGATTAATATTAAAATCCTGTGGTAAACTTATGGGAAGATAAAGGAAAGAAAAAAAAAAGATAGGCAGGCATGGATGGGTTGTTGGAGAAAGCTCTTAAATTTATGGAATTATAGATCCTCTTGAGTACTTGAGAAGGGTAGAATACATGGAATAACTGTTTGGAAAAGTGCTTCATGGTAGCAAGCCAGACAGGCTTATCAACAGGAAAGAGGTCATGATTAAATGTTATCAGTACCCCATGTAATGCCTTTTGGAAAAGAGAGAAGCATGACCACCGAATAATTCAAACTATGTTATTGGCAGCTGAGGCAGTGAAGTTGAGTAATGGATAGAGCACCAGGACTGGTATCAGGAAGACCTGGGTTCAACTACAGCCGCAGACACTTATTATTTGTTTACCCCTGGGCAAGCCATCTAACCCTGTTTTCCTCAGTTTCCTAATCTGTAAAATGTGCTAGAGACGGAAAAGGCAAAGCACTCCATTATCTCTAGAAAACTCCAAATAGGGTCACAAAGAGTTGGAATTGCCTGAAATGACTCAACAACATTGACACCCACCACGCTTTCTGTGTCTGTGAATTTCCCTTGTTTGTACTATAATTTTGATCTGCTCTGATATACCTTCCTTCTGAATGAATCACATTCTGAACAATGTCATCTGCCTATTGTTTTTCCCTTGGTTATCCTGTCTGCTAGCTTGAGGATTTACTAAACAAACTACTCTTTGTCTATTTAAGCTCCTCATGGCATAGTTGTTAGGGAAGAAGATCTGGTCCTAGTCTTGCTTCTAAAATGCATTGGCTATGTTATCCTGCACCTATGCTATCCCTCTTTGATCTAGGAAACTTTCTAAGAGTAAAACTTGCAAGTCCAACCTGGGTAGTGTACAACAATCCTTTTAAAATTTGTGGGAAGTAGTTATATTCCATATCCAATTACCAGATAGTAAAACCAATAAAATGTTATTATTAAAAACATGGCTTTTGCTTTCTTGGGAAGCCTAGTATCAATCAATTAGGTTTTCAGTTTCCTAAAGGCAATCTTGAGGATTCCCTCATCTGAGAATTTCATCAATGAAATCATAAGTCAATAATATCTGCCATACTATTTACTCTAGCTCAGATATTTGATGGTTGCTTCCTAGTCCAAAGCTTTGCTGTATCTCTGATTTATACTGTGGGTCCCAGGAAAATAAAATACCTGAGCCCTGTCCTTTGCCCATCAATGAGTCAGGTATTAACATTTGGTTCTGAAGAAAAACTAGTACAGCTGAGGTTTAGGACAGTTATATGGCAGTAATACCTTCTCCAGGATTTCTAATGTCCAGACACAGAAGTTTGGTTGTCAAAGTCCTAGGTAAATGTAATTATATTATTTCTCCTGCTACTAAAATGGAAGGACTCATACTTTTATCATGTCAGTGGCAATAATAGCTACCATTTTGACAGCTCTTTAAGACTTGAAAAGCACTTTACAAATATTGCATATGATCCTCATGACCACCCTAGGAGGATGAAGAAATTGAGATAGAAAGATTAAGTGAATTGTTAGTATCTCAGACTAGATTTGATTTAGTCCTTTCTCCAACCAAGTCTATCTCTCTTTACCTACCACCTGAACCCTCGATTTCCCTTCCATGGGTCATTTTTAAGCTTTTTATTCTTATTCCCTCCTTCAATTCTAGGATATTTGCAACCTGAAATGGCACTAAAACTCAGGAATGACTTACTTCTATCATTTTTGCCCTCTACCTTCCCATTCTATCTAGGTCACTTTCAGGCCACCAGGAAAAATAAACAAAAAACAAATTTAAAAAACCATCAAGTTATCCTGACCTCACAGTGATGAAGGATTATGTTTGTGCAAACTCTCTAAAGACATTTTGTTCAAAATGCCTATAAGAAAATTTGTCTTCATTTTTTCTTATCCTATTGTTTCATTTCTCTTTCCTCTCTTAAATAGTACAGGCAAAAAATTTATTAAATAATATCGACCTGATTCTTCAGAAGAGATTCAGATAAAAGTAAAGTAAAAGATATTAATAGACTCGTACCTTATAAAAAGCTTTCAGGATAGAATCCTATAAAAGGATCTTATCTTCCCTTAAAGTAAAGGAATGGATATCAATATTGTTTACTAATTAAGGATAAAAAAAGATTATACTTAACTTTCATAAACAACTACCTTAGTTTCTGGAAATAAACAGTACTTTTGCCTGATTTATTTCATCCAATGCAATTTATATTATCCTGTTATTTTTAGAACTGCCTATTTTTCATTATTTATGCTGAGTAGTCTTAATGTATTCATTTATTCTTAATATCTTCACTTCATATTACCAATAGGAAATTAGTTCTTGGTTTATTAGTGAATCGAATGTGAAAAATCTAGATTAGAAGTTAACTCTTGACAACTTTGTGGTATCATTTGTTAGACAGCCAAGTTTTCTTATGAGAGCTTAGAATATTTCTATTTATTCTTAATCTAATTATGCCCCTTTATCAAAATTCATACCTATATTACAAAAATCAAAAGTCATTTCAAGCTAACACTATGACAACTAAATGTGATCCTAGAGTCTTAGACTTAAAAAATAATTTAGAGGTTATACAGTCTAGCTTTTTATTCATTCATTCAACAAATTTTTATTTAGTATCTTCTGTGTTCAAAGCCCTGTGCTTGGTACTGGAGGAGATAACAAAATTTTTGTGAGATACTAGCCTTGCCATTAGGGAATTGACAATCTAGTGGAGTAATAAGACACAAATAGAAAATAGTAAAACAAAATATTACCTAAGTACATTTTAGAGATGAACAATAAAGTGTGATATGAAGTCTGAGGAGCAAGATTGTTACTGCCTCAGGAGATTTTAGAAGGCCTTAAATGTAAAGTGGAACTGGCCTTTGCCTTTAAAGGATAGAAGGAAGTTGACAGATAAAGGTAGGGAAAGAAGACATTTGATGGATAAATAAGGGTGTCTACAAAGGTAAGAAAATACAGAATAAGAGGGAATAAAGTAGGAATGTAGACTACATAGAGGAAATATTATAAGATAGGTCTGAAAAGATAGGATGGGGATAGACCATAGCAATTCTTGAATGCTAGGGCAAGGTATTCAGTTGGAAATAGGGAAACAATAAAGATTTTTTTGATCCATGAATGACATGATAACTATGCATTTTTCAAATTAATAAATTTAGTGTGAAAGCTGGCCTGAAGAAAGAGGGCTTATTAAATAGACATTGAGGTAATCCAAGTGTATCTATTCTAGATTAGTGGTTGAAGGAATAGAAGGAATTATGACTGTGAGATTAAAAGTGCAACAATAAAGGAGCCTGTAACCAATGTTTGATAGAGGGGAGATAAAGAAAGTCCATGTGGTGAGTCTCCCAACTCTCCCCTGGGGACAAATATACACTGGGAGACTATAATGGGGTGCCACCCCAAAACTGGGTGACCTGAATGGTCATGCCACCCCCAGGAGTTGGGGGCAAGACTTCCCTATAAGACAAGGTATGTGGCTCTCCAATCCGATTCTCAATAAGGACGGGGTTCACGCAAACCTCCCTCATCAGTTAATTTCACAGCAGGTGGTCTGGCTTCAAGATGGAGGCAGCCACACTAAGCTGTGGTTCCCCTCTCCCTTGTTGTCTCTCAGGCATTCTGGAAAGCTATCTGACTGATGAATGGCTTTTATTATTTGCAGTTCAGGGATTGGGGGAAAAGGTGAAGGGCAGAGGGATTTTGGGGTGCCCTCTTCTCTATTTCTATGGTCTGTCACTTACGAGGGAACATTTGGAGTTCCCACTCCTAAGCTTCTTCCACTCCCCTTCTCCTTCTGTTTCTATTTCTAGTTTTCTGTTTTTATCCTTTTTCTATAATTGTAAGTTTTGACTGAAAGGGGGTCTCTCAACAAGGTTAGGTAAAGGGAGGAGACTAAGAGATCACTCCCAAAATGGAGTCCAAAAACTTAGCTAACTGGATAGTTGAAGTCTTGATGGGTGAGATGCAATGGAATGGCTTTGATCAGGGAATCAGGGTTTCAATTTCCAAAGAAAGATCCTCAGGAAGCCCTCAGGACTGGATCTGAGCTGGGATTTCCTCCCAGTCCTCCCTCGGAAGACCTCTCCTTTCTTCTTCCTCCTGAGAATCTCCCAGGATCCTCTCCATCTCAACTGTCAGCAACTGTCAGCAACCGCCTTCTCTGGCTCCTTTTGGTTCCCTCTCTTCTGCACCAAAACCCATCCTTACAGTAGCCCAGTTTTGTGTGGTGGGATTTTTTCCAAAAGTCCCACTTAATTTATGCATCACTATTTCCTATTCCTATCTTATGTTCCCCCTCCCTCCAAAATAATAAATCCTCATCTTGTCTTATCACTATACTAATTATCTATCTATTCTTATTCTAACATGGATTTTGGTGAAGTTTGTAGAGGGATGAGGGTTGCAAATTATATAACAATATTTACAGGGTATAAAACAATTTTGTAACAAGAAAAGTTTTCCATTGAACACAATGTCTAAGTTTACAGTGTAACAATTATCTTATCCTTAAACTCTTATAAGTCATTAATTAACTATTTATGATTTTAACAGAATTTTAACTTGTTTCTAGTTTTAATGTATAAGTCTGTCAAGTAATGCAATACAACTATCTTATTATTCCTAGCTGTTATCAAATTATGTTTAAACTACTTATGTTTTAAATGCAATGTTAGTTTTTATATAGAGAATCAATTTTAGTATGTTAGCATTCTTAGTTATCTATCCAACAACACATTTATTATATTCTTATGCTTTCCCTGCACTAGCTTACTAAAAATATTTTTGATCTTCCCTAGCCCTTTCTGTACTTTCCCTATGTCTAATGTCCAAATTATCTGTTAAATTGTTAGTATGCTACAGAATCTACATGGTTATGGACAATTATTTACAATTCTACTCCACTTTTCCAACCTATGTTACAGGTATATATAAAATTTATATTATTTACACTATTATACATTTGTACAAGCATTAGTTCTGCACATTGATACTAAGCAGACAAGAAAATTGCTTGATCTTCTTATGTGATAAAAATCTTATGGAATTTGCAACTATTTACATTATAGACATATATACATTTTGTATTTCACAATCTTCAGACACTCACTTTTTTACATGAGGTCTTGACAAGATATTAGTTTTGTGTTGTGTTTTGCGTTCTCTTTATGTGCATGCAAAATACTCACTCTTATCTTCAAAGTTGTCAGTTTTCTTCAAGTTGTCTGTAAATTTCTCTTGTATCTTGATGCTATGTACCGTGGTTGCATTTTCCCTAAAGTGTGAGATTAATTTGTGTTTTTGTGCTATCGCCACACCATAGTCTTACGTAAACAATTTCCTTTTGTCCTCTTCTTTGTGCAATTGTCCATTTTTGCAAAGTTCAAAATTCAAAAGTTTTTTCGCAATGTCTTTTCAAGTACTCTTACCTTGCATCTTTCTTCTTGGTGATTTTCTTGATTTCCTTTTCTTCTCTTGATTTTTTCCCCTTCTTTGTTTCTTTGTCACATGCTGTCTGTTGTCATACATGTTGTTGGACAGGCTCTCTGGTCTGGATGCAGGAACAGTATGGATTGTGATGCTTTGTCAGTGATATTAATAAATTGTTTGTGTGTGTATGTTATATGCGCTTTCAGATGTTTAGCAATGATTTTGTGTTTTGCAATGATTTTGAATTTCAATTCTTAGTCCTCAGCACTTTCTGTAATTTGTCTATCTTGAACTGTTTCTGGATGTTCTGCATTTGTATGTTTCTTTTCAGGTTTCAAGTGGGTCACATGGAACCATTAATCTTTTCCTTCTACTTTTACACATATAGGGGTAGTGAGCAAAATTTGATAGGGTCCTAACCATTTGGGGTCTGTTACTGATTTTCTTGTGAAGTTTCTTATGTTACACTGTGTCTCCTGGTTTTAAATTATGCAAGTCATAATCAAGGGGAACTCTCTGTTGAATCAAACTGAATTCATGGAGTTCTGTGAGTCTTTGTTGCAGGGCCTGGATATATTTATGCAGTTCATAATCTGTGCACAGCATTGAGACCTATGGGGTTTTATGAGCTCTCCCTTGCCAAATAGGTTGGCCATATAGCATTTTAAATGGGGAAAGATGTAAGTCCCACTAGGTTTGCTTCTCAGATATCATAACACTATTGGCAAAGTATCTGTCCATTTTAAATGAGTTTCTATATAGACTTTACCAATAAGTGTCTTTATTTCACTGTTGAATCTTTCTACCTGCCCAGTGCTTTCCAGATGATAAATGGTGTGATAATTCCCTTTTATTCCTAGATTCTTGTAATCTTCTTGAAGTATTACATGAGTAAAATAACTTCCTCTGTCTGAGCTGATACTATTGGATATGCCAAATCTAGAAATGATTTCTTTCAGTAGGGATTTTACCATGCTGCATTGTTCTTTTTGACAGGGAAAACCTCTAGCCACCTTGTCAACCAGTCGATTACGACAAGTGCATATTTGAACCCTCTATCTTTGGGCATGCATATATAGTCTATTTGCAAGCATTCAAATGGAGTGTATGCCAAAGGTCACTCTCTGAGATCTTTTTTTCTACAAACTCCCTGATTGAACTGCAAACAGATCTTGCATTTTTGGAAAACTCGTATGGCATACAGGGGTATTCCAGGTGCTAACAAAAAGCTTCATATGGAATTGATTAATGCCTGGATGCCATAATGCCCTTTTTCATGAATGGCATTGCACACTGGGTAGTATAGAGCTTTTGGCAAGATGGGTTTCCCTAGCTCAGAGAACCATATGCTATTCACTAGTTTGGCCCCTAGATTTTTCTTCCAGTCCTGAACTTCCCTTGGGCTATAGGCTTGTTTTAAATTGCTCTCTTCCACAAGGGTAAAATTCAGAATATGGATAGGGTCAAATCTAGCTCCATAATTTGCTGTTATGTCTGTTCTATGATTCCCTAATGATGTGCTATCTTCCCCAAGAGTGTGGCCCTGGCAGTGCATGACTGCTACTTTTTTAGGTAGTTGTACTGCTTCTAGAAGTTGCAGAATTATGTCCCCATATTCAATTTGTTTTCCTCCTGATGTTATGAATCCCCTATGTTTCCAGATTTCTCTAGTGGCATGTAGGACTGTAAAAGCATATCTGGAATCTGTGAAAATGTTTATTCATTTGCCTTTCCCAATTTGAAGAGCTCTCCGTAGACTTAAGATTTCTGCCCCTTGAGCACTCATAGTTTTTTGGCAAGGATGCATACCATAGTGTATCTGTTTGAGTTACAACAGCTGCTCCCATGTATTGTTCCCCTTCAAACATGTATGAAGAACCATCTGTGTACATGTTTAGGACTGCATTTCTAAGGGAGTGCCTGTCAAGTCCTTCCTAGTTTTTTGCACTAGTTCTAATGTGTCTTTGCAGCTATATACTGGTTCTCATTTCATTGGCAGATCTGGGATCAGGGTGGCTGGGTTAAGCTCTTTGCAATGTTTCAAGGTTATGTTCTCATTGCCTAATAACATAATTTCATATTGGGATAGCTGTTGAGAGGTAAAGGCTTGTAAACTGCTGTTTTTAACATGATTTCTATTTGATGTGGGGAGGACACTATTAGCTTGCATCCAAGAACCAATTCAGATGACTTTTTTTTATCATGAGGGCAACTGCGACTATTGCTCCGAGACACTGAGCCATTGTACAAATACAAAGATCAAATACATTAGAAAAAAGCAATAAACAGAAGTTCATAGCAAGTGACCATTTTCACATATTCAACCTGTTGTCATGAGGAAAAGGGATTGCACAGAGTGTTCCAAAAGTGTTAGTTCAGTGTTAAGTGCTTAAACTTAAAACAGTAACAGGTCTTTGGGGATATACTATATGTGTTCTACTTTCTCCCAGAAGACAGAACTAGGTTCAATAATCAGAACTTCTAGACCAAGAACTTTAGGCATGAGATAATTAAGCAATTCCTAACAGTGAGAGCTGTCCAAAAGAGAAATGGCCTATTTAAAGAGGTAATGAGTTCTTCTTTACTAGATGTCTTCAAATGGAGACTAATTGACTACTACTTATTGAATATGTTATAGAGGGGATTCCTGTTCAGATTTATTGGAATAAGTGATTTCTGAGATATCTTCCATCTCCAGGATTCTATGATTCTATATTTCTTCTGATAGTATTATTTGGTTTTATGTGTAACAGTCAAAGTTATGTTGCAACTGGTAGATTTAATGAGTCTCCACAAGCTTTTCATTATGTCTCAATTATTTGTCTAGAAAAACAGTAAAACCCTTGATTAACTGTGTCAGGTATACAAAAAAATTGTGGCCTGCCCCGTATTAGAGAGTTACCAAGTACCAGTTTTTGAGTCTTCTCCAAGAATTTGGTAATAAGTAGGTAAATAGTAGCTTGCTATTATCTTTGACTCTTTCTTTTGTTTTGTGGAATATGGAATTCCCTAATGTAAAAAAGTACCAATATCTTTTGTACAACACCAAAGGTACAGTGATCACAGAATCATGGATTTAAAGCTTTGGTGGGGGGTGGGACTTGAGAGTCTACCTAGTCCAATCCCCTCATTTTATAATGAATATAATGAAGAACTGAAAGGTTAACTAGCATGCCCAGGGTCACAGAACTCATAAGTATTTAAGGTCAGATGTAAACCTAAGTCTTCCTTACTGAGTTTAGTACTCTACCTACTATGTCATTTTTCTTATTCTCTTCCAAGTCTCATTTCTCTACTTATTCTTTTCTTGGCATTAGTTTTTATCTCCTTTGTTTCCTTCTTTCCTGAAATAATTATTCCATAGAGATACTTGGACTACATCTAGGATTTCTTTGATACAGGGACAAGTCTAGGGTAAAGAAACTCCTTCTCCTAATTCATATAATCATCATGTTGGACAATTGGACTGTGAGAGTAAGAATTTGGAAAGTTGATAAATAGTGTATTCCTCTATAAATGTATGTAATCATTATGTTGATCAATAGAAAGGTTGCTCTTTCCATGTTCATTTAACATAAAATGAGGTAATATGATTCAGTAGAAAAAGCAACATCTCTAGGCAGAAGACTTGGATTCTAGTTCTCAGCCCTTAGCACAATGCCTGGCACATAGAACATTCTTAATAAATGTTGATTGATTGATTATGTTAACTTCAGCAATCTCCCAAGGCCCAATTTCCTTAGATATAAAATGAAAGATTTGGACTAAATAGCTTCTAAATTCCTTCTACTTTTAAATCAATATCTTATGAACAGATATAGCTTTTTTGAGCCATCTGTCATTAACCATCTCAGACTTATCTGTGCCCCAAAAGGAAACAATCAACTTTTTTGTTCCACCCTTCTATCAGTTGAGGAAATGGAATTGGACAGTATTTATATGCCATTAATGTAATACTAATACTTTGCCCTGAAAGAGAACTCTCATCCTCGTTAAAAAATGGCATGAGTTAAGGCAAATGTGTTGGCACTAAAGTGGTTCATTGTTACTGGACAATTTGGTCAAGACTGTGGAAAGGATGGTGGAGAAGGGTCCCTCCAAATTTCGGTAGTATTCTGGGATGTATTTAGCCCAAAGGCATTATGCATTTATAAAGGACTGTCATCTTCTTGGTTTGCCAAATTGACATTCTTGCCTGATGTTACTGCTTTGCAACACAATAGCCCCAAACTTTTTCCTTATTGATTTCATTCAGTTGAGCTTTATTTTTATTTTCTCTGAATATCTTGTAAAAGGTTGTCAAGTGTTGTTTTTTTTAATAGATTCGTATCATATTTGGGCTTTTACTTGAAAGGATTATTCCTTACTTAGAAAAAACATGTAGTAAAATCATATAAAATAATTTTATTTTTTGTTTTACTCATAATCTTTCATTACCTTCTAACCCCTTTGCAAACGATATATGAGAGATAAAATATATTTTTTTTATATTTTCAGGTGGATATTTCTATGAAGATAAGTAATTAACTGAGGACTCTGCTCTGAGTTTGATCAAGAATTCCAGGACATTATTAAACCAGTTTCTTTGCCTACATCCTATTACATATAAAGATTTGATCTCATTATCCTTTCATATAGAAACCTAACATTAATATTTTCAATAAGTTACATGATTTTGTATGACTTTTAAAGTATATCAAGGGTAAATAAAATGAGCCACAAAGCCATTTTATTTCTAAGAATGGATTGTGACTGGTAAATATTTAATTATATCCCTTATTTCTATATTCCCTTATCATGCTTTCATTGTTTTTTTTTATCTTAAGTTTATTCTTGGAATGAATTAAGAAGAAAAGTTTAGAAAATTTAAAAATTTCTGTTTTTAATCTAGAAATATTTAAGGATAAATTTTGTTATCCCAAATGCATAGAGTTCCCACTGAATGGAATCAATGACCACTTGTACCAGAAATACTTTGTCAATAAGAGGTCAGACTGAATGACTACTAAGGTCCAGTACATATATAAAATTTTGTGCTTCTATGCTTTTAGTCTTCTCAAATTGACTATTGCATTCTCCCACTAGTGTTCAAAACCTTTTCCTTAAATGACTCCCTACCAATCCCTTTAGCAAAGTATTTCATATTTATTGAGAAAATGGATGCCATTTACCATAACCTCTCCCTTTTACCTTATTCTATATTTTAATATCCTTCTGTAATTTAATATTGAAATATTTCCCCATTCTTGCCTCCTTGTTCCAATGTATAAAGAAGAGTAGCCATTCTTCCTGCTAAGGCCAATAACTATATTTTTATCCTGTACTCATGCCCTCTCATCTCCTCTGGTAGCTTTCCTCTTCATTTATCCACTCAGTTATTGAATGACTTAACAGACCAGTAGGTATCCTGATAGTTCAAGTTTGATGATAGAATGAACTTTTTACCTCTGTAGATAATTAACAGTTAACAAAAGGAGGCTTACTTAGTCACAGCACAACAAGAATGTGCAATAAGGATATTGCAGCATTGTAGCTTGTGCAAACGAATATAGGAATAGCTTCATCATCAGCTTAAAATATATCAAAAGTATCAATAAGTACATGAGAAAGTGTTCCAAATCTCTAATAATCAGAGAAATGCAAATCAAAACAACTCTGAGGTATCACCTCACACCTAGCAGATTGGCTAAAATGAAAGAAGGGGAGAGTAATGAATGTTGGAGGGGATGTGGCAAAATTGGGACATTAATGCATTGCTGGTGGAGCTGTGAACTGATCCAGCCATTCTGGCTGGCAATTTGGAATCATGCTCAAAGGGCTATAAAAGACTGCCTGCCCTTTGATCCAGCCATACCATTGTTGGGTTTGTACCCCAAAGAGATCATAGATAAACAGACTTGTACGAAAATATTTATAGCTGCGCTTTTTGTGGTGGCAACAAACTGGAAAAGGAGGGGATGTCCTTCAATTGGGGAATGGCTGAACAAACTGTGGTATATGCGGGTGATGGAATACTATTGTGCTAAAAGGAATAATAAACTGGAGGAGTTCCAGGCAAACTGGAGAGACCTCCAGGAACTGATGCAGAGCGAAAGGAGCAGAGCCAGAAGAACATTGTACACAGAGACTGATATACTGTGGTAAAATCGAATGTAATGGGCTTCTGTACCAGCAGAAAGCAATGACCCAGGACAATTCTGAGGGATGTATGGTAAAGATGCTACCCACATTCAGAGGAAGAACTGCAGGAGAGGAAACATATAAGAAAAGCAACTGCTTGAACGCATGGGTTGGGGTGGACATGATTGGGGATGTGGACTCGAAACCACCACACCAATGCAACCACCAACAATTTGGAAATAGGTCTTGATCAAGGACACATGACAAAACCAGTGGAAATGTGTGTCAGCCATGGGTGGGGGGAGTGCGGGGGGTGAAGGGGAAAGTAGGAGCATGAATCATGTAACCATGTTAAAAATGATTATTAATAAATGTTTAAATTTAAAAAAATAGGGAAAAAACGTAACATTAAACTTTTTTAAAAAATAAATGGATAATTTGGTATTGTATGGACGAAAAAAATATGGCAACTGGAATAACCTTAGGACCTTGTTATCCACCAATTCTGAAATAATTTAACCTCATATAATTTGACTTTTTTGTGCCCTTCAGTGACCAGGAAGTCACATTAATATAACCCAAAGTTAACAGGAAACTTTGTCTAAAGAGGAGAAATCTAAACCCTAGTGTTTATACCGATAACTCCCAGGGACAAATTTATCACTTTTCAAGGGGAAAATTAGACTGACTTGAATATGGGAAATTGATAGGTTGTAGTTTCTACCACACCTTTAATCTTCAGATTTTCTCTGCTCATTCTCTGCTACTGATAATTGTAACCAGCAGATGGTGCTATGGAAAGATAGAATGTGGCTTTAAAGGAATTTATTCCTCCCTACAGAAGGGACTGAGCAGAATTTCCCAGATGAAGTTTCTTTTCTCCCACTGGCTTGGTTATGTGTGAACCCTTCCTTATTTGGGGCCCCTCCCCCTCCTTTGTAGTAAGAGAGTGGGACAGGGGAAGTAGTTTTCTCTAAGGAACTTCCAATTAAAGCAACATACCCTGTTAGAGATGAAAAGGTGAGATTGCAATTTTTGTGCCAGGCGGTAGTCCTATAGGTTCACATACTGTCTGGTGGAACTTAATAATACTGATTATTAATAAAAATAATACAAGCTAGAAGCCCCCAAGCAATCTCTGCTACCACATTGTAAAATAAGACTTCCTAGCCTATTAAATCGAGACAAAAATAGTTAATTATTTTTCCTCCATCCACATTCTCTATAACAGATCATTCATTCATTAAAATGATCAGTTTCACTCAATCATAATTATTTTATCTAGAGACAAAATCTGTTACTAAAATATAATCAGTAAAAAAACAAAATTTAAAAGAACAAGAAAATGTTTCAGATGCTCATTTACCAGAAGATAATAAGACAAAGGGGGAAATGGAAAGCGAAGAAATTTATTTAGGTTTTAACGGTGTTTTTGAGTAGGTACAGTTTTTCATAAAACAAACTGATTATTTCATAAGAGATTTAGCAAGGACAAAGAAAGATCACAGTTGCTCTTGTTCTTGGTTAAAAATAACCTAGACTGGATATTCCTATGGCCTCTTTTCTTGAGGCCACATATCTCCAAATTTCTAGACTCCCCAGAATTCCTTTTTTTCTAGCACACATATTGGGTCAATCTCCTTCCAACATGGGGAAAAATAAAACTATAACACCAGAAAATCAAAAAGCATTTGTTTAAGATCCATGCAAGTATGCCTAGGTCCTTTTCTTTCTTTAAAAAAAAAACCCTTCATACAACTCTTCCATTCTTTCAGGCTATCATCCTATTTTTTTAAAGTATTATTAAAAGAATTTCTTTTCATGTACCTTAGATACATCCTTTCCCTCCCCACACCACAGAAGATATCATTTGGCAAACATATATGAATATATACATTATGTCTTTCATATTTTCATTTTTAGTTCATTTTTTTGGATGTGACCATTCACAAATTATTATTCAAATTCTGCAACTATATATAATGTTCTCTTGGTTCTACTCATTTTGTTCTTCATTTCTTTACAAGATTTTAAAAAGTAATTTGCTCATGTTTCTTACAATACAATAGCATTCAATCACAATCATATACTCTAATTTTTATAGTCATTCTCCCACTGATTGACATCCCCTTCATTTCCAGTTTGTTGCCACCATAAAAAGAATTGCTATAAATATTTTGGAATATATAGTCTTTTCTTTTCTTTCTGATATCCTTGGAGAATAGAACCAGCAATGATATTACAGGTCTTAGGATATACACAGTTTTAAAGCTCTCTGGATATAATTTCAAATTATTCTCCAAAATTGTTGGATCGATTCATGTTTCCACCAACCGTATATTATTATGCCCGATTTTCCATGTAGCCTCCAGCATTTATTATTTTCTCTTTTGCATTTTAGTCAATCTGCTGGATGTGAGATAATAGCTCAGAATTGGTTTTGCTTACATTTCCCTAATAAGTATTGATTTAGAGCATTTTTTCATGTACCTATATATTGTTTTGATTTTTTCATCCAAAAACTATCTTTTGCCCATTTGTCCATTGGAAAATAATTCTTATTCCCATAAATTTGACAAAATTCTCTATATTTTTGACATATAAGACAATTGTCCTAGAGACTACCTATGACATTTTTCCTCAAATTTCTTGCTTTTCTTTTCATCTTGGCAGCATTTGTTTTATCTATATAAAACCTTTCCAATTTGATGTTACTCAAAAGCATCCCACAATATTCTCCACCTTTTCTTTACTAATAAATCTGATGGATAATAGGTTACCCATTCTTATAATTTGCTTATGATGTCTCCTTTTATGTCTTGATCTTTTATCCATTTTTATCTTAGTGAATGGTGTAAGACGTTATTCTATACCTAGTTCCCGTCAAGCTCTTTACCAGTTGTCCCAGCCTAGTAATTTTTACCAAATAGTAATATCTTATCTCAATGGTCTGTGTATATATTTTTATCAAGTATATGGTTACTATAATCTTTTGCTAATATTTTTTGTTCTGTTCCACTGATCTACCTTTTTATATTTTAGCCAGTACCAAATAGTTTTGATAATTGCCACTTTATAATATAGTTAAAATCTGGTACTGCTAAACCTTCTTCCTGTGCATTTTTCATTAGTTCTGCTTAAATTATTGCTCTTTTATTCTTCCAAATGAATTTTATTATTTTTTCTAGTTCAATAAAGTTGTTGTCATTTTATTCATTTGAATGAGATGGCATTAAATAAGTAGATACATTAATGTGGAATTGTCAATTTAATTATATTTGCTCTATCTATTCATGAAAAATTAGTATTTCAGCTATTATTTAGATCTGACTTTATTTGTGTAAAAAGAGTTTTATAATTATATTCTCATAGTTCATTGGTTTGTTTTGGCAGCTATACTCCCAGATATTTTATTCTATCAGTTATTATTTTAAGTGGAATATCACTTCTTATGAGATTTTTTTAGTAATATATAAAAATGTTGATGATTTATATGGATTTGTTTTATAACTTTCTACTTTACTAAAATTATTGATAGTTTCAACCAACTTTTTAGTTGAATATCTAAAAATTTCCACATATACTATCATATTTGCAAAAAGAGATTGTTTTATTATCTCTTTGCCTATTCTGATTCCTTCAATTTTTTTCTTATTGCTATTTTTAGTGTTTCTAATACTATGTTAAATAATATTGATCATAATGAGCATCCTTGTTTCATTACTGATCTTACTGAGAAGATTTCTAAATTATCCATATTACAAATAATATTAGTTGATGGTTTTAGGTGCTTTGCATCATTTAAAAAAAAAGCTCCTTTTAGATGTCCATAATTTGGGGAATATCTGAACAAACTGTGGTATATAATGATGATGAAATATTATTGGGCTCTAAGGAATGATGAATAGAATAATTTTATGATGACCTAGAAAGATCTACCTGGACTGATGCAAAGTGAAACCAGGAAAACATTGTACACAATTACAGAAATATTGTAGAATGATCAACTGTGATCAGCTTAGCTACTCTCAGCAATACAAAGATCCAGGGCAATTCTGAAGGATTTATGACAAAGAATGCTACTCACCTCCAGAGAAAAAAAGTGTTGGAGTCAGAATGCAGATGAAAGCATATGATTTTTCAATTGTTTATTTGAGTTTGTTTTGATGTCTTGGTTTTCTAAGATTATTCACTTACAAAAATGAACACTATGGAAATATTTTGTGGGATAATACATGTATAACCTAGATCAAATCACCTGCCAGCACTGGGAGGGGAAAAGGAAGGGAGGGAAATAAGTTTGATCATATAATTTGGGAAAGCTTGATTGAAAATTTGTTAGCATGAGTAATTGGTAAAAAAAATAATTAAAATCTATTCTAGGTCTAAAAAAATAGAGTACTAAGCATCTAAATTGAATGTTAAGGATATAGTTCAATTCCCAAATCTCTCTCTCACTTAGAAATACTTTCACTTTTATCATAGCATCAATAAAAAAATACTTCTGCCCTAAAAAAAAGGCCCATTTATACCTATTCTTTTCAGTGTTTTTAAAAGGAATAAATGCTATATTTAGTCAAAGGTTTTCCTCCATCTGTTGATATAATTATGTTTTATATAACTTTTGTTATTAATGTAATCAATTAGGTTAATAGTTTTCCTTATATTAAACTATCTCTGCATTTTGATAAAAATCTTGTTTGATCACAATGTATAATCATTGTGATATATTGTTGTTTAGTCTCCTAATTAATATTTTATTCAAGATTTTTCATTTTATCAGTTTTATTAATGAATATGGATGTACTCCCTGTTCACTGATCTGTTCTTTCTCTATTTTCTTAACATAAGCATTTAGAGATATAAATTTCCCCTTAATTACTGCTTTTGCTGTATCCCACAGATTCTGATATGTTGTTTAATTATTATCATTCCCTTTAATGAAAATATTTATTGTTCCTGTCAGTTGTTCTTTAACCAAATTATTCTTTAGTATTTAGTTGTTTAGTCTCTAATTTTTACTTTGTGTTTCCTTAATCCCTTATTACATATAATTTTTATTGCATTGTGGTCTGAGAAGGATACATTTAATATTTCTTCATTTCTATATTTTTTACACCCTGATATATGATCAGTTTTTGTAAAGTATTATGTACTACTGAGAAGAAAGTATATACCTTTCTATTCTCATTCACTTCTCTTCAGATAGCTATTAAATTTAAGTTATCTAAGATTCTCTTAATTTCCCTGACTTCTTTCTTATTCATTTTTAGTTAGATTTATCTGGTTCTGAAAAGGAAAAGTTGAAGCCCTCCCCTTATTGTTTGTTTTCTATTTACAGCTATAATTTATTTTTTTCCTTTAAAAATTTGGTTGCTATAACATTCAGTACATATAGGTTTAATAATGATAATGCTTCATTATATGGTACCTTTTAACATAATATAGTTTCCCTATTAAACTCATCTGATTATATCTGTTAGCTTTAAATTTATGAGAGATTATGATCGCTACTCCCCTTTTGTTTGTATCATCTGAGGTATAGCATAATCTGCTCCAGCCCTTTATTTTTACTCTAAATGTGTCTCTCATTTTAAATATGTTTCTTATAAACAGAATATTTTCAGATTTGGGTTTTTGATCCATTTCTGCTATCTATTTCTGTTTTATGGGTGAAATAATCCTATTCATATTCAAATTTATAATTACTAGTTTTGATGTTTCCCTCCATTCCATTTTCCCTCACTTTGGCCTTTTCTTCTCATGACATATCCCTCCTAATTCGATTTCTTTTACCTGCTACCTGTGATTGGTGCCTCTTCTTAGACTCTTTCTGTTATCCTTTCACCTTGACCTTCTGGTTCTAAATAAATCCACTTTTTTAAGGATCCCTCCTTTGTCTCTTCCAAAAGTATCTCCCTTGTCTTCCCACCCTGCCTTTTCATTTCTCAATATAAATTCCCTTAAAAAAATCCCTCCCTTGGGGCAGCTGGGTAGCTCAGTGAGTCAGGCCTAGAGACACGAGGTCCTAGGTTCAAATCCGGCCTCAGCCACTTCCCAGCTGTGTGACCCTGGGCAAGTCACTTGACCCCCATTGCCCACCCTTACCACTCTTCCACCTATGAGACAATACACCGAAGTTAAGGGTTTAAAAAAAATTCCCTCCCTTATCTTGTCCTGAAATACCCTCCTCAGCCTTGCTTTCCTATTTCTTGAAATGTACTGTCTTTTAGTAATCCCTCCCTTTTCTTATGCTTTTGCTCTCTTCTTTTAATCAGAATTTTCTTAATGAGACTCCCTTACTCCTTTAAGGTGACTTAGACCTTCTCTTATCTTATCCTCTCACCCTCCCATTTCTCTGTATGTTAAAAATACTTTTACCAAAACTTCAAGTTATATATGTTGTTCCCTCTTTAACCCAGATCTGATGAGAATAAAATTCTTGTATTACCAGTCTTTCTTCCCTCCTCTCCTTCTCTTTGACATTTCTTCCACTATACTTCTTTTTTTATAAGATTATTGTTCCATTTTACATCTCCCTACTCTGTTTTATTACTGGGGGTGAGGTTTCATTCCATTATATTCAACTTGACTCAAAGTCTTTTGATCTATTACTGCTTTTTTCAAACTACCCAAATAATGATGTCATTCTTTAGGGTTAAAGATAACATTTTCTCATATAAGAAGTAAACAATTTGATCTTTTGTGATGTCTTATAATTGGTCTTTCATGTTTACCTTATTCTAACTCTTTTAGATAAAATTTTCTAATGAGTTCTATTTTTTCCCCCAAGAATAGTTGAAACTTCTTTAGTTTGTTAAATACACATTTTTCCCTTGTGTAATTATGCTTAGCTTTGCTGTGTGTGTTATTCTTGGTTTTAATTCCAGGTCCTTTGCTCTTCAAAATTTTCTGTTGCCTTTGTTTTGTTAATGTTGAAGGCGCTATGTCTTGTGTTAGTCTGACCATAGCTGCACAGTATTTACATTGTTTTTTATTGTTGTTTACAGTATTTTCTCCTCACTTGGAGTTATGGAACTTAGAAAACAGTATTCCTATACATTTTCATCTTGGGCTCTCTGTGCAGTAGTGATTGATGGATTCTTTCAATTTCTATTTTACATTCTACTTCTAAAAATTCTACCCAGTTTTCTTAATGATTTCTTGAGAAATTGCTGTCTAAACTCTTTTTTGATAATAACTTTCTGGTAGTCTGATAATTCTTATATTGTCTCTCCTTGATATATTTTCTAGGCCAGCTGTTTTTGTAATAAGTTTCATATTCTCTTCTATTATTTCATTCTTTTGATTTTGTCTTATTTCTTATTGCCTTAGGAATTCATTAGCTTCCCTTTTTCCAATTCTAATTTTTAATGAATTATTTTATTCCAATAGTTTTAAATCTCTTTTTATAACTGGTTGATCTTTCTTTCATAATTTTCTTGATTTTCTTACATTGTTCTTTTTTTTTCCTAGTTTTTCCTCAACCTTTCTTATTTGGTTTTTGAAAATACGTTCAAGCTCTTTCAAAAACTCTTTTTGTGTTTGTGATCTTTTGGCATTATTCTTTAGTGTTTGAGAAATAGGTGTTTTTTCATTGTCTTTGGAATTTGAACCCAGGTCTTCTCTGTCTCAGTAATATCTTTCTATAGTCACATTCTTTCTCTTTGGTTTATTCACTTCCCCTTATCCCCCAACTAATTCTAGTAGCCTGACCAATAGGATTGTTAGTTTTATGTTTAAGTGAGACTCTGTTCCAAGGATGTTGTGATGCCTTAGATTTAAGGCTTTTTGTGTTATTTCCTGGATCCTACTTAGTTCTTCCACTTTCTACAATCCAGGGTCAGTTGTAGATCTGGTTCAAACCTCAGTGTATGATTGACTTCATGTGCTCCAATTAGAGACCCACCTTCCCCTATAGTAGTTCTAACACTATAAGCAGACAGCTCTCCTGACTTCTGGGATGGCAACCAAGGGCGCTATTCTCCTGTGAGTGACCACAGCTAATGGGGTCCTACAAGAATGAGGCAATCCCTGACATTTTGGAACAACAGAGACTTCTGGGAGAGGGAAACCCAACCAAGGGCTTTTTAGGGTTTGGAGCTGGAGAGAAAGGTTGTGAATTTGGCTCTGAGTTTCTCTGAAGAGGCCATTTGGGTTTTCAGACCTGAATAGGAGACCTGCACCTGTGACATCTTGTCTTCCCAACATTCTCTCATATCATCAACTGAGTTAACTGAGTTTAGGGTTACAGGACTTCCTTTGGGGAGCCATTCCCTGAACCCCACTTGCCTTGGGCTTTGCCCAGCTGTATCCCACCTAACTTATAGAAATTATAGCTTATAGGAATATTATTAGTGGGGTTGGGAAGGAGAAGCTCTGGCTGAGGGACACCTTGGCTCACCTTCGGGTCTGAGGGTTGGTGAGTACTTGCCAGACTGACAGACCTTGGCTTAGGGATACCTGAACCCTTTTTACTGCTGATACCCTACCTTCATTCCCCCTACCCTTATTGTTCCTGATTAAACAGCCAAGTACTTTCAAGATCAGATCTGTGTTGTTCCTATTGGAGGGAGACTTTTTGGGGTGGGAGTACAACAGAGAAGACGGGCTGATCTCCATTTTGAGCCTGACCTCCTGCTGTGAGCAACGAGGTTTCTGTGTTCCCTGACTGGCACCATCATCTAATCAGGGTATCACTCACTTCTCCTTGAGGGGATATCAGTCCTTCAACCCCTCAACAGTGGAACGCCCTTCCAGGATTCTCCTTTTCCCAAGGGGATACCATTTTTGTCTCTCAGTAATAGGGGTGGCTGTGAGGAGGACAGGATTTCCATCTTCCTCCAACTTGTTCTCTACAACATCCCCATCCTCCCGAACACCTCCCCCATTACAGTCCCAACTCCTCAGCAACTGAGGCTGAAACCCTTTAAGACTACTCATAGGGCTTACTCCTGTTGACTCCACTATTATCTGCCACTGGGATATAGATTCCTAGGTCAAACAGATATAGTGAGGCTGTCTTCCCTGAGCCAATGCTTGAAGTTTGTTGACTCCTCATTGTTTGTTCTGGGGTGCTTGCACCACCAGGTGATACTGAAGCCAAAAATATCAGAGATCTCTCTTCCAAGTTGTCCTTGGCTACTCTGTTTCCTTGTGATTCTTTCCATTTTTGCCACGTTTAGCATCCTATGCATTTATTTCAGAGTTTGGAGAATAAGGCAGTCTCACACTCTACCATCTTCACAAAATCCCTCTATTATCTTATTTTTCATCACTCTCACAGTCAAATTTCTAGGAAAAAAGTCATCTAAAATATTGCATGATTCTCTTTCTTATCCACTTCTTAACCAATTGTATTTTGGCTTTCAGATTAATCACTAAATTGACATTGTAATTTGCAATGTTATAAATAATCTCTTAATTACTAAATCTGAAAGCCTTTTACTAAATTACTAAAGCCTTTCCTCAGTCTTCATCCTTATTTACTTCTCTGCAGCATCTAAAAATGCTTAATACCCCCATATCCTACATGCTCTTCCCTAATTTTTCATGATACTGTTCTCTCCTGTTCTCCCACCTGCCTTACTGCTCCTCAGTCTCCTTTTATAGATCCTGTAACTACTATTTCCCTAACAGAATGTTTCTTTCAAGGCTCTGCCATGAACTCATTTTTCACCTTTGTCTATAACCTCTCTGGAGAAACTCATGAGCTTCTATGCTTCAATTATCAACTCTAAATAGATGGTGTCCAAATATAATCTCCATTCTGCATTCTCTTGCATCACCAACTTTCTCCTAGATATTACTAGTTAGAGATTTTGTAGATATTTTAAATTAATCATGTTCCAAATGGAACTTATATTTCATCCAAAATGTACTCCTCTTCATAACTTCCCTTTTTTTCCTAAAAAGGACATTACCATCTTTCCAAGTCATGCATGCTATGATGTCAAAATCATCCTTTTTTTCTTTTCTTGATGTCCAATCAATGGGAAGATCTTCTTATTTTTGTCTCCATAACATTTATTTCATCTATCTTATTCACACTACTCACATGATGACCATCATAATTAAGGGACTCAGTAACTCCAACCTGGAATACCACAATAACCTATCTATTTTTCACTTTAAAAATGCCATTGATTCATTTTGTTATTGTTTTTCTTTCTCTTTAAAACTTATACCTTTCTATTTAAAGAGCTATCTCTTCCTACAAAGAGTAAAAATGAGGGAAGAAACAGTTTCAACTAAATGAACTATTATAGTGCCTGTTTTGAACGGAAAACTACAGCAGTCAAATTGGTCTTCTTGGCTCTGACCTCTCCCCTCTCTAATCTACCATCCACAGAGAGTCCAAATTGATGTTACCAAAGCACAAGTTTTATTGTGTCACTCCTTTGCTTAAGAAGTTTCAGCAAGACCATGCTGTTTCAGGGATTATATATTAAATCTTTTGTTTGGCACTTGAAACCATTCATAGTCTAGTTACAACTAGAGTAGCCTGTCTCATTATGCCCATAGGCAACATTTCATCTCCTGCTCCCAGCTTTTATAAAGACTTGTCTTCATGTCTTCTTCACTACCTCCTTGTAGAAGCCATAGTTTCCTCTAAGACAGCCTAAGTGCTGCCTCTTCCATGAGCCCATTTCTCACACATACACATACCCATTGTTAATCCTTACCCTCAAATTATTGTACGTTTACTTTCTGTTCATTTCCTATTGATCTGGGTACATGTTGTTTCTCCAAATAAAAGGGAAGTTGTATGAGGAAGAGCACAGACATATTTTTTTCTTTCTATTCCCAGAATCTAAAACTGTGCTTTGCACATAGTAAGTGCTCAACCAAATGGTAACAAACTGTTTGATTGACTCATTTAATTTCTCAAGCCCTGACTACTTGACATATATTTTCCTTTCCTTCTTTTGCTTGTTTCAGTTATAAATCCTTACTTTAGTCATAATTTAAATAGTTCAATTCAAGTAGCAAACACATTAAATGCACATTGCATTCCATTCTTGATCTAACTCCTCAAAAAGTGGAAGATGAAAAATTATTTTAGGTTCAATTTGTTCTTTCATCTCTCAGGAAAAAAAATCAGCAAAGGTTTGGGCAAAAGAGCTAACCTGGAAGCAAGAGTCCAATGACTGCCATCCTTTCTTCACATGACATTGGTCTGTGAACTGAACACAGATTGTTAGTTCATAACTGATTGTCTATATGGAGATTAAAGAATTCTTTGGAAGCTTTTAGTCTCATGGTTACAACTGCATGGCCTAACTGGACAGCAGAATGCTGTCTCCAGGGCTTAAGGAACTGCAATTCCATTGTACTCTGTCCCTATGACCTCTAGCATTGAAGAGGGATATAGCTCCAGTGCCCCAGAAGCTAATGCATGACTGTCATCAATCTACCACTGGCAGCAGCAGGGGGACAGATGCCCTTCAGCTGCCATTGTGTCCCCCTCTGTCCCTGTCCTCTTTTTCACCTTCAAAGTCCAAACCCAGTAACATCCATGTCACAGGCCCCTTGGGAAATCACCTTCAGGATTCACATACTCCTTTGCCCCAAAGCCTTCTGGGATATGAAATCTATGGGAGGAAAGCCCATAAATCCCCATAGACAGATCCATCACATAGTGAATGGAAGAGCAGGGGCAGATTTGAGGAGAAAAACAACAATCTCAGCTATTTACCAGTCTATTTATCCCTATTGAATTTTACTTTTTAGTTTCTTTTCATTTTTTGTAATCTTTTTTGAATTCAATCTTAATATGATCAGCTAGAGAACTAGCTACCACCTACATGTTCTCAACTCTGTGTCATCCACGAATTTGATACACATATTTCCATGATGCATTATTACTAATTACAATAATAATAATAGCTAGCATTTTCTATGATGCATTAGGTTTACAAAGCACTTTATATAACTTCTCTCTCATTAAACCAATTCGTTGATGGAAATGTTGACAAGACAGAATGGCACACACTTATGTGACACACTTACAGAAGCATCCTATCTTTTATATATTCATTAACTGATAATCTTAAGGAATCCACTTTAGGAAATAAAGTTTATTTTTTTTTCCGAGACAAATATCACAAAGACTAGAAAGTATGGAAAGTAATAGAGAAGTATTCAATCTAGACTTGATCTACCAGTCTAGACTTATCGTATATGACAATGCCTCACATACATAAAATTTATTCATATAGATGATCTTGAATAGGTTACAAACTATTCTAGGGAAGATACTGTGCTTTGCCAATTTCAGAACCTAGAAGAATGCAGTAGACTTCATGAAAGAATCAAGCTGTCTAATGAAAATGAAGCAGGGTTCCTCTAAATTGTCATGGATTTACTCCTCATACAAAGAGTAGGACCATTCACTGAATCACTGCCTGTATAGTTATAAAACTTGGTTAATGGGAGGAGGGGGAAAGTAGGTCCCTAACTATATAGCTACTACAGCATGTTGTTATTAATTGGCATCCCTTGAACAAACATTTAACCAGTATTTAAAAAGCCAGATCCAAAGAGGTCAGACCAAGAAATTCTTTGAAGCTAATTTAAACTGTAAGTGCCAGGATTAGAATTAAGGTCAGGAGTTCTTCGTGTGTGTGTGTGTGTGTGTGTGTGTGTGTGTGTGTGTGTGTGTGCATGTGCATGTACACATATGTGTTTATTTGTGAGAGAGAGAGACAGAGACAGACTGACAGGGACAGACTAACAGATACTTTTGTTTTCAAAAACCAAGGAGATAATTCACACATTTCAGGTGTCTAACATGACAGAAAAGGAAAGTTATAAATACCAAAGGGGATGTGGAAAAATGGTACGCAAATATGCTCTTGGCAGAAGAGAACAATTTGCAACTATGCCTAAAGAGATGTAAAAATAGGCATACCCTTAGCCCCAGAAATACCATTATGAGGTCTTTATCCTAAAGACATCAAAGAAAAGGGGAAAATACCTATTTGTGGAAAAATATTTATAATAGTAATTTTTGTTGTGACAAAGAATTTAAAGTTGAAAGGTGGCCCATAAATTTGAAAGTGGCTGAACAAGTCATAGTATATGACTGATGGAATATTATTGTTCTACAAGATATTATGAGCAAAGTAGATTAAAAAAACATTAGAAAGATATATAAATTGGGACAAAGTGAAGTGAACAATACCAGGAGACAATTATAATAGAAATACTGTAATGATGATCAATTGTGAAATAGTTAGCTACTCTGATCAATACAATGATCCAAGATAATTTCAAAGGACTCATGATGAACAATGTTATCCACCATCAGAAAGAGAACTAAAGAACTACACATGCAGATTGAAATATACTATTTTCATTTTATTTTTTCTAGCTCTCTTATAAGATGACTAATATGAAATGTTTTTGCATGATTTCACATATATAATGGGTATTATATTGCCTTACCTTATAAGTGGGTAAGAGAGAGGCTGGCAGAAACGAGAGAATTAAAACTTATTTTTTAAATGTGTTAAAAATAAATTTTAAAATTGAGATGAAACAAAAAGTAAATTAAAATATCAAAGATTAAAATATACTCATTCAGGCCAAGGGGAAGTAATTTTTTTTGTACTCTGAAATTTGAAAGGGAATATTAATTTGGAAAGCAGAATCAGGGTATTAGCTTTTTCCCCCCACTTTTTCTTAGGTTGTTTCAGAGTTTCCTATGAATTAATGATTACCTCCTTTACTCTTTTACTTCTTTCTCTGTCATGTCTGTCATTCTCCACAGTTTGATCTCATCATTTTTCTTTCTTTTAAAATTTTAATTTAATAGACTCTCAATTAGGTAGGTTGCTCCTTCCAAGTCAAGCACAGTCTTCCTGGTTCTTGGAAAGAATACTCAATCTGTTGCTAGAAACCCATATTTCAAGCATTTTAAGCCACAAAACAAATCCAAGTTCTTAAATACAATTTTCATTAATAGTCATTTGCTTTCCATTTCCTCTGTCTCTTATGATGTCATGACCTACTTTCTTATTTACTTTTATTTTAAAGAATTTTTTAATATGATGAATCATATCACACATAAAATTCTGTCTGAATGCCAAATTTTAAAATAAGTACTTTTAAAATAAATCTAATCTATCTCTTCTAAGCCATCTTTATTTTACCATCATCTTTATTGCTTCTCCTGCTCACCTTCACAGTCTTCTTTGGAATAATGAAAGAACAATGACAATAGAAATTGAATAAACTGAATTATGATCTTGCCTCTGCTTTAGTTTTCTTTTCTGAAAAAGATTCAGATTTATTTGACAAATACCTATCAATCTACTTGGATCAAGGAATTGGGCTAAATCACTTCTGAATTTTTCTCTAGCTCTTTTTAGTTTTAAATACATTTTATTTTTAAATTTTATGATTCTATGATTCTTTTTATCATTCATTCTACTTTCCTTATTACTATTCTCCTTTCTGCTTCCCTTCCTTTTCTTTGCAATGGAATCTTTTCCATTCTCTTCCAAATTCTATGGGGATAATGGCCAAAATTTTAGTATTATTTAAATATAGTAAATATACACAACAATAGAAAGATTTCAGTGGCTACTAGTTTGAGATCTTGATTTGGGGAAAAGTAAACCCATAGTCAAATCTTTCTTTAAGAATTTTAATAGTAAAGTACTAGTTGAAAAGATAGCAATACTCGCTGCTTCAGATCTGTGCTCCTGCTGATGTTGGTACTTCTTTTGACAGGGAAAATCACAACAGGCTTCTCCTCATGTTGTCCCAGAAATCCTTTGAAAGACATTACTAGTCAATGCTCTGTAGGACAATGTTGTATGGGCCATACACCAATGAGTAGTGACTGAATTTGGCCCACAGGACATAGTTTATACATCTATCCTCTAGATGTATTTATTTTACCTGAATGTCAATGGAATATCCGTGTGATATTTGATGCTTGAATATTCTAGCCTTTTCAGTTACATGACTTTTCAAGGATATCATTTACATGACTTCTCTTGAACAAGTCTTCATCAGTAATATGACACAACCTACTCATACCCTCTAAGACTCTCTCCATTATCTTTTGAGTTACTGGGAATGCTAATTCATTAAAGATTGATATTCTATGGATTTGAACCATATAGCATGGCCAGAAATATGTTTATTAAAAGATGAGTCATTGTTTCAATGAGCAGTTAGGGGGTCATTAAAGTCACTATTCAAAAGCAAGCCCTTCTACTTTCTACTTCTTGTTAAATTCTTGCTCTAGAATGATGCTTGCCTACATTTCCTGTCCACTTATATTAATATGTACACACACACACATACATCTGTCTATATAAACCCTATTCTATGACTTGTCTATTCAATTACATACCATAGTTTGGCTTATCAGTCATTCCTAATTCATGGATTTTTCTCTATATGGATATTTAGGTCATACTCTTGAGTGATTATAACTGATATGTAGGTGTTTCATTAGTATTCTGAAGCTTACACAAAGGCATCTACAAATAAGAACATCTGGATGATCACTAAGAAAAAGTCTTTTCTTTTGATAAAGCCTTCATCAAAAGTCATGCTTAATGCTTGTATGAATTGCTCTCATACATATTTGTTAATGAAAATAGAGATAATAAAGGTCGATAGTTACTGATATTTTCTCAGGGAAGTTTTTGGATAACAAGTTTTATATTTCCTTCAGAATATGTGGCATCAGATATTTTGAGAATTGATAACCCGGTGTTCTCAAAATTGTCTCCCCTCCAGCACAAACCTGCTCTGTGAATATTTCATCTGGTCTAGCTCTTCTTCCCATCTTTACCCACTTTAGAGCTATTTCTACTTAGAATAGTAATACATCATAGGCTATGATGTTAGACCCCAAATATCAATGATAAAAAAAAAAGTTTGTTATAGCAGTCTTGACAGCTATTTCCCATAACTCAATTGTTCATTGCCCTCCTTCCAGTTTTGCATTTAATTCAACTGAGATGATTTGGCTTAGTTGGGTCATTTGGCAAGCTCTCAGTTAATTTATTTCCCCCTACCTGTTCTCTCAGTTTTATGAGTCAATGCTATTCATAATCTTCTACTATCTACATCTTTGAAAAAAGTTATAAATAAGTTTATATCCCAAAGAAACCATTGTTGTTCTTGGCTAACATATCTCTTTCCTTAGTAAGGACATGGCATGCCTGGGGAATGAAATGGTTTATAGGTTCATTTAATTGCCTTATTGTAATATTGACTTATTCTTGTTAAACTTCATTGAGAAATGGTTTCATTCTACTGCTGTCTGCCCCTTCCTCACCTTTTTTTACTTCAAAACCTTCTTTCCTTCACTATCCAGCCAATCTCTCTATTAAGGTAGGTAGAATAGTGGATAGAAATCATGACTTGGACTTAGAAACACAAGTTTTAATGCTTCAACATGTACTTAGTAGTTGTGTGAATCTAGGCAAATCACTGAAATTTTACTTGCTTCATTTTTCTAGTCTGTAAAATGAGGCTAACACCCATCTTCCTAGAATGTTGTAAGCATAAAATGACATGATTTTTGTAAAGTGCTTTGCAAATCTTTAAGTAGTATATAAATGTTTGCTATTATCATTGGCTATTTTTATAAGGGTGGTCAGGGAATATGAGACTCAAATTAAAGCATGTTAACTCATGAAGGAAGAAGAATAGTGTGGTCCTCGAAATGGTAAACACAATTGGTCTCTAGCAGCAGCAAGGCCTGTCACAGTACTCCTGCCCTGGACACAGTGAGCAGTAGCAACATGGGTATGTTCAAACCCATGGCAACATTAGCCTCACCACAAAGGAGTATTTCTAGTCCCTCACAAAAGAATGTAGCATATGGACCCATTGACAGATGGCAACAGCACAGATTCCAGTAGGAAATGGCAGTAGGCAACAGTGTAAGTTCCAGTGAGAAAGACTATTTTGTATATGTGACCAGGAGCCATAATGAGGATTAGTGACTCAGAAAGAATTTGCATCATTTATATTTTAGCCCTGACAGTCTTGTGGCTGTTCTTGCTCATCTTTACTACTTTACAATAGGAAACTCACTATGAATTCCACAAAGATTTGGTATCCTTCTATAAGGTTGGGGTAGGAAAGAAAGCCTGGAAACCCAGCTCTTCATTCTTCTATATTCAGCCTCTCCTTTAGGGGCTGTCACATTGTTTTATTTAATTTTATTTTGTTATTTTTCTCTTTCAGTTTCCTCCTTTAATGTTTCCTCCTAATCTCATCACTTAATAATCATATCCTATATATTTATATCTAGGTCAAATTACTGACAGTGGTCAAATTTACATATGTAAATGTATATGTATAAAATATGTGCATTAATCAAGCAATAAATGCCTAAATATTTTTCACTTTTTTCTTTGTTTAGTTAAGGACCAAATAATATGTAACAAAACCAAGAAATATAACATGAAGAAATGAAGGACTTTCAAACTCATTCTTGTCCTAAAATTGGCAAACAGATTTTTTTTAAATGGTAAATTGAAGTAGAACAAAATTTAAAATCAGAGCACATAAGTTTTAAAGCTGATATTATCAATTGGCTATAAATCCCAACTTTGTTTTAGAGGTAACACATAAAGAATTCTACCCAGTGTTTCTTTGTAACTTTCAGATAGGAGGGAAAGTAATTTCTTATGGTAAATGCACACATTTTGAGTTTGATAGCTAGTTTGGCAAAATGAAACCAAGAAAAATTTAAATTCATAGCTTTTGCTTTTATTTACTTCAGTATTTCAAAGGAATCATAATTTTGTTGACATGAATACTTCTCTCAATGGTGTAGATCACAACCTATCCAAACCTTGTCATCCTGTGTGACTTTTGTCCATGTTTCCCCATAAATCTTCCATAGAGGATCCATCCAACATCCTGAAAGCTCTTTTTCTAGGTCTTTTAACATTATACATACTAATGCAGCCACTTAGCAGTCTATCTGTTTATTATTCTTTGGTCTCTTTACCTGGTGGGTCCATCGCCCTTTCTGATTTTCCATTTCTTGTGTAGTTTTTACATTTCTCTTTATGCATAAATCATCACTGATAATATACTGCAGTCTTTTTACATCTACCCCGTTATTAATCTAAAAAAAAACTTCTATTTATACAATGTATTAGGATCTCATTTATATTTTGTTTTGGGAATAAACCTAATAATGCCTTTTAGGATGGTCTGAGAAGGTAATTAGAAGTTATTGCTTTTAAGGAATACCTTTCAAACTAACCATGGCATATCACCCTCCTACTATGTTTAATCATGTTTTGGGAAATGTAATTTTGAGCCCTGCTAAGATATCTATGTAGAAATGATGATTTTTTCCATAGGATTTTATTGAATTAGAAAAAAATATCTTAGAGATATATTTGCTACCAAATTTGGGAAATTTTTAAAAACTAAATCATTTCTAAAATAGGATCCTAATCTGTGAACTTTAAAGCTAAAAAGTAAAGGTGAAAAAGTAAAAACAAAAATGAAAAGCTAAAAAAAATATATTATTTGTTTCTTAATTAGCGGTATAAATTTTATTAAGAAGTTACCAAAGCTGGGGCAGCTGGGTAGCTCAGTGGAGTGAGAGTCAGGCCTAGAGACAGGAGGTCCTAGGTTCAAACCTGGCCTCAGACACTTCCCAGCTGTGTGACCCTGGGCAAGTCACTTGACCCCCATTGCCCACCCTTACCAATCTTCCACCTATGAGACAATACACCGAAGTACAAGGGTTTAAAAAAAAAAAGAAATTACCAAAGCTGGCAGTGGTAGGACATGCCTGTAATCCCTGCTATCTTGGAGGACAAGGATTGAGGCTATCTTAGGTTTGGTAGTTTCAGCTGCAGTAGACTTAGCAGATGAGGGGCCACACTTAAGGATCACATTATGATAAGTTCCTATGATCGTGACTGCTCCTTCCAACACTGCAGAATGCAAAACTTCCATGTATTCTAATACTATGTGACTCTTGTCTATGTCCCCTTTCATATTATACAGATAGAGTCCTCATCTGGCTCTCTTGACATTATTTATGTACCAATGAAGTCCAAAGGCCATTCATATGCAATCCCTTCTCTTGATTTATCTATTTCCAAACATACATCCTCAAATGACACTTTTGGTGTCCATTCTTCTTTGGAAGCTATGATATTCTATGAATTATAGCCATTTAACATTACTGGAAGATCAATATTGATGTAAAAAAATTGAACCTTTGTATCATGGAGAAATTTGGGCTCACTAAAAATACTGCATAATTTCCCAAGGCTATTTGAGCCCTGTCTCTTGTTTTAATTCTATATACAACTTGTTGTCTTTTTAAGCATCTGTCCAAGATACATGTACTGATAGACTAACTCTATGGGCTGTCAAAAAATTGCACTTCATAGTCTAAGCAACAGGCAAAGCTAGTCCTCAGAAGAACAAGTTCATGATGAAAATAGTATTCAAAACTGTCCCACAATGGTAGAATTTACCCGTGTTCACAAATTACTGGTATAGCCTTTTAGGTCCCCAGAGTTCTTCTTAAAATACAAAAAAAAAATCTGTTGACTCTAATTTTTAAGAGTCACTTTTAAAAAGTCACTCTAGACCAGTGGTTCCCAAACTTTTTTGGCCTACCTCCCCCTTTCCAGAAAAAATATTACTTATCCCCCTGGAAATTAATTTTTAAAATTTTAATAGCAATTAATAGGAAAGATAAATGTACCTGTAGCCATCACCACCCCCCTGGATCGCTGCAGCACCCACCGGGGTGTAGTGCCCACTTTGGGAATCACTGCTCTAGACAATGAGCTGAGCACAAAATTGAATCGGATGACAAACATATGAAGAAAGCTATTTCAAGTGAAAAATACTAAGGGATTTAAGTAAGTGTTAATCTTAATATGATATCCACATATGACATCAAAGCCAAAAATTGTACATGAACTTTAGATTTCTGTTCATCATTTCATATATGCCCTCATCAGCACATATTCTAACTATAACAACAAAAAATCAAGATAGTGGAATCTCATATTCTTTAAACAGTTTGATCAATTGTGTGTCTATAAAAATTTCTTCTAATATTGAAAGAAAAATTATCCCTTAACTGTTCCTTTCTTATATTTTTATTGAGTATCTCATGGGTCTTTGGGTAGACCATTGTCCTGAAATTTTTGTTTTCCTTTGTTTTGTTTTAGAAAAAAAGTAAGTAGGTATGTGGCTTAGTAATTATGAATATCTTTTTTATCTGTAATGATGTCATGACTTTTTCTAAGCATTTAGTACCTTCACATTTTCAGATTCTTAAAAATGATTCTTTAGTTCTTTAAAAATTGTGTCATCTCAATTTCATATTACATCTTTGTGTATTTTATCTATTGCCCCATTTTATTTTCTTAAGTGTTTTCTACTACTTCACAATTATGAACTGTAGAATCCAAATGTTGTGGTTCCACAAAATTACAGAATCAGAGAATTACAGAAATCTCAGAATTGGAAGGAATTACCAAGACCATCTAGTCCAACTCCTACTCTTTACAATACTGGTGTCAAACCCAAATAGAAAGAGGAGCCACTAAGTAGAACATAAGAGCCTCTTTGACCTACATATTTATTTACAAAATCACATATCAACATCTTTTTCTATTGCATTTTTTGTTAAATCTTTTCCAATTATGTTTTAATCTTATTCAAGCTATATGTGGTAGTGCTGCAGTGGCCCATGTTTTTTAACAACTCTCCTGCACAATATAAGTGATGATTGATAAGTAGTTATTCAGGCTTTAACTGGAAGACTTTTTGCAAAGGAAACCTATTGCTTTCTAAAGTATCTTTCACTTATCAAATATAGGCATTTTTTCATCTTTCTAATCATTTCTAGTTCTGCCCTTTGGGACCAATGAAAACAAATATAATTCTTTTTCATGGGAAAGTCCCTCTAAAAATACTTGAACTTGGTATCATGGCACCCTCAACCCTTCTCTTCTCATCTGAAATGATCTCAAGACCCTTTTTTATCCTAGTCATGTCTTCTGAATGCTCTCCAGATTCTCAATATTCTTAAAACTGGACACAAATCTTTAGTAATTTTCTACCATCCTTTTGTGAGCATTTTTATGCTAGTTTATGATCTAAATTGTTGTTGGTCTAGGCTTCCCTGTCTCTTTGCTTGATAGAAAAATCAATTGCTTTCTTTCACAGTTTATTCTGAGGACCTTTTGGCCTCCAAGTTATTCTGATTTTTTTCACTTCAGTTGAAATTCTATTCAACCAGCCCGTAATTTGAAAACATTTAGTGAGGAATTGAATATATCCCTAAACAACGTATTGCAGTATGAAATGTTGATAATTGGTGCCAATATATTTCTTTTTATTCATTTCTTTAAAAAGAAAAGTAGAATGGCTTGTTTGATTAACTCAAATTGAATCTGTTGCAAAATTAAGGACAATATCCACTCATTTCCATCTTTTCCTCTTTTGATATTACTATGATTATGTTTTACTGTTTTGAAATGACTCTTAATTTTGTAGCCAGCCATTTACTGTCAGTTAGAAAATAACCAATTATAATTGGTTAGTTGAAATTCTTCATCACCTCCATATCCTATCTCTGTTCAAGGTTTGGGATCTATTCAAATCCTTGTCTAATTTTTCCTTCTGTCTAGGGGTTCCATGCTATATCCTCATCATAATGTTTATCTTTCCATCGATCCTCACCCAAATGCTCCATATATTATGTAAAAGTTATGTTAAACTTGTTTGCTACTTATATTTTGTATACTTATATAAAGACATAAACTCATTGATTAAATGTTATCTATGTTTTGGGATATTTACTTTATTGAATTACTGATCATCTCATATGATATTTGTTCCCCTGGGTTGTATTTGCTACTCTATAGTAGAGGTTGTTGACCTTTTTATCTCAGGGTCCCTTCAGTCTCTTAAGCAACCTACAGAGCATTTCTTCATATTATCGATATTTATTATTAGAAATTAAAATGTCTTAGTTTCATTATAAAAGTAGTTTTGACCTCATAGACACTTGAAAAGGTCTCAGGGATGGCTAGGCAGCCCCATCCTCACTTCGAGGACTGCTACTCTATGATATTTGATTTGGCAGATGTGAACAGTTTCTACTTCCTTCTCAGAACATTTTCAATTTAAAGATTCTTTGATGAGATTCAAAAGACTCTGGGCAAATAAATATTTTACTAGGCTTCATTAGGTACATTCTTCCAGTGGACTAACAGCCTATCATTTCTATGTTTTTAGGCTCTGTTCTGGAAATCGAAATCCTATTCTCAGATGCTAAATCAGGGTTTCATATTGAATTAGTTGGAATAAAGCTCCCTTGAACTCAAGAAATTTAAATGAAGAGATAGTCAATTTCTCTTATTTTATTCCATCATTTATAACAAGCTATCTCCCAAAATGAGTGATTATTATGGGTCTACAATAAGGAGGAAAAATATCCCATGCACAAAACACATATATACATATACATATGTATGTATATATATATGTATATATATAAATATATATATATATATATAAAGACATTTTCTTAAAATATATTTTTTACAACAGGCTGGATATGGGAATGGGATACTATAGATATCCCAAACCATATCTATATTGGAGTGATAGTCTGGCCTTTCCATATTGTTTCCCTTTTTCAAGTCTCTTCCCACTGTAAGGAAATATAATGGCAGCCATATTGGGTCAAGAATGATAGACAGTTACCTGCTTAGAATGCAGAATGGACTGAGGTGATGTGAGCCTGGCATGAGCCAGGGAAGTTGAAATTTGTCTATAAAAGGAACCGATCTGAACAGATCTTGTTCTCAGTTTGAGATATCCTGGTCTCAGTTTGAGATGCTTTGTCTCTGTTGGGCAAGGGTGGAGAAGGGTTTAGGCATAGCTTATATTCTCTTTACTCAGAACCAATTCTAGCTTACAGACTGTTTCCAACTGTATCCCATCAACCTCAGTTCTCAGTTTATCATCAACAAGAAGATCTGCAAAGAAATCTATCATCAGGCACTCAGCCAACCAAGATCCTTAATCAAAAATTATCAATTGAAGATTCAACATCAAGTTATACAATTTAGATTACTCAGGAAATCTCAATTCCCACTTTCCATCTTGCTAATTTCCCCTTTCCCTAAATTTTCAACAATTAAACCATCTTTCAAAGAAGCCACTTGCCTGTGAATTCTCAAAGATCCAAGGGAAGTTTCAGTTAGCAGAATCCTGATCAGCCAAGAAAGGGATTTTACTTCCAATATTCCTTTAACCATCAGTTAAGATCAAATCCACAGTCAGAATAAGTCAATTAATTAATTAATTAATCCTGATAGAACAAATATCCAAGGTCTATAGTGTACCAAAATAAGGAATTTAGTCACCATCATCAATTCATTAAGGTTTCAGTTGGGACAAGGGTCAGCTGTGTACCCTAATCAGGTGATTCCTTAGTCAGCCTGTTAGCTCTAGGTTACTGTTTCGTTATCTTGGGATTGGAGTAAGCAGATTCTACATATTCTCTTATAACACCAGCTCCATTGGGTTGACCTTTTGGGATTACTACTATATCTAGGTGTCCCATTAGGATCTTACAATACTCTCCAATTAATTCCTTCCCAAGATTCATAACACTGCTCCAGACCTGTATCTGTGAGTCAGGTTGCTCTTCAGTCTACCTCTGTAATAGCAGCTATATTGATGCTTTCTCAGCTTCCTCCTTTTGTAAAGGAAAAGTTCCACCTCTAATCTTTAAAAGAATTCTAAGATGGTGATTGGTGGAGAACAAAGTCATATGCAACCTCTACTTCCTGATTACATATTTGTTACCTTTAAGTGTGATAATTGGTTGAAGGGGATGAGAATCTGATAGTATAATATTCCTGGATTTTCCAAAGGTTAGTTGATAAGGGAGGTGGGAGGTGTGAAAGGCCCTATGTATTATGCCAGAGGCTATGAGACATTTGAGCCCAGATGAATAGTTTATCTCTGAGACTGTTTGTAACAAAAGGGATAAGCACTTTTTGGCCAGTTTTAGAAAACAAAAAAAGCAAGAGAAAATCATTACTTATAGAATATGTGGTCATTTCTTGCTAATTATTTTCCCCTCCACCCAGGAGCTAATACTCTTTCCCTAACTGAATCCCTGTGTATTTACTGATCTCTGTATATGTTTTGTTATACTTCCCTGCCTTATATTAGAATGTAAAATCTGTGAGGAAAGGAACAGTTCTTGCCCTCAAGACTGGTATTCATAAAAAGTTTCATATTAAGTATAGATCAGATCTGTTTATATATTTATCTATAAATATGTCAACATGTACATACAAACACATGTCTATAGATGGCATGCATGTCTATACACATATATATGTATATATCCAGGTATATATGTACCTGCACATGTATTATTAAGACACTCTAATGAAGTAACAAAATAAATACATTTATGCGTGTGTGTGGGTACATATATATGTTTGGCAAGTTTCAAGCCAACGGCCTTGATATAGAAGAAGTGCTTTTGAGTTTTCTCCCCATGGGATTTCATTTGTTGTTGTTGTTCAGTTGATTTTAATGATCCCATTTGGGATTTTCTTGAAAAAAGATACTGGAGTGGCTTGCTGTTTCTTTCTTTAGCTTATTTTACAGATGAGGAAACTTAAGCAAGCACTTAGAGTCACCGAGCTAGTGTCTGAGGCCATCTTTTTAAACCCTTATCTTCCATCTTAGAATCAATACTGCGTATTGGTTCCAAGGCAGAAGAGTGGTAAGGGGGGTTAAGTGACTTGCCCAGGGTCACATGGCTAGGAAGCATCTGAGGCCAGATTTGAACCTAGGACCTTCCTTCTCTAGGTCTGGCTCTCAATCCACTGAGTCATCCAGCTGCTTCTCTGAGGCCACTTTTGAACTCAGGTCCTCCTGACTCCAGGACTTGTACTAAACCCACTGTTCCACATAGCTGCCCTAACACAGATTCAGTTGGGAAAAAGAACTAAACTTCCTTCACATAAAGATCCTAACAAGGCTATATAGGATTTACTTATTAATATAGCTCCACTTAAATATATGTAGGTACATATATATTCTTTAGCCTTAGTAACCAATATCAATGTATTTAAATTGTTCAGATTGAGAAAGGAAAACATTTCAAATTTCAAAATTCTGAGAAGCTAAACAATATTCTTATGTACATAATAGAAAAGGATATAGAACCACACTTATCTTTATATAAAGATAAGACATTATGTAAAACACTGCAGAAGAAATGTATTGTTGGTTCTGCTACATTTCTAGCAAGGTATTCATTTTTTTAACCTATTTTTTTCTTCAGATATATCCACCTTCAATCAGCACCAGTAAAGAAAACATTGTATCCATAAAATCTTGGATTGCTTCCCCATAACGCATAACAAAGGCTTCTCAGTTCTTTGTGGTTTTATGATTTGTCCCTATACAATTCACTAGGAGGGTATAATGACTGCCAAGTCTAACAAGTTTTGGTTGGTTCTCTATCAATTCCATAACATATCTTCAGGAAAACCACAGAACTCTGATCATGGCAAATAGTCTATCACCTTAGTACTCTTCAGAAGGAATCCAGAAACCGTGGTTTCTGGATTCCTTCTGAAGAGTACTAAGGTGATAGACCACTGACCTTTCCTTCCTCTGGCCATTCCTCTTTCTCTCATGGCACCTGAGGTTCCATATCATCCTTTTTGTAAGATGAGAAGCTCCTTCCTGGTAAATAGATCCACTGTGCCTCCTCTCAGGGGAGAACCTCCTATCTATGACAGTTCCAAATCCTCTTACATTTCTTCCTTCTCAAAGCCACTTTAGCCACTTTTTTTTTTGTTGGCCATCCCATCTCTTGGCAAAAATGATTCTTTTCCCTTCAACTCTAGTTTCTTTTCACTTCTTGAAGCCCTTCTTTCAGGAAAGATTTTATTCTCACTTGTAATTTGAAGCGAATCCATGTATTCTTTCCTTCCCTTTTATCTTCTCCTTTGGGATGGAGGCCAACTTAGTCATCATTCATACAAAGTTATTATTCAGTACCAAGCAAAACGCAATTATGTCATGCAAATTTGACATCAGCATCCATACTTGCTAGAGGCAAGTCCCCTGTCCTTTGTCATTCTTGTTGTCACCTCTTGTGGCTAATTTTCCTGACCAAGCCTGCTTGTTGCTTTGAGGCTTAGTCACTAAGGGCTCCAGAACAATGTTTAGTTCATTTTATGTCAGGTTCTGGATTTTTCTTAATCTAATGTTCAGCCACCTTGATTGACAATTAGCACTTTTGAGCCCTGATAGAAACAGAAACTGCTCCAGTTCTTAGACAGGAATTCAATTACTCACAAAGTGCTTTCAATTAAATATGATCGCTCACCTAGTTTCTTCTGCCCCTACATAGATGCACTGGTGGGCCTCTTTGGTCACTTTACTGTCTCATTAAGAACTGTGGGGCTTTTTTCTATTTATCTATAATCATAACAAAAACACTTAATGCAGCTTTACTGTGGCCATTTGTTTTTCTTTGCTTTCATTCATTTCACAAACATTTTTGGGACACTTAACTTGGTTCAGGGTCTAAGCTAAGGACTAAGAATTACAAAAATGAAAAAAGACATAGCCCCTAAGTTCAAGAAGCTTAATAATAATTCTATTATTCATTTAATGTTGGTTATACATTCTTAGTGAAAAACAGAAAAGTACTTAGGAAAAAAGAATGTGATCCAGTTTTATTGGCACGGTCAGCCTGAGCATAGAAATCTTTTTTTGTAAAAGTTTTCACAGCTCCACTAAAATATAACTTGATTTTTAAAAGTGGCAACATGGCCCAATTAATCTCTCAATTAATTCATTTGTTCTACAAAGCTTTGATTTTTTGGTCTAAGGATTTTATGTAGGACAATTAGGAAAAAAGGCTGTGCACTCAAGATGGGTAATTATTTTATTCAGTAATTCTTCTAAATATAAAGCTTCTGTAATAGTAGGAAAATTGAAAACTTATACTTAACTTAGTTTTCCATGAAACTAAATTACTTTATGGTTGAATCATTGTAAAGGTACAAAACACCCTTTCAGTGGATTATCTATTAAGAATAGACCTTGTCTAATGAAATGAAATAAATCACAGAATTTTAGTTTTCATGATGTATATGAATTCACAAATAAGCTTATTTTAAACACACTTGGTATATAGGATATAAAACAGTAATGAAAGATTTCTTCTATACAGTGTAAATTCAATGGTAAAGGTGACAATAATTGCATTATATATAGATAGGGTTGTTTTAAGTGTGAAATCTGTAAACAAATGGAGAAAACAAACCTCCTGGTGTAATGAATAGTAAAATAAACACACTATTCTCCTTTTAAAAAATAAATGTATCTATATTCTAGTTAAATTGACATCTAATAGCTTCATGTAAGTTACAGACTGTTTAATATAATTGAAAAGGACCTTGAAAAAAAAGAATCAGAAGACCACAATTCTGGTCTTGTTTCTGGCATTCAATTATTATTTTTTTCTTGGAAAAGTCATAATTTCTCTACAGTTCCCACACTATAGGGGCAGAATGGCCTCTTTAGCTCTTTCAACTTAATTATTCCAATTCTATTAACCTTAAAGTTTTTTTTTGTTTTGTGCAGGTGATAAAATTTGGAAGAGGGATAGTGCTTTGAAAGGTGCCATCCCTGCTGGAAAAAAGTATCATGTGTTTTTGTAGTAGAGCTAACAGAATGTTTACCTTATAGGCAGGCAGATCTGGGTTTGAATTATGCTTCATTTAATAACTATATGCCCATAGGCAAGTTCCTTAATCTTTAGCATCCTATTTACTCATTTGTTAAAATAGTTATACTAATACCATAAACATCCTTCCTTATAAAGCATTCCTGAGTATTAATGCAAAGTGCTGTCTTATGTAAATTTTACTTATTATTAATAGTACTCATTCTTTTAGAATTCCTTTGTAGGACAATATTTTCTCCTGTGGTTCTTGCTGTTGCAGTGACTGTTGAGCAAATTGTTATATACAGGTCATTCAATATTTCCATACTTTTGCCAGACATTGTGGGAGAATATATATTTATTAATGTTAGTTGTAGATACTGACTTTTTAAAAATTATTCTGTTTTGGGAAGGTTGTTCTCTTAGTTGGAATCTGGCCATCACACTCAAAAAGAGCTGTTTTGAAATTAAATTTTATGTATGCTCATGCCCTTTTCAAAGTCATTTGAAACACTGGGACTATTTGTGTCAACATTTTCATTATTAGGCATAATGTCAGGAGTTTGCATTAAGGAAACATTTTTAATAACCGTGTGTTCTTCAATTTTCCTCAATTTAATCTAAACTAGACTTAGTGTTGAAATTATTTTTATGATTATTCTGCATTGATCAGCAATGTATTCCTATTTTTATCACTGATATATAAAAATCATTGTAATGCTCTTAACTATAACAATGTAAGATTAAAATTAATATCCAATAACTCCAAGTATTATATTTTATAAGATTTACTAATAATCACTTGAAGTAGAAGAAATAAAAGGACAAAAGTAAAAGCCTGAGTAAAGAAAGCTTTTTCCAGCCACAGTCATGGAAAAAGAGAGCGAGGGGCAGGGCCACACACAAACTATCTCCCAAAAGGTAAGAACATAATGTGAGAAGGAACATGGGAAGCTGGGATTTAGAGTCGGGGGGAACAGATTCTACTTACACACAAGGTAAGATTTGTTTTCAGTTTTGTTATGAGTAAGTGCTGGAACATAATAAAAAATATTTGTATTTTTAGGACATAACACACATTCATGGGTTGCTCACTATAGTGATTAGTGTCATCAGCAATAAAGTATTCCCAACAGGTAGAGTAAGTATTATTGGTATTTCTGATTTGTTACAGTGCATCTTGGCTTTTAATGATGGCAGAACTCTAAGGAGAGCTACCCACTCTTCTAGTCTCCATTTCTAACATCATTGCAACAGTTTGGAGAAGGATCAGCCTATAACTCTAGGCCATCTGACTCTTTAAAATAGTCACATTTCTTTGGCTAGGGTATTAACCCAAAATGTAGTATAACCAGAAAACTGTCAGTGATGTATCACACAAATCATAAATACTCATACCAATATTTCAAGCTTCTTTCAAACTTTCTCAGCTGGCATAACAGTCTCAGGACATGTAAAGTTCCCATTGTACAGCACCTGACTAGCATCTCTCTCCTTTCTAATTTACTCCTACGTTTATAGCATAGATGATCAATTATCATCAAGAAGGTAATTATTATTGTTTTTTCTTGATACCAGTATTGGTAGTAGTGCTATTAGTAAATGATTTTGAATCCCTGTCACTCATAAGTTACAAGTGCTTGTCCTCGTTATTTGAGTTGCAGATATTACCTTTGCTCTCAATACCAATGTATGTTATGAGCGCAGCAAAGCTATTTTAATATATCATTAAAAATCCCTTGGTAAGTTTGTTAGATTGAATAAATTTGCTGTACAGTTATATATGTCATGGGATTTTTATTTGCAGCATTCTATTTCACATTCCAATTACAAATCTAAAAAATGGTGAATTCCAAGGACTTTTCATTTGTAAGCAGTTAAGTACATAATAGAGTACAGGGATTGGAGTTAGGGGACTTGGGTTCAGATCTTATATCTGATACTTTATAAGTGAAGTGACCCTGGACATTGCTTAAGTTCTGTGTATCTCAAGCAACTCGCTAAGACATTTTATCTATGGAGTGTTAAAAGTAAGAGAGGGTAATAGCATGTGAGGATGGTCTGCAAGGAATAGATGCAGAGGAGAGAGGCATGAGATTAACAGGGAAAGATTCTGGAATTTTGAGGGAAGGGTTAGAATGTTAGATTGGAACTGAGGACGTTAGCTGTCTCTCTCTAGAGGTATCTGGAGAGGGTGGCTGCTTTTCCTTAGTGGTTAATCCTATCCTTATTCCTGTCCTGCCTGCTGTCTTGTGTGCCCTATTTCACTGAAGAAGAACCTGGTGTTCCTGAACCAATTGTCTGCAGGGACTATGAGACTAGGTCTGGGTCCTTTTGGATCCAGGACCTTTCCTGGCCCTGCTAAGCTTACACAGACCAGTACCTTAATACCAACAAAGGGGGGTTTAGTGCAGCTTATCAAGAGGAGGGACTGGTCATTTCCTAGTAAGTGAGGAGAGGATTAATGTAGACAACAACTCTGTGAAGACTCTCCTTGAGGGGACATTAGATATTTGGGAGTTTTAGTTAGAAATTTAGCTTTAGGGTTTATCCCATTCCTTTTAACCTTTCCTCTTTATTTAAACAACTTTCCCAGTCTTACTGAGAGGTCTATGTGTGTTCTCAGACCAGGCTCTCCCCTGGTCAGAGTTAGCCCACAGTTAACATCCTGATACTGGCCCTAGTGAACCCATCTTATCCTTTTCCAAAAACCCACCTTCCTTTGAGAGGTGTCATAGATAGGTTGTGATCTATGATGAAGAGGAAGTTCTCATGCATGGAATTAGTTCCAAATCCTTGCTAAATTATAACTTCTTCCCCTAAAGAAAAATTTGAAAATATATGTATAAAGGTAACAAAAGACCATCTAAATAACTTTATCAAATAGATGGATAGCCATGTGACATTTATTTATAACTGAAGGTCACAAGGTAGATTTTTTTTGTGTTATTTTAAGGATGCACATGAAGTTCTATTACTTTAGAAAACCTGCTTATTTTTCAGTTATGAAAAGTGAAACCTTGCTCATTGTTAATTTTTTAAAGATAAAAAATAAAACATGTCAACCAATCATATCACAGAAATGATGAATCACTAATGATAAATAATAAAATATCTAATTTTCCTTAGTGAATGATGACAATAAAATTTGAAAAGTAAACAATTTAATTACACATTAGTTTTATCACTTGGTAAAGAATAAGCTAGTATAATATTAACATCAGCTTTTCAAATGCTAAGTATGAAATGTATTTTTGAAGTGTTTTAATTCTGAGAAAATTTGACTTTCTTCATGTGTATTTGTTTAAAAAAATGCTACTTTTTCATTATTGTACTTTAAAGTATGTAGTTAATGTTATAAAATCATATTTTATTGGATTTTTTTAGGAATTATATTCATCATTAGTTATAAAAATGTTCATTGTTGCTTTTGTTTTTACATGCTAAAGTCTAAGTCTAGAACCAAATGGCCAGAAAGTAAAAATTCCCCGAATGCCTATTCCTTATGGCTATCCCTTTCTCCCTCTTCTGAAGGCCAACTACCTCTAATTCTTCCCTTCCAAACTCCTTTCCTTTCCTTTCCTTTCCTTTCCTTTCCTTTCCTTTCCTTTCCTTTCCTTTCCTTTCCTTTCCTTTCCTTTCCTTTCCCCTTACCTTCTGTCTTGGAGTCAATACTGTGTACTGTCTCCCAGGCAGAAGAGTGATAAGGGCTAGGCAATGGGGGGTCAAGTGATTTGTCCAGGGTCACACAGCTAGGTAGTGTCTGAGGCCAGACTTGACCTAGGACCTCCCATCTCTAGGTCTGGCTCTCAATCCACTGAGCCACCCAACTACCCCCTTCCCTTCAAATTTCAACAGAAGTCAGGCTTAATAAAATAGTTTATCTTTGGAATAGGCCTTAATTTTTAAGAACACAGGATTTGAGATGGAAAAACTGCAGAGACCATTTAATACCACCCATACTAAACAAGTAGCCCCACTATATTGTCACTTTGCGCATTATTGGCAATGTAGTTACTTATCTGGTTAAGTGGTTTACCAAAGGTCATAGTAAATAACATAATCAAACCTTAAATCCAACTGCTAATAAAATACACACCCCTCTGTAAATTGCCGTGTTTGTTTTAAAAATCAAATATACAACAGTTGAGCATCAAAGCTATACTTGAAAATAAATAGTCACACCCTGCTTTTCAATACAATGCTAGAGATACTGAATGTGTCATTGAACTTCTCTGGATCTTTGTCCTCTAATCCGTAAAAGAGCAAGGCAAAATGAGATAGCATCCAACATTCCTTCCAACTCTACATCAATAATCTGTCATCTACTATTCCACTAAGAAGTCATTCACCCTTTTCTTAAACATTTCTAATGAGGAGCAACCTATCACCCCCAGTGGCAGTTCATCTCTCTTTTAAAAAATTCTAGTCATGTAGGAATATAAAAAATGCCTCTTTACATTTTCTTTTTATTGCTTCTAGTTTTGGTTTTGGGGGGGGGGCTGAACCAAAGTGTTACCTCTTCTATATGTCCTGCAAATACTCAAAGGCAGCTATTGTATTTTTTTTTTACTATGCCCTTTCTTCATCAGGCTAAAGACCTCCAGTTCCTTAAGCTGATTCTGATATGACTTGCCATCCTTAGGATGTCTTTGAGAGAAATGTCAAATGCTGTGTTTGGAGTAAGACTAGAGTTTGAATCTGGGTCTACATTTACTATGACCTTAGTAAAACCACTTAAACATTCTGTCATTCTGTACCTTAATTTACTGTCTGTAAAACAGAGAATTGGACTAGATGATCCCCGTAGCATCTCTTATCTGAATCCCATGAATTTGGAGCTTGTAAGAATTTTTTTCTGCTTCTGACATAGCCCAAATTCTCTTCCTACAGGGCCAGTTCTTGTCATTATACCACAAGAGAACACCCACACTTTGCCCACTTACCACCTTAGCCGAAAGCTCTGTCTAGCTATATACATTTAGGTGCTATTTTTAGCACTAAAACTAGTAGGTAAGTGCTCATTTACATGACTGAACTAAGTTATTTAATTTGCCTTTTGGAATTCAAGAATTAGCTAGATCAATTCTGTGTAAATGGTAGAAATGCTTTGTCATTTTGAATTACTATAAAAGGCTGTTTTGCTGTCTTGATTTTAGACTCTCCTCCACAGAGTATGTAGTGAGGATAGAAATGCCTAAATCATGAAAGGGTGACTGTTATCATATACTAAGTAAAAGATAATGATAGGTTAGGATACTGTGCTTAGCTGTGATTAATGTTTATAGATAGTCATGGAAACAGAAGTAGATGGAAGGGACTTTTCAGCCTTCCTGTGCATGGAATGCAAGTGAATTCACAGCAAAACAGTCAGGGTTTCCAGAACAAATAATTTTCATGCACATCACTCTTCTTTGATATAGTTACTTGGTGGTTGTGTTTCAAACTACAGAAATTGAGGAGGAGATGAATTGAAAATAGAGCAAACTCCCCTGATTTTAAGCCACTAACTCTTGGACTTTTTTAATATAAGGAATGCATGCATGAATGAATTAAAGGATGGATTGATAAAAAACTTTTTACTATGTGTTAGACATCATACTGTGTTAGAAGTACAGAGAGAGAAAGCAAGACAGACCCTATCCTCATGGAGCTAATATTATAGTAGGGAAATATAATACACAGTAGACTAATAAATGCTTGACCAAATTGTCATTTTTATTTATTTTTCAAGCTGAATTTTTCTCATGGAAATATAATACAAGGATAACTATTCTCAAGGTATTTCCCAACAATATTAACAAACGTAAAATGCAAGAGCCATATTTACTAAGAAATAGTATGGGAAGGTTTTATAATTAAATTATATTCAATATAATGGTCTTAGGGGAAGGGAAAGAGAGAGGAAGAGAAAGAAAGAGGGAGGTAAAGAGAGGGAGGGAGGAAAAAGGGAAAGAGATACAGAGAAAGGAAGAAAAATGGAAAGAAAGAGGTGTGGAGAGGAGGTGTAAGATTGTATATTGACCCTTAAATAAGGTTGGTAATACAACAATTTGTTGTAGATGCTTCTCCCTGGCCTCAGGGCAATATCGCTACCCTCAGGCCTGGATATCTATCAAAGGCAATCTGACTTCTTGGATCTTAACAACAATAGGTTTATTAAAGTTGATAATTATGCAATTAAGATTGGGTAAGGAAAGGAGGGCTAGGAGTTTCCCTAGGCTAATAAGTATCTGTCCCAGGACCCACTGACCTGCAAAGGTCTCTTCAGTCTCCATAAGAGTTGGAGCTACTCTAACTGTCTCTCTGTCTAATTTCCCCAACATTCCTGTCTAACTGCCCTAGTCGGAAGCCCATCCAAAATAGTCTTGGATGAAGTTGCAGATCTAGTAGCTGGATCAGGAGTCTAGTGACAAGAATACTCGAGTCTTCCAAATAGTCCAGGTTGAGTTTGCAGAGGTAAATTAGCAGACTGAATCAGTCAAATTGGTCATTGCTGTCTTCACAAGAGTCAGTAGATGTCTCTAGGATGAGGATCTTGCTGGCTGGGATCTCGCAGGGATGATCAAGACCAAAGTAGGAGATTAGAAAGGACCACCAAATGGATTAGAGGGAGATCTGAGTCTTTCTTTTAGGTTTATTTATTAAGTAATCATAATAATTATAAAGACAATTTATCCCCAGACTCCCAAATTGAAATTTTTGTTACATAATTATAATTATATAATGTAAGATTTTATTATTCTTGTAATTAAGAAAACCAAATATGAAATTATATAGCTAAATATAAAATAATTATGAATGTTTCATATGAAACATTCTATAAGAATTTGAAGTATTGTAGCAAGACCTAATATGTGTCTTATCTGTTAGATTTCATGTTAAATTTATTTTATAAATTTTATAATTGATAAATAATATTTTGATTAAATAAATTACAACTTGAAAGATACTTAATGAAATATGATTATACATAAACATAATTTCCATTATGTACTTTTTTATTTAAACAAAAATTTGCAATATTTAGCTTAACATCAGACAAATGGAATCTTAAATATGGCTCCATCAAATTTATTTCTATATTTTTTATGTAAAACAAGATTAAAGTAAAACTCCTTGCCTACACAAGCATGCAGTGGAAAATGGTAAAATTTATCTTAGGTCTCTTGCTGAGAGAGAGAAATTCATGATATATGGTACCTAACCAATTAACAAAAATAAATAGCTAATTACAATATAAAATATTTACTTTCTTTCTAACTACTGACAAAAGTTACAGTAAATCATAAATGTATTTAAAATTCAGTCTCATTTTAAACAATGTTTAGATATAAAGCAACTTAACTGGGGTAGGAAAGGGACTGTCTTCAGAAATGACTTTCTTCTCTTTACCCACTGGCTTATTGGATACCCTTTCAAAAAAAGCTCCATTGAATAAATGACTAGTGTTGTTAATGAGTTTGTTTTAAAATTTTCTACAATAGTAATATAATTAGATAAATTTAATTTGGCAAACAATGCTGCAATAAAAGACACTGTAAAATTTAGCACAATGTTTTAATGATCTGGCATGGCTTCCGGATAGCTGGTAATGTACATTCTCAGTAATCTTTGTTTTAAAATAGTTTTAAAAAACACCATCTTACCTTCTGTCTTAGAATCAATACTATGTATTGGTTCCAAGGAAGAATGGTAAAGGTTTGGCTATGGGGGTTAAGTGACTTGCCTAGGGTCACACAGCTAGCTAGGAAGTGTCTGAGGCCAGATTTGAACCTAGGACCTCCCGTATCTAGGCCTGACTCACAATCCACTGAGCCATTCAGCTGCCCCCTTTTTAAATAATTTCACATTTAATATGCAAGAGCAAAAACATTAATAAATTCTTGAACATGTTATTACACAACTGATGAGGTAAGATTAAATTATAACATAGGAGATTGTGAGAACTATTCCAGTACAAAATGCATAACAATTATGGCACACATATGTGTCTGACCACATAATGTTGAACCTCTATGGAGGTTTTAAAACAATTGAATGAAAGGTTAAGAAACTACAAAACACATACTTATTCAGAAGAGTAGGAGAGGCAATTCAAGAGATCCTGCCCTTATCTTCATTTATGTATTATCTCCTCTATTATATTACAAGGTCCTAGAGGGCAAAATTCCCAACAATATTTTAAATGTAATGAATACTTTAAAAATATTTGTTAATAAATTAAAACATCCTTCTACACTCTCATTGGCCACACTCTGTCAATAGATATTTTGAATCTTATAGGTTTTACAGTTTTATAGCATCAATAATTATTAATTTATAAATATCCTTAGGAGGTTTTGACTATAATACATTGATGTGCTTAGAAACAATATAATCTAGACAGTTTGGGGAAGGATTCAGGCACAAAATGGAACTTTAGAATTCAGTTCCCTAGAAATTTTGAGATTTTGAAGAAAAATAGCAGTGACAGAAAATATAAGACATCTGTTCAGCCATGAGAGGAGACTATGAAACTAAGGGGTAAAAGAATATCTAGAAGACGGATTCCTACCAAGACCTTGTAGACCTCTGCTGGGAGTAGTTCTACGTTCTCAGGAATTTCCTAATCACAGATCAAGCACAGCTGAGGAAACACAGTAGAGAAAGTAGTCAAATTGTATTTTGAGGAGATGAGAAGAATGAAATGCATGTTGAAAAAAATGAAGTGTTTTAAAGGTAAAACAAAGCAGACAAAAATATGAAGAGGTATAGAAGAATCCTAATTTGCAACAAAAATTGTCAAGATAGAATCACTGAAAAAAAAGGGAGGCTTATGCATCAAAGAACATTTTGGATGTCATAAGAGGGTAAAGCTAGACTACTTAAAAGTCACTGATATTTATAGAATCTTCAGATATACAATGTGCTTAAATTTGCTATCTTTTTTGAGTTTCACAATAAGCCTTTAAGACAGATACTAGATCTCCTATGGAAAACCCTTAGAACAAAAAATACCATTGTAAGGGCTATTTCTGAAGAAGATGAGGTAAAAAAAGGAAAAAGACCTATATGCTCTAAAAATATTTATAGCAGCTCTCTTTCTGATGGCAAAGTACTAGAAATTGAGGGATGTTCATCAGCTTGAGAATGGCTGGACAAATTTTGGTATAGAGTTGTGGTAGAATATGATTGTCCCATAAGAAATGATGAATAGGTTAATTTAAAAAAACTTGGAAAGATCTACATGAAGTAATAAAGAGTGAAATGAACAGATCCAAAAGTTATTTAAAGAATGTTTTGTGAATGTCCACCTCCACAGAACGAACTGAAAAATAGAAGCACAAAAGATAGACAAAAAAGATTGACACTAGAAATATTATATCATCACAGCTTGGTGAGGAAACTGAGGTCAAAATATGTTAAGTGATTCCCTCCAACATAGATAGTAAATGTTAGAGGGACAAACACATATAAGTATAAAATATAAATAAGAGAAATACAGATTTCTGGGCTTACTTATGGCTGGAGGGGATAGTGAGTCAGAGAGTCTTATATTCAATATGGTATGGGAGGTAAGTTATGAGGGGATACTCAAAATACTAAAATGTAAGAGGGCATGGATTTCAAGAATAGGGTCCTGTCTATGCAAAGTCATAGCAACATGAGATGGAATTTCATATTTGAAGATCAAGAAGTAGGTCAGTTTGGCTCCAATAGCACAATCAGTTTTAGTAAGAGCCTAAGAAATGACAAAGGCTCTGCTAAGTAATGTGTATATAAAGAAAAAAATATATCAGTTCCTGCTTTCAAGGAGGTCATAGCATAATGGAAGAGAAAGCACTTAAATTATGAAGAAACATGATTTATATAGAAGAAATTGTGAAGAACAACTCAGAGGGAAGGTGCTAAGATTAAGGAGAATTAGGAAAGGCTTCTTATGCAAAGTAACATCTTAAACAAAGATGAGACTTGTAGAAATCTAGGGAAGATAAAAGGTAGAGAAGAAGAGAGAGAGATAAAAAATGAGAGATGGTCAGTAAAAGTGCTCAGAGTAGGGAGGTGGTATCTTGTGTGTGTTCAAGAAACAGCAAAAAGGTCGATGTCACTATATCAGAAAGGACATGGAGGTGAGTGTGTAAAAAAGGCAAGAAAGTAAGAAGAGGATAGGTTATAGGGGCTTTAAAAGCCAAACCGAAGATTTTACATTTTATATCAAAGGTAACAGGGAACCACTGCAATTTACTGAAAAGAAGGTAATGTGATCATATTGGCAATTTAAAGGGATTAATTTGACTGCTTGGTTGATTGGGAGACATGGGATGGACTGGAGTGGAGTGAGCCTTGAGCCATGGAGGTCAACAAGCAAGTTACTGCAGTAGTCCAGGGGAGAGGTAAAAGGAGTCCATAAAGGGTTACAGAGAAGTGAAAACAGAGATGTACAGTGGACATTATGAAGATAGACAACATAGAATTTGAAAATATTGATTGTACATGTGGTATGGCAGGGGAGAGAGAGAGAATAAGAAGTCAAGGATAATACCTCAGTTGTGAGTATGGTGACTAGAAGGATAGTGGTTCCTTTGACAATAATGTGGAAGTTATGAAGAGAGGATTTTGGGGAAAAGATGACAGTTTTAGACATGTTGAATTTCAGATGTCTCAGATATCCAGGCTAAAATGTCTAATAGGCAGTTGGATCTGTGAGGCTAAATGGCACTAGGCACATAGTAAACAAAATAAATGCTTATTGGCTTGACTTGTAGAAGGAAGCAAGGTGTAATAAGCCTGGAAAGGCAAGCTAGACCACAAAGGACCTTGAATGCAAAGAGGTTCTATTTTTATCCAGCTCCATTGGAGCTTTTTGAATGAGGAGGTGATATGGTCAGACCAGTGCTTCAGGAATATCAAGGTGGCACCTGTATGGATGAATGCAGTGCTTTAGGCAGGGAGATCAATTAGTAGGCTATTGCAATAATACATGTCAGTTAAATATTATTATTTATATACTTGTGCTTAAGCATATAAAACTAAGCTTAGGGGGAAAAAAGTATTCTCCACAGTGGTAATGATTAATTTTGTTTTTAAAGTAAGTCAGGCATGATAGTACATATTTTCTTATTTTACATTTTTTCCAGATTACATGTTAATTAAATATAATAATCATTTCCTGACATTTTGCAGTTCATGTTCTCTCCCTCTCTCCACTCTTTTCCCCTCCCTGAATGGGTAGGTAAAATTATATAGATTATAAATGTTCATCATGTGAAAAAAGATACGAATCACTTATATTAGAGAAAAAATTCATGAAGGAAATAAAGTGAAGAAAGGGATGCTTCAATCTGCATTCAGATTCCATCAGCTCTTTCTATGGTGGTAAATTGTCTTTTTCATAATGAGTGCCTTGGAGTTGTCTTGGACCCTTGCATTACTGATAATAAAGTCATTTATAGTTGATCATTATATATTACTGCTGTTACTATGCAGAATGTTCTAGTTCTGCTCACTTCACTTTGCCTCACTTCATATAAATCTTTCCAGTATTTTTTTTTGGCATGTCCATCATTTCTTATGCCACAATAGTATTCTATTACACTCATATACCACAACCTACTTAGACATGCTCCAAGTGTTGGACATCCCTTCAGTTTCCAATTCTTTGTCACTACAGAATTACCATAAATATTTCTATACATGTAGGCCCTTTTCCTTTATCTTTGATCTCTTTAGGACAGAAACCTAGTAGTGAAAGTGCACACTTTTAATCCATGCTATGGTAATCACTGAAGCTAGTGAATCTCTTGAGCTTGGAAGTTCTTGACTGAATGTGCTCAGTCAGTCAATGGCCTGAGGCAAGTCTGGCATCAAGATAGTGAGCATTGGGAAACAGAGAGCCACCAAGCTTCCTCAGAAAAGTTAACTGACCCATGTCAGAACAGAACAGGCCAAATCTCTTGTGTTGATCAGTAGTGGTAGTAGGCCCATGAGTGACTATTATACAACTACGTTGGATGAGATAGAGAGAACTAGTCTTTTAAAAAAGTAATACATAAAAGACTCAGAGAAATCATATAAAATTAAAATGTATTTATTTAGCTGTGGCAGAGTATTCCAACTTTTAGGTCTTCATGGATCATGTTCAGTCTTGGAAGCAAGCCAAAGAATTATTTTTCATTCATTTTATACCCACCCAAACTATCTCTGGGAAATCTCAGAATAAAGGTTGTGTCTGAACATGCACAGATATAGGTTTCATGTGGGGATTGGTCAATGAGGATCAAACATTTGTAGCACGTTTGTAGAGGTTCATACCTCCCATATGAACACTCATAGTAATGATGCATGCAGGGGAGAGAAGAGACTGTGGAGTGTGTGTGTAGGGGGAGGAAGAACAGAAAAAACAGAAAATACATGAGATTCACAATAGTACATAAACAATCATTACAATTTTCCTCTCTTCAGTATTGGATCTTCCTCTCAAGCTCTTTTCTTAGTATCATAACCACATCCTGTGATTTGAACACTCTTTGACAATTGCAAAAAAAATACTTTTACATTCCAAATACATTCCTTCTACATCAAAACTTTCCACAATAAGGTTTTATATATCATGGGGTGGTATAAGAAATTAAATGGGAACTTTAGGGAAATTTTGCAGAAGCTACAGACAACATGCAAAGGCCAGCAGATAACACAGGAAAAGTACAAAAACTCAGAAATGCATAAATATATATAGAGTATTATGTAATATCAATATATTTTATTTTTCAATATTCTAAATATACACAATTTTAAAGTGAGCAAAAAGAACAAGAGAGTCAGCAAATGACATACAAATGTTAGAAGTGTTAACGTTGACCTACATATAGCTTATGACCAAATACTGAATGTAAATTTTACAATAAGGTGTGATAAACATCTCATAAAAGAAAAAAATTCAGACTTCTTTTCTGGCATGAAGAGAGGGCCAAAATAATTATGGAAATATTCTAGATAGTGAGAGCTCTGCACCCAAAACATCCCATTATGAGACGGGTGGTTAAGGTCCTATTATTTATTAATTCAGTGAAGCACTGATGTTTAACCAAGTTGTGAAAGACAGAAGTTTACTTCCTACCACTGCCTGATAAAAGCTTTACTGAAGAGTGATGGAATTCTATGACAGGCTTGATGCCCTAGTAACAGTTCCCAAGGAATCAGTTGGCTTAGAGGCAACTAAGAAGTTGATCTTGTCTTCCTGGGTCTTTAACAATATTTATAATCCTAGCCCAAGCTTGATCTTGATATATTTAGATCAACTAGGCTAATTTCCACAATCTGACTATGATGTTAAATGAAGATGACTTGTCCTCAATAAGATATGCTTATCAGCTTATAAGTAAAGACTGTCAGAGACTTGTTGATTAACTGGGTTTATTGGATTGATTGAAGGAAGAAAACTAGGAGATGGGAGAGAGGGAAGTAGGTGAATCTTATTAAGTTTTAACCTAATAATAGGTATAATAAATTATGGTAATGTCTAAATAGAAAGTTAGCCTAGGTGCTGAGTCCAAGGGACTTTGAGAGTCTACCCTGGCTCAAAGGCTGTTGTTGATTCTGGATGTTTTGATGAGATAATCTTGCTTGATAATTAAGGCTCAGTGGCCTTATCAATATTAAGATGATTGAGATAGCTAGCAATGTAGTCTAAACACTGCCTGCCTGCTTATAACAATCTACCCTCCTCCCAGGCCCGGAGAGTAGAACAACCTCCTGCCTTCCAACCCAAAGAAGAAGTGATCCTGAGGGGTTTGTGCACCCCAATTTATACTCCTTTCCCAACTGCCAGATTGGCACATGCCCAGGGCTGCCTTGCCAGGTTCTGTGTTCTAAAGGAGCAAACTGCTCTTTTGCACCCACAGAAAATGGCTCACCATTTCTATACATTACAGTCCCTAATGTGGAAGGGATAACTGTAGTTCAACTTTCACTCCAGGAATACACACATATATACATACATACTTCCAGTCTTGTGGTATTACTGTGTTTTTAACTCTTCTTTCCTCCAAACAAAAGGATTTAGAGTTGGTGGAAAAGTAACCCCCTTCCCTTTGGATCTGCATTGTCTAAATGACTCATGGATTACCTGTGGAAAAGGGGAAATTCTAGATGTTTTGCTCACCAAAGTATGGCTCAGACCCTGATTTTTACCTCTACTTTACGGATGGTTATGCAGGACCATGTTCTTAATCTTCTTCTCTTCTAGAGATTGCTATTACCCATAAGTTTAACTTTCTCTTGATAGAAGGTTGGATTCCCAAACTCTTCTGGAACTTGACACTAAAAGACCCTGACAGTCCCCATCCATCAAATTGAGACTTGAAATACTCTATGAACTCGCAGCATTGCACCAGAAGCCTGAGACTGAGGAAATTTTGCAACTTGATCATGCGGTTTCTCATTTTCATGGGTGCTAAGTCAGAGGCTAAGAGATTACACTGCTGTAACCTCTCTTGTGGGCACTGTCAGCAAGCGCATACCATGTACAAACATAATGTGCTTCTGCCCAGAGACAGTCATTATCCATTCCTGGTGAGACAAATGTTAATGTCCAGATCTTCCATGTCCTTCTATAGACATAATTCTCTTTGCTTCTTGCTATCTGTTCTCTTTACAATACAGAAAAAATGGAAAAAGCAATTCTTTAGCTGCTCCTACCTCCTTTTTTGTGTCTATCTGCTTCAAAGGAGTGAGAACAAATTCACAGTCTTCCAAGTCAAGCAATTCATCCTCAAACCAGAATAATATAATTTTGCCAGATCCTACTTGGTGCAATGATAAAATGCCTGTCTTCTGAAACAAAATAGCTATTTTCAGAGAAGCTCATGACCAGAAAGTTGGCTATGAATGTTTTTTGTCACATAAGTTCTCAGAAGTCATCTACTTAGAGATAGTAGAACACTGAATTTATGTTATCTGGATTTCATTGCCTGCACCAATAGTCCTGTATTATTCTACTGTTGAAGAAAGAGGTGTTCTGTAGTGACTAATACCAGGAAGATAATATTGCACCATCTTGATTTTACTAAGTAATCAGAAACCTTTCTTAACCTTTTTCATTCAATTTTTTAAATTCCCCACACAATGTATCTGAATTGCAGTGAATCTAGGCTATGAATTTAATTCAAATCAATTCATTGTTCAATAATAACAACAATCATAAAAACATATTCTTAGAGTGGCTCATTGGGTAGAGTGTCAGGCCTGCAGTAAGGAAGACCCAAGTTCATCTTATCTCAGACAAATATTAGCTATGTGACCTTAACTTCTGTTTGCTTCAATTTCCTTGTCTATAAAATGGGAATAATAATACCTCTGTCCCAGGGTTCTTGTGAGTATCAAATAATTTATTAATTATAAAGTGCTTAACCCAGTGCCTGGCATATAATAAATACCATCTAGATACTCGTTATTATAATTATTCCAAAGCACTCCATAAGATAGGTAGTTCCAGTATTCTTATACTTCTAATTAAGAATATGAACCTCAGAAAAGTAAAGTTATTTGGTCACAGAATTAATAGTTAGAATTTGAACACAGGTCTTCCAACTTTTAAAATCAGGGCTCCTTTCAACACAAGAATCAGATAGTTGGTTTAATTAATTAAATTCAGTTAACTAGACTCAAATATTTATTATTAGGGACAAAATAATTAAGTGCTAGACCAAAACTCTATTCTTAGATAATGCATAAGAGCACAATAGCTCTTATTTGCTATACGTTTCTTTGTTTTTACCTGCATTTAAGATCAAATATTTCCACTGAAGTAAAATTAAATGAAAAAAAGTTTTATAATATACAGAACTCTATTCAATAAATAGTCTGAAAGATGAGTTTGGGATAAGAGAAGGTGGTAAGAATAGCATCAAAATTAGCATAAATCATTGGAAAAATATGCTCATAAGCCAGAAAAGTAGTTTAACACATGACCACATTGAGAAGCGTGAAGTATTATAATTCTATTGTCTATTCTTTCTCTGAAAAGTTAGCTCCTTCAGGAATGTCTTAATGAATAATAAAACTGACTTGATTTTTCCCACTGCAGTCAACTTTTCTGTCAGGCTATTAATGATTCATAATGATTATATGCTAAATGGTTTTATTCTTGATAAAAGCAAGCCACTATAGGAGCAAGTAGCCAGTATCCGTCCTCTGATATATTCAGTCATGTAGGGAAAAATACATTCCTTAAAATATGCATAACAGCTGAATTAGAAGATGGGGAGGGGAGTAGTTTCTTTTTAATCAGTCAATACCAGTCTACAAAGAGAAAGTAATATATAAAAACCAAAATTCAGCGAATAAAAATGAATGAAATATAATGATATGGTAGCAATGACATGTTTTCCCATATGTATTATGTCACATTATTTGATATTTCACTTTTGTAATAATACAGCGATTTGGAAAATACCACAATACAATTTTCAAACAAGAATCCACAATACCTATTCAGATAATTTCTTAGCTGAGTAAGTCACAACCCACATTTCTTTTAAGCCGTAGGAGTTCATGTTTGTATAAATCTTTCTCTACATAGTTACAAGAAGTGTCCTTTTACAAAGGTCTAAAAATGCCTGCGAAAACCAAACATAATAACATTGTTATTCTGCCACTTATTAACAGAACAACGGGTCCTATAACAATTAGATATGAATATTGCAAACTGAATTTAATATGGAGCTGTCTTTGAAATGCCACTTTGCAGCAGCTTTTCAAATGCTTAAAGCATAGCAGGAGGTTAACTCCGTCTTCAAATACTAAATCAAAACCTTTTTTTAACCTGATAAATCTTACTGAAAGCAAGGTCTCTTTTTCAAGAGAGAATTATTCAACTCTCAAGAGAGAAAGCAAAACCTCCCAAGCTATTCTTTGTACATAGATTGAATCCCTAGTAAAAGAGATAGATTACATAGATAGATAGATAGATAGATAGATAGATAGATAGATAGACAGACAGACAGACAGATAGATAGAAGGAGAGAGGAGAGAGAAGGAGAGAGGAGAGAGAAGGAGAAAGAAAGATAGACAGGTTTATGATGAATATTAGTGATAGATATGATGATCAGTAGAAAAGAATATTGTGGAGTTTGCAATTGATTTTGCAGGAATAGAGATAGATAATACATAGGCAGATTGATGAGAGATATATAGCAGTGATAGATAATGATGATAGGTTGAAAATAACATTACAGAATTTGTCTCAGTTTCTACAGTCTAATTGTTGTTTGACATTCCATCTCCTGTCTCTGTCTCCATGCTTTGGAACAAGCCATCCCCTATGTGGAAAATGCATTCCTTCCTCATTGCTGCTTCTTATAATGCCTAGCTTCCTTCAAGAATTAGATAAAGTGCTTATTTTGACTCTTCCAGTTGCCAATCACTATCCTGCATCAGTGTTCTGTATTTATTTCATATATTTATGTATTTATTTGTATACGTATATATTTATTGGTAACATATCTCATTTCCCACACTTACCTTATGTCCAATCTTACTTTCTTCTCTGAGATCAAGGACTCAGATAATACTTAAGGACTTTTATCACCAGTCTAGCATTATTAGCTCCAATTTCTAAATAAGAAACCTGAGGCTTTTATACATTAAGTTACTTCTCTATGGTCATATGGCTAGCAAGTACTTAAGAATGAATGTAACTGTAGATGTTCCTATATCAACATCAGTGCCTTAGCTACTCTAAAATAGTCTCCTTTAGGACCTCTGAGAAAGAATGTTTTCCACATCCAGAGAAAGAACTATGGGAAAAGAAACAAAGAAGAAAAAAACAACTGCTTGATCACATGGGTCAATGGGGATATGATTGGGAATATTGACTCTAAATGATCACCCTAGTGCAAATATCAATAATACAGAAATAGGTCTTGATCAATGACACATGTAAAACCCAGTGGGATTGCATGTTGACTATGGGATGGGGGTGGGAGGAGGGGAGAGAAAGAACATGAATCATGTAACCATGGAAAAAATTTCTTAATCAATCAATCAATAAATAAATAAAATAGTCCCCTTTATAAGATTGTAGTTGTTGATGTTCATTCAGTCATGTGTGACTCTTCATGACCCCTTGGGCCATAGGACACTAGGCCTTTCGATCCTCCACTATCTCCTTAAGTCTGTCCAAGTTCATTTTCATTGCTTTCATGACACTATCTATCTATTTTATCCCCATCCTCCCCTTCTCCTTTTCCCTTCAATCTTTGATAACACCAGGGTCTTTTCCAGTGAGTCATGCATTCTCATTTTGTGGCCAAAAATGTTTGTTTCAGCTTTAGTTTATTTACTGATTGATTTGCTCTCCTTTTTGTCCAAGGGACTCTCAAAATTCTCCAACACCACAATTCAAAAGCATTGATGTTTCAGTGCTCAGTTTTCTTTATCATCCAACTCTCACAGCTATGCATTACTAATGGGAAAATCATAGCTTTGACTGCATAGACCTTTGTCAGTAAGCTAATATCTCTGCTTCTTTACTATGCTGTCCAGATTTGCCTTAGCTTTCTTTCCAAGAAACATCTTTTAATTTCATGGCTGCAGTATTCATCTTCAGTGATCTTTTAAGCCCAAGAATATAAAATCTAACATTGCTTCCATTTCTTCTCTATTTGCCAAGAAGTGATAGAACCAGATGCCGTGATCTTAAGCTTTTTTTATGTTAGCTCCAAGACAACTTTTACAATCTCCTCTTTCACCCTCATCCAGAGGCTTCTTAATTCTTCTTTACTTTCTGTCGTCAGAATGGTATCGTCTGCATATCTGATATTTTTGATATTTCTCCTAGTAACCTGAATTCTGACTTTTGATTTGTCCATCCTGGCATTTCATATGATGTACTCTGCATATAAATTAAATAAATGAGGTAACAATGTACAGCCTTTTATACTCCTTTCCCAGTCTTGAACCAATCAGTTGTTCCATATTTGGTTCTGTTGCTTTTGACTTCCAAACTAGTTCCTCAAGAAACAAGTGAGATAATCTGATATTCTCAGTTCTTTGAAGACTTGTCACATTTTGTTTTGATTTGCACAAATGTTTTAGTGTAGTCAATGAAGCATAAGTAGATATTCTTCTAGATCTCCCTTGGTTTCTCTATAATTGCAGTTAGATTTCAACAGAGGCAACTTAAATTCTTAAGCAGAAATTCTAAAAGTTTTTATCTCATAAATCCCTTGGATATCTTGTGAAATCTGTGGATCCTTTCTTAGAACAATATTCTGAAGAGCATAAAACAAAATACAAAGAATTACAAATGAACTACTTATATTGAAATGCAGGAATAAATTTTTTTGAAAATTCATAGTGTTACCTGAAAGCTATCTATATGAATACCAGGCTGAGAATTCTCGATTTAGATGAAATGCTCTCATAAAGCTGCAAAAGACAGAGATAGTTTTCAGCTCAGGGGCTCACTTAGGGGATTGGGGATGGAATAGGGACCAAGTAGATTGATGGAGAGAGTAAAAAAAAAGTTTAAAAAAATGACAAATTTTATCATATAACCAGGTTGATAGTTAAATTTGCAAAGTAACTACATTTCAGTGTTGGAAGATAGCCTGGATGAAAAGTTGGAGGTGGGAACAAAGAAGCTAAGATCAGCAGAGAACTATTAGTAATTGCACTGAAACAGCTTTTGAAGGAGAGTAGTGTGAATGAATCTAGAAAAGTTGAAATTGGATGGTGGAAGTTTTCAAATGTGAGTTTGCAATTTATCATATAGGCAGATGGAGACATTGAAGTTTCTTAAATAAGGGAGTTATGTGCATGTATACTAGGAACTTGAATTTGGCAGCTACGGGAAGAATGGATTAGAGAAATGAGGATATAGAGGTAGAGAGACTTATGAGGAAGCTAGTAAAAGAATCTAGCTAAGGGTTGACAAGGACATGAACTAAGATGATGGTAGTAGGAAAGGCAGAAATTGATTTGAAAGATATTGTGAAGATCGATGCAACAGGACTTGTAGATAGGATAAGTAGGAAAAGAGAGAGGGAAGATAACTCCAAATATGTTAGCCTTTGTTGTTAGGGAAATGGTTGAGTTATCAACAGAAATAATAAGGTTTAGAAGAGGAGCCTTTTGGAAGAGAAAATATTATATGATAAAGTGAAAGCATCCTAGATTTGGAATTGAAAAACATAAGTTTGATATCAGGTGTGTTTCATATTGTGTCCCCAGGCAAGTCAATTTAACCATATGATCCTCAGTTCCCTAATATGTAAAATGAGATGATTGTACTCTTTATACTCCATACTAATTACATTCTTAGGGATAAACATATGCTTATTTGTTTTCCTTCCTTCTATAGTGTTTATTTCTGCTGTGCAAAATAGGTACTACAAAATTGTGGTTCAGTCTGAGGGGTTCTTGCCTTAATTCTCAGGTTCTACATGCAGATTCTAGAAATCTGCTATCAGTCATTGCATGCTTATACCGAAGGCAAATTGTCATAATGATGACTGGCAGATGAATGCAGGCATTTCATATTAAGTAACTCACCTACACAGGTCTCATTCTCGACCTGCACTAATTCCCTGCACAGCCCAATACACAGGATATTTGAAATAATATTTTTGTCTTTAAATAATAGTAAAACACATGGTAAGTAGTTAGTAGTATATTGAGAAGTCATTGAACACAGAAAAATACTCCAATGGACTTTAATGTGACAAAAACTTATTAATTATCTATTATGTAAAAGATACAGGAGCAGCATTGTTTGGTGGGCAAAGAGTTAGTCTAAAAGTCTGGAAGAACTGGGGGTTCTGTCTTTGAAACATATTATGTCATACTGGCCAAATAACTTGATCTTTCAATATTCTTGATAGCTGTAAGACTACAGAGGGAATGTTTTCATACTGAAAGGTCCCTACATTCATGAAATCAAAGGTCTGAATCCTCTTCCTCCCTGAAAAAATGTTTAAGATAGTTAAACAATGAGGGGAAATTATGAAAAATGACACAGGCTATGAACTCAAAGAATGGACCATCTAATGGCAAGAAGTAATAGGTGCAAAATGAGCATTTTTTTGGAAATTTTATTAGAAAAGGGATAACGGAGAAATCAAAACAAGATTTCCTAGGAATTTTAGATTTTAGTGAAGGCCAAAGCATATCTGAAAGTTAGGAATTAAATAATAATGATAGCAATGATGATTGTGGCACCCTTACTATAATTCTCATGATATTATTGGCTCATTCTGTTCCTCTAACTTTTTTCTGGAAGATTTATCTGAAATCTCTGGGGTTGTTTTCAGTTTGGGGAACTCTAGATATAGGAATGCCCTTTATTAAGGAAAACTGGTAATATATCTTAGATTTAGCAGTTGAATCTCAGATAGTTGCTTGAGACATAAAAAGAAGTTAAATGATTTGCCCAGGTTCAAAGAGAAAGTTGTGTCACAGGTGGATGGGATTTGAAGACTCTAAGCTCTAAAGATTTACTTCTGCCCTCTACTTTGGCTGTATAACTACTTTCCTAAGTAGGAACTACTCTACCTCATTGTAGAATTCCCTCATTGTAGAATCTGGTTTTTAAATATGTGTTAGTCTTCTGGAAATTAGACTCAGATCAACCATTTATTTTTTAGAGTTCAACAGTTCAGAGATGGAGAGTAACAACTCACTCTTAGTTTGCTGAATGAAAAGTAGATTCATTGTCTACACTTGCTGTATTATTTGCTTTCTAGATTTTATGAGCAATGCCACTCTCATTAAAATTGAGTCTATAAATAATATATAAATGAAAATCTCTTAGATATGGCTTACTTACTTGTATAATTCTAATAATTTAAGATTTATGTCATACTTTAAATTGAAGAAGTTGATTAATTCATGGGTTAGCTCCTCAATATAGTGTTTTTTTTTCTATTTGATTTGCTATGAAAAAAGGAGGATTTATAAAAAATACCAATATATTAGGTCAAATAAATTCTTATCCATCTTATATCAGACTCCAAACAAAAGCAGTTTGAATATTCCCTCAGTATGAAAAAATATCCAATATAATTTGTATAACTTCCCAGGAAAAATTATTCACTAGGCATTTCTTATTTCCCTAATATTGAACTCAAGATTGGCATAGATTTGTATTTTGTCATTAGATTTCCCCATTAAATCAATGTAAACTATTCATTCTCCTCTACCTTAACATGAAGCTTAATATATGTTTTTAAATAGATCTCATTGTGTATCTTCACCTTAATATTTTCATATGACCAATAGTAGTGCCAGAGCTACGAAACATTTCATTATGTATCGCCCATGATACAACTCCCCTGCAAAATACATTTCTCCTATATACAATATACATCATACATACATACATACACACATACAATATATACAATATACATGGTGCAACTGCCCTGTAAAACACAATTCTCCTATATATTTATATTTATATATGTATATATATATATATATGTATATATATATATACACACACAAGGGTTTAATCAGATACACATAGAATTCCAACTTATTTTTTAAACTGGAACAGACAAACAAGTCCAACTCATGTAGAAAGCAAAAGCAAGATCATCTAAGTTCCTTCACATTATTATACATCTATGGATATTGCTGTGTATATGTGTGCATACACATACAAACTTGTAAAAAATTGAATCATCAAATATTTACTAGCTGTGTGATTCTGGAAAAATTACTTAATTTCTAAGAGGTCTCAGTTTCTTTACTTGTAAAATTTAGTTAATAGAATTGTGAGGATCAAATACATAGAGAATTTTACAAATCCTTAAACTTTATGTAAATTTCTGGTTGAGCATGTCATATGTCAAGTTGCATGTCAGCAGAAGTTTCCTGATCATTGTGTGCTTTAAATAAATTTCAATACATTGATATAATATGAATGTGCTATAAGAAATAATGAACACGATAAATAGAGATTCTTGGAAAAATATACGTGATGAAAGTAAAATAAGCAAACCCAATAAAACAATAGTCACAATGACTATAAGAATGGAAATGAAAAAAAGGATCACAAAATAATCAAACTGAATTCTTCAATATTATAATGACTAAGCTTGACCTCCTTCTGAGAGAGGGTGCTCATAGGTGCGTAGCATTACATATAACAATATTTTTATGTAATAATTGTTTTTATGGATGATTTTTTTCTCTTTTCTTACTTTTCTTTGGCATAGTGGATGACTCTTTAGAATGCAGAAAGAGAAAGGACACAGGGGGAAACAGATATCCTAAAAGCAAAAGACTAAGAGAAATAATATTTATAGAAATTTTTATAGGCTATTTCCAGAGCTATAGCCTTCCAGTACACACCAGGTGAGTGTATGGAGTGTTTAGGGAGGACTAGCACTTTTGGTATGAAAGCTTGCAAATCCCTTCTCAGGGCTGTTCCTCTGCATTTGGTGTCTTCCTTTCAATCAACTTTCACCTAATCACTCCAAGAAGCTGTAACATGCACAGTGGCTGCTCCTTGGTAGAATCACTTTGGCAGATAGGCTAAATCAGAATGAAGGCAACTGACAGGTCTCAGTCCTGTTGGTCAGTTAGGGAGATGTCTACCCAAGCAAGTGAAGACCTCCCCTGGTGGAATTGGTGGATGAGAACAACTTCTTTCAATGGCCATGAAAAGTGGCTTAAAGCAAGTGCTATGAGTGCCTAAAGCCTGGTCAGGTAACAAAGATGCCAAGGACATCCACTGCATTCCAGGCCATTACCAAGATCTGACTTTTATCTTGCTACCACATACTGATGACTTTGGAATAGAAAAGTGAGCCTACTGACTTTGTGCAACTCTGCCTCAATTAAATCTGATTCATGCTCAGATCAAGACATCACCCCATGATGTCATTTGTCCTCTTTGAAAAGGACATCAGTGAAGCTCTAGCCTAACATGGGCTCCATGAGAGTATTAGAGCCTCACTAGCATATTGGCTCCACTCTAAGACCACAAGTCATGTTCTAACCTACTCTTCAGTGGCTCAGGTAAGAAACAGATTTATCAAGTCCTTCTACTGTAGACTGGAATACTCATTTAATTAGGTTCTTGGTCTGCATCAAGCAGTTTGATTTCCAAGCTATATTCATTCACAAGAATAGTTGTTTTCTAAGTACTATTATCTTTGAATATATGATGACTTTATATGTCTAGAAAAAATGCATTTACCAGATGATTGTAGCTCATAGTGATCACTTTTTCCTCTGAATTCACATAGCATTTCCTGAATATATCACTCACTTGACACTTTTCATTATACTGAGCTGCATCATTAGTTAATTTTTTCATGAATGTATGTCTTGTTCCCCAGAGGGATTGTAAATACAACCATGTCTTATACTCTCCATCTTTTTTCTTATCTACTCCAATGAGTGCAATTATAACTTATATGGGAATGGCTCCCAGATCCCTATCACCAGCCAAAAATCTCAAAGTTCCAGCCATATATTGCCTGCCTGCTAGATAGCAGCATTACCTCAAACATGGTCACAATTCAATTCATCAACTTCCCCCCAAACTACCTTTTATATCTTCTTATTCTGCTTCTGGCATCATCAACCTTGAAGACACCCAAGATCCACTGTAATTCCTTTTTTTAACCCTTACTTTCTGTCTTAGAAGCAATATTGTGTATTGGTTCCAAGGCAGAAAAGTAGTAAGAGCTAGGCAATGGGGGTTAAGTGACTTGCCTGTGGTGACAAAACTAGGAAGTGTCTGAGGCCAAATTTGAACCCAGGACCTCCTATTTCCACGCCTGGCTCTCTCTCCACTGAGCAATCTAGCCACCCCCTCTACTAGATTTCTGACTTCATATCTATGTAAAAGAAAAGAGAGTAAAAGAAGAAAAACAAATAACTTATTGCTAGCACAATAGGATGTCATATCTATGGGGAATTATTAACCACCACCACCCCAGTAGATGTCTGAAATCACAGATAGTACCAGTAGAATACTGATTGTTCTCACGTTAATTTTGAAAACTTATATTAATTTTACTGTGTTCTTTCTTGCCACTCCTACTCCTCCATTCCACACTCTAGCCTCCAGTCCTTTGCCTCCCTCAAAAAAAATTAAAAAGCTCTAAAAATAAGAACACTAAATGAAAAAGGAGAGGTGATGTACCAGAGAGTCTACTGCTACAGGCAGACCACCACCAGGGACAGACCTCTGGTGCAGAGAGCAGACCTTTGCCCCACTCTGCCCACCCTGTTGCCACTTCCATCTGGATGTGATTGGCTGCTGGTGACTGTCTCCATCCTTTACACATCCTTGATTAGCCTCCTCCCTCCTCTAGCAGCAACCCTTTCTTGCTGTCCTATGTCCCCTCGAATTCAAGGTTAATCACAGGTAAATGAGACTATAGAAAGTGAAACAATGAATAAGAGGGGGAATATTGTATTATGTTAAGAAAACTGGTTTAATAGATAATTTTAATAAAGTGTTATTGATTTATTTTCTTCCTCACTTTTGTTTGCATTTTTTAGATTAAGTATATAATAAAATGATATGTATATACTAAATTTATATGTGCTATATTTATATACTTCATAAATATGTTTGTATATATACATATATATATATTATAAACATAAATAGTACAGTACTAGTACAGAGCAAGCACTCAGGAAAAGCATATTTATGATGGTATGCTTAATTTTAAAAGTATTTTGTTTTCCTTGAACCTTAATTAGAAATCAGATGGTGGTAGGGAAACTAGGTGGCTCAACAAATTGAGATCCAGGCCTAGAGATGAGAGGTACTAGGTTCAAATCTGGCTTCAGACACTTCCTAGCTGTGTGACTCTGGGCAAGTCACTTAACTCCCATAGCCTAGCCCTTACCGCTCTTCTGCCTTAGAACCAAAACAGTATTGATTCTAAGAAGAAAAGTAAGGGTTTTAAAAAATAAATCAGATAAAAATCTTGTAAACAATTTTAAAGTAATACCACAAATCAAATCCTGGAGTGTTGGGGTGTCAGAGTGAGACATTCTTCCATCCTAAGACAACATAAGAAGTCAGAAAAAGAGTTCTATGACATAGGGGTGGAGGCTATGAGTCCAGAGCTCATATGAATGAAACATCAGTGAAGGGACTAAGTAGTGGTGACAGAAGCACCAGCAGCTTTAGGAACTCTTAAAACAGACATGTTAAGGGGAGCTGGCAACTGGTCAGAAAGAAATTACAGGGGACTCCTCTACTAAGACTGAACACAGGTCCAGATGCTATTTAGCAATTCCACTGCCTAGACTCATTTCATGGTGGATAATAGCACTTTTGATCAAGATGAAGCAAAAATCCTGAGAGGCAATAACATTTTTGGTCACAGGGAATCACCCAGAGGAACAATATTGTTTCTGATCTCAAGGGAGCAGGGTCTCTGAGGAGTAGTACTGATTGCAATCACGAGATCATCAAAAGTACCCTTCCTAGATAAAGATCAGAGTTCAGACCAGAGACCAATGACCACATCTTTCCCAAGACAGTGCCCTTTCCCCAAAAACACACACCAGAAACAGCGCAACATTAACATAAAGTTTGAAATTAAGAAATAAGATGGAAAACGCTCACAGTGAGGAGCCACTGCTTGGAGATGGCAGGAGCACTTTCAGAATGGCGGCGGGGCCCATCTCCTAAAGGAATCAGGATGCCCCCATGTACGTGAGGGGCCTGGATGAGAAGGTCAGTGAGCCACTGCTGTGAAACTCTTCCTTCAAGCTGGACCCATGGTCAACACCCACATGCCCAAAGACAGGGTCACAGGTGAGCCCCAAGGCTATGGATGTGTGGAATTCCTGAGTGAGGAAGATGCTGACTCTGCCATTAAGATCATGAATATGATCAAACTGCATGGGAAGAAAGGAGTGAACAAAGCATCAGCTCACAAGGAGAATCTAGATGTGAGGGCCAACATTTTCATGGGGAACCTAGATCCTGAGATTGATGAGAAGCTGCTTTATGATATCTTCAGCACCTTTGGGGTTATTTTGCAGACTCCCAAGATAATGTGGGACTCTGACACAGGCAATTCCAAGGGCTATGGCTTTATTAATTTTGCATCATTCAATTCTTCCACTGCAGCAATTGAGACCATGAATGGGCAATACCTATGTAATTGGCCTATCACAATACCTTATGCCTTCAAGAAGGACTCCAAGGATGAATATCAGGGCTCTGCAGATGAGTGACTTTTGTCAGCACAGAACTCGTTGTCTCAGGCAGACTGACCTCTTCATCGTACCCCTCTAGCACCCCCATCCTCTGTCCCTAATCCTGTCATGTCTTTGGGTTCTAGGCTTTGTAAAGGTGGGGCAACAGGGATGTTAAAATGTAACCTAAATGGTTTGTGGGTCCACACTAGGTTGAAGGAGAGGCAGGACCAACCAGGATAGGGAGACCAGGGTTCACTGTTTTAACTGACACAAGAATGGCAGTTGGCCCAGCGGTCCCCCAGCTCACCCAAGGCCAGGGTCTATGGAACCAGCAGGCAAAGGTAAAGTTTATGCAGTTTATTTGAGGGAAACTAAATAAAGGATGGGTTAGGGGATTTCTACACTTGTAACCTAAGGGCAAAACACAGGGGCAGGGAAGGACTTAACTACTCTATCCTAATTGACCTAAGCCAGGCAGGGCCCAAAGGAGCAGTACTGGAGTCACAGGGAGGCTCCTTTAAACCTGGTTCCAGCCAGGTTTGGTCAGCGCAGCTAAAGGGCAATTGGGGTCTCACGGTGATCCAAGGATGGTCACAGGATGTCAAGAGCCAACTCCACCAGGTGATCCAAGGTACCCAGGTAGGGAGAATGAGTTTGCAATAATGTCCACCAGATCCCAAACCACTTCCCCACTTGGTGCAGCTCTGCAGGTCTTGTCCACTTGCTGAAAGCCTCCACCTCTCAGGATCCCAGGGAATCTGGATGCAGTTTTTCCCTAACTCTGAGATCTCCCAGGGTTAGCAACAGTTATGTCCAACCACTAATGGAGTCTCTCTCAGAGCACAAGCCCTACTTCCTGCTCCTCATTCCATCTTGGAATCCTCCAGTCCTTCCTGCTAGGTCCAACCTTAATACTTAATTAATTGCTAAATAAACCCTCACAACAGCTTCCTCCACCAAGTATGCCTCTACCAGGCTCATTCCCACCTCCAGTGCCACCTCCTGGAGTCCTTCCTCCAGGAATACCCCAAGCAATGCCTCCCCCACCTATGCTTCCTGGAGCTGGAGCCCATTACCCTCCATTAGCAGGAACCTCTGGGGCTGGACAACCTGGACATGGACACTCACATCCCCATCCATTCTCACTAGGTAGGATGCCTAATCATGGTATGTCTTAGATGTAGCTCACCACCATGGCCCCCATGGCTTGGGACCTCCCCCATGCAGGTCCTCCAGGCTCAGAGGGACAGCCTCCTTCTCAACCACCACCAGAAATGCCTCATCCTTGTCCCCCTCCTATGGGAATGCCACCCCAAAGACACCCTTTTGGATCTCCTCTGGCCCCATGGGATACAAAGACCTCCTCCATACCCATGGATATTGACTTCTACCCTTTGGCTATCAAAGAGGACCTCTTCCTCCAGCTCAACCTTCTCCCCAACCTCCAGTACTTCCTTGTGGTCCACTGTGAGGTCTTCTTTCTCAGTAGAGTCAAATTTCTCTACAATCTACTGCACTCATCTGAAACCATCTAAGGAATAATGAACTGGAGGAATTTCATGTGAGCTGGAATGACCTCCAGGAATTGATGTAGAGCAAAAGGAGCAGAACCAGGAGAACATCATACACAGAGACTGATACATTATGGCCCAATAGAATGTAATAGACATTCCTATTAGCACAATAGTATTCCATCACCAACAGATACCACAATTTGTTTAGCCATTCCCCATCAATGGACACCCCCTCATTTTCCAATTTTTTGCTACCACAAAGAGTGCGGCTATAAATATTTTTTGTACAAGTTTTTTCCTTATTATCTCTTTGGGGTACAAACCCAGAAGTGGTATGGCTGGGTCAAAGGATAGGCATTCTTTTAAAACCCTTTGTGCATAGTTCCAAATTGCCCTCCAGAATAGTTAGACCAATTTACAATTCCATCAGCAGTGTATCAGTATCCCAATTTTGGGACATGCCCTCCAACATTTATCACTTTCTTTTGCTCTCATAATGGTCGGTCATCTAGGTATAACATGGTAGCTCAGAAAGTTGTTTTAATTGGCATTTCTCTAATCAGGAGAGATTTAGAACCTCTTTTCATGTGCTTATTGATAGTTTTGATTTAATGTGAAAACTGCCTATTCATGTCCCTTGACCATTTATGCTTGGGCAATGGCTTGATTTTTTTTTTTTGTAAATTTGACTTAATTCCTTATATATTTGGGAAATTAAACCTTTGTCAGAGACCTTTGTTATAAAAATGTTTTCCCAGTTTGTTGCCTTCCTTCTTATTCTGGTTGCATTGGTTTTGTTTGTATATAACTTTTTTTTTCAATTTGATATAATTAAAGTCATTCATTTTACATTTGGAAGCAAAAAATTCTTAAACATTAGAATTGGGTAAGTGGAAGTCAATGACTCCATGCAACATCAAGAAGCATTAAACTAGTCAACAGAATGAAATTATAGAACAAAAAGTAAAATATCTCATCAGAAAAACTGACCTGGAAAATATATTGAGGAGAAATAATTTAAAAATCAATGAACTACCTGAAAGTCATGATCAAAGAAAGAAACTAGTCATCATATTTTTTAATTATCAAGGAAAACTTCCCAGTATTCTAAAACCAGAAAATAAAACATAAACTAAAAGAATCCATTGATCACCATTTGAGATTCCAAAATGAAAACTCCCAAGAATATTAAAACCTAATTCCAAAGTTCCTAGATCAAATAGAAAATAGTTCAAGTAGGCAGAAATAAACTATTCAAATATTACTGAGCAACAATCAGGATCATAGAAGATTTAATAGCTATTGTGTGAAATGAATAGAGGTCTTAGAATATGATATGCTAGAAGGCAAAAGAGGTGGGCTTATAATCAAGAATACACTATGCCACAAAATTGATTATAATCCTTCAAAGGAAAAAAAATTGATATTTAATGAAATAGAGGCCTTTCAAGAATTCCAGATGAAATGACAGCTAAACAAAAAATCTGACTTTGAAATCAAGGCTCAAGAAAAGCATATCAATTAAATATGAAATTGAAATAATAAAGAATTCAATAAGATTAAACTGCTCACCTTCCAATATGGGAACATAATGCATTTGTCTTTTAAGAACTTTATCTGGGGGGCAGCTGGGTAGCTCAGTGGATTGAGAGCCAGGCCTAGAGATGGTAGGTCCTATGTTCAAATCTGGCCTCAAATACTTCCCAGCTATGTGACCCCTGGGCAAGTCACTTGACCCCCATTGCCTACCCTTACCAATCTTCTGCCTTGGAGTCAATACTATTTATTGACTCCAAGACTGAAGGTAAGGGTTTAAAAAAACAAAGAACTTTATCATTAGGGAAGTCAGAAGAATTATACGTTGAAAGATGGTGTTGGAGTGAGTCAATTATGTTGGAATGTTGTAAAAAAATCAAGGAGTAAGAGATGTACTAGAAGAAGGATGAAGGGAGAATGGTGAACATTAACTCAAAAGAGGACATAAAGAACTTTTACAATGGTGGGGGAAATGATTAGGGGAGTGGGCAATGATTGAATCTCATTCACATCTAATTCAGTTAAAGAAGGAATATATATATATATATATGTATATATATATATGTGTGTGTGTGTGTATATATATATGAGAGAGATTTGTACATAGAATATATATATGTGTGTATATATATATGTAGGTGATAGAAATATATATA